>NC_045426.1:420971983-421288650 GCF_902635505.1 Sarcophilus harrisii
ATCATCTTCTGAAGGTAGCTGATTCTGTCCATCATTAATCAATTGGAACTGAATTAGAGCTTCTCTTTGTTGAAGATATCCACTTCCATTGGAATACATGCTCATACAATATTGTTGTTGAGGTGGATAATGATCTCATGGTTCTGCTCAAGTCACTCAGCATCAGGTCATGTAAGTCTTTCCAAGGCTTTCTGTATTCATCCTGCTGGTCATTTTTACAGAACAATAATATTCCATAACATTCATATACCACAATTTACCCAACCATTCTCCAATTGATCGGCATCCATTCAATTTCCAGTTTCTAGCCACTACAAAAAGAGCTGCCACAAACATTTTGTCACACACAAGCCTCTTGCCTTCTTTAGTATCTCTTTGAGATATAATCCCAGTAGTAGCACTGCTGAGTCAAAGGGTATGCACAGTTTGATAACTTTTTGGCCATAATTCCAGATTGCTCTCCAGAATGGTTTGATTAGTTCACAACTCCACCAACAATGCATCAGTGTCCCAGTTCCTCCACATCCCCTCCAACATTCATCATTATTTTTTCCTGTAATCTTAATCAATCTGACAGGTGTGTAGGGGTATCTCAGAGGGGTATTAATTTACATTTCCCTGATCAAAAGTGATATGGAAAACCCTTTCATATGAGTAGAAAAAGTTTTAATTTCATCATCTGAAAATTTCCTGTTCAGATCCTTTGACCTTTTATCAATTGGAGAATGGCTTGATTTCTTATGAATTAGAGTAAATTATCTATATATTTTGGAAATGAGGCCTTTATGATAACCTTTGATTGTAAAAATATTTTCCCAACTTATTGCTTCCATTATAGGCTTGTTTGCATTACTTTTGTTTGTACAAAGGCTTTTTAATTTGATGTAATCAAAATTTCCTCTTTTGTGACAAATAATGATTTCTAGTTCTGCTTTGGTCACAAATTCCTTCCTTTCTCACAAGTCTGAGAGGTAAACTATCATATGTTCCTCTAATTTATTTATAATTTCCTTCTTTATGCCTAAATCATGGACCCATTTTGATCTTATCTTGGTGTACAGTGTGAAGTGTGGGTCCATGCCTAATTTCAGCCATACTAATTTCCAGTTTTCCCAGCAGTTTTTGTCAAATAGGGAATTCTTATCCCAAAAGTTGGGATCTTTGGGTTTATCAAACACTAGATAGGTACAGTTATTGGCTATTTTGCCCTGTAAACCTAACTTCAGTGATCAACTAATCTATTTCCTAGCCAATACCAAATGGTTTTAGTGACCACTGCTTTATAATACAGTTTTAGATCAGGTACAGCTAGGCCATCTTCATTTGATTTTTTTTTCATTAATTCCCTTGAAATTCTTGACCTTTTTTTCTTCCATATGAATTTTGTTGTTTTTTTTCTAGTTCATTAAAATAGTTTCTTGGGAGTCTAGTTGCTATACCACTAAATAAATAGATTAGTTTAGGGAGTATTGTCATCTTTTTTATATTCACTTGGCCTATCTAAGAGCACTTAACATTTTCCAAATATTTAAATCTGACCTTATTTGTGTGGAAAGTGTTTTGTAATTTTGCTCATATAATTCCTGATTTTCCTTTGGTATTTAGATAACCAAATGTGTGATGCTATCAACAGTTATTTAGAATGGAATTTCTCTTTGTATTTCTTGTTGTTGAATTTTGTTGGTGATGTAAGAACAGGCTGAGAATTTATGTGGATTTATTTTTTATTCTGCAACTTTGCTAGAGTTGTGAATTGTTTCTAATAGTTTTTTAGTAGATTCTCTGAAGTTCTCTAAGTGTACCATCATATCATCTGCAAAGAGTGATAATTTGGTTTCCCATTACCTAATCTAATTACTTTAATCTCTTTCTCAGCTCTTATTGCTGAGGCTAGCATTTCTAATACAATACTGAATAATAATGGTGGTAGTGGACAACCTTGTTTCACTCCTGATCTTACTAGGAATGGTTCCAGTTTTCCCCCACTACAGATGATGCTTACTGACAATTTTAAATGCATGCTCCTAACTATTTTAAAAAAAAATCCATTTATTCTTATACTCTCAAGTGTTTTTATTAGGAATAGATGTTGGATTTTATCAAATGCTTTTTCTGCATCTATTGAGATGATCATATGGTTTTTGTTAGTTTGGCTATTGATATAGTCAATTATGCTAATAGTTTTCCTAATATTGAACCAGCCCTGCATTCCTGGTATAAATCCTACTTGGTCATAATGTATTGTCCTGGGGATGATTTTCTATAGTCTTTTTGCTAATATTTTATTTAAGATTTTAGCATCAATATTCATTGGGGAGATTGGTCTGTGATTTTCTTTCTCTGTTTTCAACCTATCTGGTTTAGGTATCAGTACTATGTCTGTGTCATAAAAGGAATTTGGTAGGACTCCTTCAATCCCTATTTTTTCAAATAGTTTATATAGCATTGGAATTAATTGTTCTTTAAATGTTTGCTAGAATTCACATGTGATTTCATCTGGTCCTGGGGATTTTTTCTTAGGGGGTTGATTAATAGATTGTTCTATTTCTTTTTCTAAGATGGGACTGTTTAACCAATATACTTCTTCCTCTGTTAATCTGGGCAAGCTATATTTTTGAAAGTATTCTTCCATTTCATTTAAGTTATCGAATTTATTGGCATAAAGTTGGGCAAAGTACTCCTAATTATTGCTCTAATTTCTTCTTGATTTGTGGCAAGTTCTCCCTTTTCATTTTTTAGACTAACAATTTGATTTTCCTCTTTCCTTTTTTAAATCAGATTTACTAAGGGTTTATCTATTTTGTTGATTTTTTTTTCATATAACCAATTCTTAGTTTTATCAATTAAATCAATAGTTTTACTAATTATTACTTTAATTAATTTACTATTTTTAATTAAATTAAATTAAAAAATTAATTTACTAATAGTCAACTTTACTATTACTGCCTTTCTGCACTTGAATTTGAGGTTTTTATGTCCTACTATATGGTCAATTTTTGCACTGGTTCCATGAACTGCTGAGAAGAAAGTTACTTCTTTATGTCTCCATTTAGTTTTCTCCAATGATCTATTATATTTAACTTTTCTAATTTTCTATTTACCTTTTTGACTTCTTTGTTATTTATTTTGTTGATTAATTTATCTAATTCTGAAAGTGCCCACTATTGTAGTTTTGCTGTCTATTTCTTCTTGTAGCTCTCTTAATTTCTCTTTTAAGAATTTAGATGCTACACCACTTGGTGCATATATTTTTAATATTGATACTGCTTCATTATTTATGCTAACTTTTAGCAAGTTATTGTGCCCTTCCTTATCTCTTTTAATTAGAACAATTTTTGCTTTTGCTTGATCTGAGATCAGGATGACTATACCTCCTTTTTTTGACTTCACCTGAAGCATAGTAGATTCTGCTTCAGCCTTTTACCTTTACTCTGTATGTATTGCCCTGCTTCAAGTGTGTTTTCTGTAAACAACATATTGTATCAGATTCCAGGCTCTTTGCTCCTTTAATTGGATGCTGTTAGATTTTGAGTGATCCTTATTGTGGCTCCTCTATATTTTAATTGATTTTTTTCTAGCAGTTATTTGTTCCTAGGTCTGTTTGTACTGCAATTTAGCCACAACATTTCTTGAAGTTTTGATGTTAGGGTTCCTTTCAGTAGGTGATCAATGCATTCTTTCAATGTGTATTTTCCCCTCTGTTTCTATAACATTTGGGCAGTTCTCTTTGATAATTTCCTGGAAAATGGTGTCCAAGCTCTTTTTTCATCATATTTTTCAGGAAGTCCAATAATTCTCAGATTGTTGATTCTAGATCTATTTTCCAAGTCTGTTGTTTTCCCAAGAAGATATTTGACATTTTTTCCATTATTCCTTTTTTTTTTTTTTTTTTTTTTTTTGCTTGACTGATTCTTGTTGTCTCCTCAAATCATTCAATTTCTTTTGTTCAGTTCTGATTTTTAATGAATTATTTTCTTTGCTCATTTTGTAAATTAATTTTTCTAATTATCCAATTGATTTTTTTTTCATTATAATAACTTTTTATTGACAGAACCCATGCCAGGGTAATTTTTTACATTATCCCTTGCACTCATTTCTGTTCCAATTTTCCCCCTCTCTCCCACCACCCCCTCCCCAGATGGCAAGCAGTCCTAAATATGTTAACTATGTTGCAGTATATCCTAGACGCAATATATGTGTGCAGAACTGAACAGTTCTCTTGTTGCACAGGGAGAATTGGATTCAGAAGGTAGAAATAACCCAGGAAGAAAAACAAAAATGCAAACAATTTACATTCATTTCCCAGTGTTTTTTTCTTTGGGTGTAGCTGCTTCCTTCCATCATTGATCAATTGAAACTGAGTTAGATCTTCTCTTTGTCAAAGAAATCCATTTCTATCAGATTACATCTTCATACAGTATTGTTATTGAAGTATATAATGATCTCCTCGTTCTGCTCATTTCACTTAGCATCACTTCATGGAAGTCTCTCCAAGCCTCTCTGTATTCATCCTGCTGGTCATTTCTTACAGAACAATAATATTCCATAACATTTATATACCACAATTTACCTAACCATTCTCCAATTGATGGGCATCCATTCATTTTCCAGTTTCTAGCCACTACAAACAAGGTTGCCACAAACATTTTAGCACATACAGGTCTCTTTCCCTTCTTTAGTATCTCTTTGGGGTATAAGCCCAGTAGAAACACTGCTGGATCAAAGGGTGTGCCCAGTTTGATAGCTTTTTGGGTATAATTCCAGATTGCTCACCAGAATGGTTGGATTCGTTCACAATTCCACCAACAATGCATCAGTGTCCCAGTTTTCCCGCATCCCCTCCAACAATCATCATTATTTTTTTTTCCTGTCATCTTAGCCAATCTGACAGGTGTGTAGTGGTATCTCAGAGTTGTCTTAATTTGCATTTCTCTGATCAGTAGTGATTTGGAACACTCTTTCATATGAGTGGTAATAGTTTCAATTTTATCATCTGAAAATTGTGTGTTCATATCCTTTGACTTTAGTGTTTTGTTCTATGGAATTTTTTTTTCTATTTCACCAAATTTATTTTTTAGAGAGATATTTTCTTTTTCCAATTCACTAATTCTGTTTCCTAGGAATCATTTACATTTTCAAATTAACTGATTCTGTTTTTCAAGGATTTAATTTCTTTATCCACTCTCATTAAAGGAGTGGGATGACTTATCCAGACTCTCTTGCCAAGCTTCCCTTTCCTTTCCCCATTTTTCTTCTACCTCTCTTGCAAGAGCCTTTTTGATTTCTTCTATCAGAGTCTTGTGTGTTGAAAACCAGATCATATCTCCCTTTGGGCATTTATCTGGAGACACTCTGTTTTTATTCTCCTCAGGGTATAAAGTCTGCTCTCTATCCATATAGAATCTCTCAATTGTTAGAGTGTGCTTTAATTATTTGCTCCTTTTTTCAAAGAAGAATCAAGCAAAGCAAACTAACACAAAAGCAAATGTAGTCTGCTTTTTTTTGGGGGGGTGACCAGAAAGGGGGAGGACTGGATGGTATTACCAAGCTTTATCTACAGACTGCAGAGGCTAGCAGTCAGGCACTAGCAGGACATCAATGGCTGCCTTGAGTCTGCACTCTGAGCATGCTAAAATACTCCAGGTGGGTGTGGCCAGATACAGAGAAACCCTAGCTTTTTGGGGTTATTGTCTTTACTTCCTGTGTTTATAACTTCTCTGCTGATCTACTGGCTTGCTGCCAGGGTAAACTAACCACACTGTGGTAAAGTTTTCCCTGCAGAAACATCTGAGATCACACCCCATCCCCGCTCTGGTCTGCTCAGTGTGAGCTGCCTTCCATACTCTCACTGCCTTCCATACTCTCAATGCCTGCCTTCATTGCGTGCCTGATCTAACCATCCCCACCCGTGAGCCAAAACAGACCTTTTGGAGTGAATTTTGTGGATATCTTCTGTTGGGAGTTATTTGTTGGTTTTTTCAGTTAAGCACTAATTCTGAGGCCTTGTCTTGAAACAAAGTATTCTGAAAGCAAAGACAGAGATTAAATAGATGTGTGTCCTTTCCGCCATCTTGGCCAGAAGTTGAGACCCTAGCTTTTCTGGGTTATAATTTTTACCCCTTGTGTTTATAGCTTCTCTGCTTATCTACAGACTTGCTGTCAGGGCAAAGTAGCCAAACTCTGGTAAAATTCTCCCTGCAGAAATGGCTGAGGTCACATTCAAGCCCCCTCAGGTCTGCTCAGTATGAGCTGCCTTCTGTACTTTCACTGCCTGCCTTCAGTCTGGGCCTGATCTAACCAGACTGCCCACCAGCAAAAACAGACCTTTTCTGGGGAATTTTGAGGATATCTTCTGTTGGTAATGTATTTGAGGTTTTTTTTTTTTTCAGTCAAGCCCTAATTCCAAGGCCTTGCCATGAAATAAAGCATTCTGAGAGCAAGAAGGAACTTAGATAGATGTGTCTATCCTCTCTGCCATTTTGGCCAGAAGTTCAATTCTTATAAATTTGAATCAAATTTATTTATATATTAGAAATGAGGGTTTTATTAGTACGTATAAATGTTAAGAATTTTTGCCAGTTTATTGCTTCCCTTCTTGTCAATATTTGTTTTGCTTTGTACAAAAAGTTTAACTTAATATAATCAAAATTATACATTTTGCATTCAGTAATGTGCTACAGTACTTCTGTGACCACAAATTCCTATTTCCTCAACACATCTGACAGGTAAACTGTACTATGTTCTTCTGATTTGCTTATAATATCATTCTTAGCGTCTAAATGATAAACTCATTTCAACCTTATTTTGGTATATGATGTTAGGTACGTGTTGGGAACCACAATCTCTAAGTTGATTGGCAAAGCCCAGCCCTAAGATCAAATGTGCACAACACTCATGCAAGAACATTTCCTTCTATGATTCTCATTAGTGGACTATTATTTCCTATATTATTTATAATTGGCTTGATTATAGTACTAAACATTATCTTAAAAAAAATCTAGTGATAAAGGGAATTTGGGCAAGTTAACTAGAAATGATTCCACATGCATATTCTGTCCTAATATAACTAATCTCTCACAGAGATAAATGATAAAGGAGAGAACACCAAGGAAAGCATTGCCACTATGGGAGAGAATCCAAAGGTCTAGGAGAATAATGGTGTTTCCCAACTTATACTCAGAAAAGAGCAGTGTGTCTAGGGACCAAAAGACGGTTAAAGTATAACTAGGAATTGCCTTAAATGCCTATGTACATGGCAAGTCAGGGAAATGGAGGAATCAAATAATCCATAGAATTGACAAAGAAGATATAAGTAAACTAACAAAATTCACTGATATTTAAGCTTGTATACTATTTACCATTTTCATTTTTAGCTTCACATAATGTAATCAATACTTACCACTTAACCATATAAAACTTACTCAAATGTTAAATGTAAAATGTAGTAATATATAAAGGTAAATAAGTCAGACACATGTCTGAAGACTATGTTGACCTAAAGAAAAGTCACATTTAAATAATTGGAAAAATATTAAGTACTCTTGGATATGCCGAGTGAATATGGTAAAAATGACAATACTCCCTAACTAATCTATTTATTTAGTGCTATACCAATCAGACTTCCAAGAAAATGTTTTAATGATCTAGAAAAAATAACAACAAAATTCATATGGAAGAACAAAAGATCGAGACTCTCAAAGGAATTAATGAAAAAAAAATAAAATGAAGGTGGTCTAGCTGTACCTGATCTAAAACTATATTATAAAGCAGCAGTCACCAAAACCATTTGGTATTGGCTAAGAAATAGATTAATTGATCAGTGGAATATGTTAGGTTCACAAGACAAAATAGTCACCTATAGCAATCTAGTGTTTGACAAACCCAAAGATCCTAACTTTTAGGATAAGAATTCATTATTTGACAAAAAAACTGCTGGAATAACTGGAAATTAGTATGGCAGAAATTAGGCATGGACCCACACTTAACACCATGTACCAAAATAAGATCAAAACGGTTCCATGATTTAGGCATAAAGAATGAGATTATAAATAAATTAGAGGAACACAGGATACTTTATCTCTCAGACATGTAGAGCAGGAAAAAATTTGTGATCAAAGATGAACTAGAGACCGTTATTCATCACAAAATAGAAAATTTTGATTACATCAAATCAAAAAGCTTTTGTACAAACAAAACTAATGTAAACAACATTAGAAGAGAAGCAACAAACTGGGGAAGCATTTTCACTGTTAAAAGTTCTGATAAAGGCCTCATTTCCAAAATATATAGAGAATTGACTCTAATTTGTAAGAAATCAAGCCATTATCCAATTGATAAATGGTCAAAAGATATGAATAGACAATTTTCAGATGATAAAATTGAAACTATTTCCACTCATATGAAAGAGTGTTCCAAATCACTGTTGATCAGAGAAATGCAAATTAAGACAACTCTGAGATACCACTACACACCTGTCAGATTGGCTAAGATGACAGGAAAAAATAATGACGAATGTTGGAGGGGATGTGGGAACACTGGGATACTGATGCATTGTGGTGGAGTTGTGAACTAATCCAACCATTCTGAAGAGCAATCTGGAATTCCAAAAAGTTATCAAACTGTGCATACCCTTTGATCCAGCAGTGTTACTATTGGGATTGTATCTCAAAGAGATACTAAAGAAGGGTAAGAAGCTTGTATGTGACAAAATGTTTGTAGCAGCCCTTTTTATAGTGGCTAGAAACTGTAAAAATGCCCATCAATTGGAGAATGGTTGGGTAAATTGTGGTATATGAATGCTATAGAATATTATTGTTCTATAAAAAATAACCAGCAGGATGAATACAGAGAGGCTTGGAAAGACTTACATGAACTGATGTTGAGTGACATGAGTAGAACCAAGAAATCATTATACACCTCAACAACAACAATATTGTATGAGCATGTATTGTGATGGAAGTAGATATCTTCAACAAAGAGAAGATCTCATTCAGTTCCAATTGATCAATGATGGACAGAAGCAGCTACACCCAAATGATTTCCCAGCTACACTGGGAAATGAATGTAAACTGTTTGCATTTTTGTTTTTTTTCCCACATTATTTTTACCTTCTCAATCCAAGTATAACAAGAGAACTATTCGGTTCTGGACACATATATTATATCTAGGATATACTGTGACATATTTAACATGTATAGGACTGCTTGGCATCTGGAGGGGAGGGGTGGAAGGAGGGAGGGGAAAAAAGGAACAGAAATGAGTGCAAGGGATAATGTTGTAAAAAATTACCCTGGCATGGGTTCTGTCGATAAAAAGTTATGATTATTAAAAAAAAAAAAGAAAGAAATGGGAGCTTGTGTTTGGGAATCCTGGTGCTTCCCCTTATCTCTGAAAAAAAATGTACTAACATATAAAGATCAGTAAGTCAGACATGTGTCTGAAGACTATGTTGACCTAAAGAAAACTGTATGGTTATAATATAGTATAAAAATAAAGCCTGAAGGAGCCTGAGAGAAATGAGAACATTACTTCCATCAATTCCTCACTCAAATTACCCCACAACTCCTATCTTCCTTGATGTCAATCTTATTCCTCCTGTTCAGCTCCCTGGACCCCCCCTTGCCAAAGCTGGACCCTTGCAGTTATGGGTCAATACCTTATTTTTGCCATACTAGTTTCAAATTTTCCCAGCAGTTTTTGGCAAAAGTGAGTTCTTATCCCCAAAACTATAAATTTTGGATTTGTCAAACACTAGATTGTTGTATTATTGACTATTTTGTCCTGTGAACCTAATGTAATTCAGTGATCAACTACTTTGTTTCTTAGCCAGTATCAAGTGTTTTTGATGACTACTGCTTTATAACATAGTTTTAGGTCTGGTAAAGTTAGACTACCTTCATTTGCCTTTTTTCATTAATTCCCTTGAGATTATTGACCTTTGTTCTACCAGATGAATGTTGTTGTTATTTTTCTAGGTCAATAAAATGGTTTCTTGAGAAATTGATTGGCATAGCACTAAATAAATAGATCAGTTTAAGGAGTATTTTCATCTTCATTATATTTGCTTTACCTATCCAAGAGCACTTGATATTTTTCCAATTGTTTAGATATGATTTTATTTGCATGGGAAGTGTTATATACTTTTGCTCATATACATCCTGACTTTTCCTTGGCAGATAGATTACCAAATATCTTATCCAATAAACAGTTATTTTAAATGTAATTTCTTTTTGTATCTCTTGCTATTGGATTTTGTTAGTGCTATGTAAAAATGATGATGGTTAATGTGAATTTATTTTGTATCTTGTAACTTTGCTAAAGTTGTGGATAGTTTCTAATTGTTCTTTACTTGATTTTCTAGGATTCTCTAAGTGTACTTTTATATCATCTGCTAAGAGAGATAATGTGTTTTACTTATTGTTATAATTCCTTTAAATTCTTTTATGTGCAAAAGTGTTTTGGGGTAGCTCTTTTTGTTTTGACAAAAAACTGGAAACTGATTAGCTATCCATCAGTTGGAGAGTGGCTGTATAAGTTGTAGTATATAAATGTTCTGGAATAATATTTTTCTATAAGAAATGATCAATAGAGTGATTTCAGATAAAACTGGAGCAACTTACATGAACTAAGTGAAATGAACAGAACTAGGAGATCATTGTACATGACAATGACAAGTTTGCATGATGATCAATTCTGTTGGACATGACTCTTGTCAACATTGAAATGATTCAGGTCAGTTCCAATGATCCTGAAATGAAAAGAGCCATCTACACCCAGAGAAAGGGTAGTGGGACATGTAGGTGGATCAAAACATAGCATTTTCATTTTTTTTGTGGTGTTTGCTTGCATTTTATGTTTTTTTTTTGTTTATTTCCTTTTTAACTTGATTATTCTTTTGCAGCAAGATAATTGCATAAATATGTCTGCATATATAGGATTTAGCATATATATTTTACCATGTTTAACATTCATTAGATTACTTGCCATCTATGCTAGGGGGTGGGGGAAGGCAGAAAAATGGGAAAAATTTTGCAAGGATTAATGTTAAAACATTATCCATGCTTATGTTTTGAAAATTAAAAAGTTTTAATTTCAAAAATTTTAAAAAAAATAAAATTTCTCATAAAATATTGAGTAGTAATAGTAATAAAAGGCAACTTGTTTCACTCCTGATCTTTTGGGTAATGGTTCTAGTTTATCCCCATTACATCTGATGCTTGCTGATGGTTTTAAATAAATGATAATGGCCATTTTTAAGCAAAATTCAATTTATTCCTACACTCGTTAGTGTTTTTGATAGGACTGGGTATTGGATTTTGTCAAATTCTATTTTTTTCATCTATTGAGATAATCATATGATTGTTGTTACTTTGGTTATTGGTATAGTAAATTAGGCTGATAATTTTCCTAAAAATGAATTAGTCCTGCATTCCTGGTGTAAATCCCACTTGGTCATAGTGTATTATCCTGGTAATGACTTGCATTAATCTCTTTGCTAATGTTTATTTAAGATTTTTGCATCAATATTTATAATGTCTAGGCTAACTCTCTGGAGGGCCTCAGGATCAGTCAGAGTCAGGATGAATCAAAGTCCTTGATCTTTAGGGGGAGAAGTAAAGGAGGTAGGGAAGCTGCCATGCAGCTTACCAAAGATGTATATTGGACTCTGGGGTCCAGAGGCTTATCTCTCTCTTTGTCCTACAGCAGAGCAACCCTGACCTCTTTCCCTCAGCCCTCCAATCCTTGCCTACTATTTCCTCACCACCATATATTCACAAAGCACCAATGGTGAGCAGAGCCATCGCATCACCATCTCATCTAAATATATGTATATAGAACCATTATCTCACATCAAATAAGTAATTACCTTTAAATGTTCTGCTGTCTAATTCAATCACACTTTTTCTATATTCCCTGCTTCTTTTTGTTTTAGAAAACAGGCTGTCATGCCCTCCTGACTTCTCAGGATGAGAGAGGAAAAACACCAAGGGGAAGTGGGGAGTGAAACTAAATATTGTTAGTGGGTTTCTGGGTCAAAGAGTCTTACTAGAAACAAGTATATATAGATCTATCAGCATAGAAAGTATTACAAAAGCCATAGCAATAAGGCACCATGCTGGCAAAACTACAAAACACTTTCCACACAAATTAAGTGTGATCTAACCAATTGGAAAAATATTAAATGCTCTTGGATAGGGCAAGCAAATATAATAAAGATAACAATGCTACCTAAACTATTCTATTTATTTAGTGCTATACAAATCAGATCCCAAAAAAAAACTACTTTAATGACCTAGAAAAAATAAAAACAAAGTTCATATGGAAAAACAAAAGGTCAAGAATTTCAAGGGAATCAATAAAAAAAAAAATCAAATGAAAATGGCCTAGCTGTAGCAGATCTAAAATTATATTATAAAGCTGCGGTTACCAAAACCATTTGGTATTGGATAAGAAATAGATTAGTTGATCACTGGAATAGGTTAGGTTCAAAGGACAAAACAGTCACTAACCTTAATACTCTAGTGTTTGACAAACCCAACAACCCAGGTTTTGGGATAAGAACTCCATGTTTGACAAAGGTTGCTGGGAAAATTAGAAACTGGTATGGCAGAAACTTGGCATTGACCCACACTTAGCACTGTACACCAAGATAAGGTTAAAATAGGTTCATGACCAAGGCATAATGAATGAGAGTATAAATAAATTAGAGGAACAAAGGATAGTTTACCTCTTAGACCTGTGGAAGAGGAAGGAATTTATGACCAAAGAAGAACTGGAGATCATTACTGATAGAAATATGTTGATTATATCAAATTGAAAAATTTTTATACAAACAAAACTAATGCAGACAAGATTTGAAGAGAAGCAATAAACTGGGAAAATATTTTTGCAGTCAAAGGTTCTGATAAAGGCCTCATTTCCAAAATATATAGAGAATTGACTCTAATTTGGAAGAAATCAAGCTATTCTCCAATTGATAAATGGTCAAAGGATATGAACAGACAATTCTCAGATGAAGAAATTGAAACTATTTCTAGCCATATGAAAAGATGCTCCAAGTCATTATTAATCAGAGAAATGCTAATTAAGACAACTCTGAGATACCACTATATACCTGTCAGATTGGTGAGAATGACAGGGAAAGGAATAATGTGGAATGTTGGAGGGGACATGGGAAAAGAGAGACACTAATACATTGTTGGTAGAATTGTGAATACATCCAGCAGGAGAGCTATTTGGAACTATGCTGAAAAAGTTATCAAACTGTGCATACCCTTTGATCCAATAGTGTGTCTACTGGGATTATATCCCAAAGAGATCTTAAAAGGAGGGAAAGGGACCCATCTGTGCGAAAATGTTTGTGACAGTCCTCTTTGTTGTAGCAAGAAACTGGATATTGTGTGGATGTCCATCAATTGGGGAATGGCTGAATAAACTATGGTATATGAATGCTATGGAAGAGTATTGTTCTGTAAGAAAAAACCAGCAGGATGATTTCAGAGAACCTTGGAGACATCTGCATGACCTAACCCTAAGTGAAATGGGCAGAACCTGGAGATCATTATACACAGTAACAAGACTATATGACTATCAATTTTGATAGGTATGTCTCTCTTCAATGGTGAGATGATACAAACCATTTCCACTTGTTCAGTGATGGATAGAGCCATCTATGCCCAAAGAGAGGATTGTGGGAGCTGAGTGTGTAACACAGCATAGCATTCTTAGTCTCTCATTATTGTTATTTGCTTGCATTTTATTTTCTTTCTCAGTTTTTCTTTTTCTTCCTTCTTCATCTGATTTTTCTTGTGCAGCAAGATAATTTATACATATATTGCACTTAACATATATTTTAACATGTTTAATATGTATTGGACTACCTGGCAGCTAGGCCAGGGTATGGGGGGAAGGAAGAGGATATTTGGAACAAAAGGTTTTGCAAGGGTCAAAGTCAGAAAAATCACAAATGCTTATGCTTTGTAAGTAAAAAGCTTAATTAAAATTAAAAAAAAAGAATAAAATGCCTTTAACACAAAAAAATAAAAAATAAAACACTAGAGAGTATAGAAATAAATGGAGTTTTTCTTAAAATGATCCATAGTGTTTGTTTAATACCATCAGCAAGCAATATATTTAATGGGGATAAACTAGAACCATTCCTATTAAGATCAAGGATAAAAAAGCTGGCCCCCATCACCATACCACAATATACAATATTGTTTAGGAAATGTTATCTTTAATAATAAAAGAAAAAATAAGTTAATGGAATTTGAATAAATAATGAGGAAATTAAATTATTATTCTTTGCAAATGATATATAATTATATACTTTGGGAATACTGTAGATTCAACTATTGAGCTATTAGAACTCATTCACAACTTTAGCAAAGTTTGTAGGATACAAAATAAATAGATATAAATCATCACCATTTTTATATATCACCAATAAAATCCAAAAGCATGAGATACAAAGAGAAATTCCATTCACAATAACTATATATAAAATGTTTGAGTCTACCTGCCAAGACAAAATAAGGAACTATATGAACACAATTACAAAACAATTCCCACATAAAAAAGGTCCAATTTAACAAATTGTAAAAACTTATAGTTAGGACAAACTAATATAATTAAAATGACGATACTACCTAAACTAATCTAGTTTTTAGTGGTGCCATACCAATCAATCTCTCAAGAAATTATTTTACAGTTAGAGAAAAAAGTGACAAAGTTTATCTGAAAAAAGGCCTATCAAAGTATGCATAGCCTTTGATCCAGCAATGTTTTTACTGGGCTTCTATCCCTAAGTAATCATAAAGTAAGGAAAGGGACCCACATGTGCAAAAATGTTTATGGCAACCACTCTTTGCAGTGGCAAAAAACTGGAAATTGAGTGGATGACCATCTATTTGAGAATGGCTAAAACAGTTATGATAAATAAATACTATATAATATTATTTTTGTATAAGAAATGATCAGCAGCATGATTTCGGAGAGGCCTCAAAAGATTTACATGAAGTGACACTAAATGAAGTGAGCAGCACCAGGAGATAGTATTTTCACTCTTTTATTGTTTTTTGCTCGCATTTTGTTTTCTTTCTCATTTTTTTATCTTGTTTTTTCTTCTTTCTAAAAGAATTGCACATGTTTAACATATATTAGATTACTTGCCATATAGACAAAGGGGTGAGAGAAAAGGAGAGAAAATTTTAGGAATACAAGATTTTTCAAGGGTGCATGTTGAAAATTATGTTTTGAAAATAAAAAAGCATTAATTTAAAAAGAGCTATGATGACATTTATGTTGAAGATGTAAATGTAAAAAGCAGTGACTTCAAACTATCCACCAATTAATCCATACAGGAAGACACAGCTTGGACACACCTTTTTCTTGAAGTAATGCAGAAAATAAAACAAGAGAATAACCATATAGTTATTTTTTAATGATGATTGTTGGAGGGGATGCGGGAAAACTGGGACACTGATGCATTGTTGATGAAGTTGTGAACGAATCCAACCATTCTGGAGAGTAGTTTGGAACTATGCTCAAAAAGTTATCAAACTGTGCATACCCTTTGATCCAGCAGTGTTACTACTGGGCTTATATCCCAAAGAGATCATAAAGAAGGGAAAGGGACCTGTATGTGCACGAATGTTTGTGGCAGCCCTCTTTGTAGTGGCTAGAAACTGGAAACTGAATGGATGCCCATCAGTTGGAGAATGGCTGAATAAATTGTGGTATATGAATATTATGGAATATTACTGTTCTGTAAGAAATGACCAACAGGATGATTTCAGAAAGGCCTGGAGAGACTTACACGAACTGATGCTGAGTGAAATGAGCAGGACCAGGAGATCATTATATACTTCAACAACAATACTATATGATGACCAGTTCTGATGGACCTGGCCATCCTCAGCAAGATCAACCAAAACATTTCCAATGGAGTAGTAATGAACTGAACCAGCTACGCCCAGAGAAAAAACTCTGGGTGATGACTAAAAACCATTACATTGAACTCCCAATCCCTATATGTATGCCCACCTGCATTTTTGATTTCCTTCACAAGCTAATTGTAAAATATTTCAGAGTCTGATTCTTTTTGTACAGCAAAATAATGGTTTGGTCACATATACTTATTGTGTATCTAATTTATATTTTAATATATTTAACATCTACTGGTCATCCTGCCATCTGGGGGAGGGAGTGGGGGGGTAAGAGGTGAAAAATTGGAACAAGAGGTTTGACAGTTGTTAATGCTGTAAAGTTACCCATGCATATAACCTGTAAATAAAAGACTATTAAATAAAAAAAAGATTAAAAAAATTATAGTTATTTTTTAAAATAAAGTCAATGTGAAAGGCAGAAGGAAACATGGAAACCAAATAAGAGACATAGATGAATGAATTGGAAAGGAAGTTGCATAACATTTATAAAACCTCAAACAAAATATTAAGTGTCTAAATATTAGAATGAAATCCATGAGATGATTAAAATTCTAAAACAAAATTGAAAAATTGTCAAAAATAGAAGAAACGTAGAAAACTTGTGAAACAGTCAATGTACTTGAAATAAGTGAATTTGAACAAAAATATAAAAATCACTGGATTACCTGAAAATCAAGAACATAAATATAGAAATTTCGTTTTTTTTTTTTTATTTTAATAGCTTTTTATTTACAAGTTATATGCATGGATAATTTTACAACATTGACAATTGCCAAACCTTTTGTTCCATTTTTTCCCCTCCTTCCCACATCCCCTCTCCTAGATGGCAGGATGACCAATACATGTTAAATATATTAGAGTGTAAATTAAATACAAAATAGGTATATACATGTCCAAACCATCATTTTGCTGTACAAAAAGAATCAGACTCCAAAATATTATACAGTTAGCCTGTGAAGGAAATCAGAAATGCAGGCAGGCAAAAATATAGGGAACGGGAATTCGATGTAATGATTCTTAGTCATCTCCCAGAGTTCATTCCCTGGGTGTAGCTGCACTACTGCTCCATTAGAACTGATTTGGTTCATCTTATTGCTGAAGATGGCCAGGTCCATCAGAATTGATCATCATATAGTCTTGTTGTTGAAGTATATAATGATCTCCTGGTCCTGTTCATTTCACTCAGCACCAGTTTGTGTAAGTCTCTCCAGGCCTTTCTGAAATGATCCTGTTGGTTGTTTCTTACTGTACAATAACATTCCATTAAATATGGAAATTTCTTTTGCTGGATTATACATGTTTTTAACATGGGTGGTGGTGTTTTTCTTTCTTTCTTAATTGGAAAATGGGGGGTAGGAAAGTAGAGAATTAAAATTAAATAAGTCATTGTTGGCATCAAAATTGTTTGAATTTATTTGTAGGTTAAATCATGTACCGCATATATTAAAGTGGAAGGCACATTGGAATTATGTCATTCAAAATCCTAATTTATTCATAAGGGATATATAGATTGTTTTCACACAGGGCAAGTAAATGTTACAGAGCCTATAAATGACTGTCAACATTTGAATCCAAGCCTCACTTGTCTAAATGCAGAAGTCTTTTCACCCTAATATGATGTCTTTTAGTGTTATTAAATATTCATGTATGGATGTTTTTAAAAGAATCATGACATCTTTTACTCCAAGTCAGTTAAGTTTGTTCTTTTTGGGGAAGGAAAGAGCCATAGTAATCTTTCATCAGTCATTCCTGTTCCTCTTAAGACGTCATTCAAGGTTAATCAACAGCGTAAATGATATTTCTGAAACCATCATAGGCTAAATGGTCATTCTGCCATGATTTTTATTCCATAAAAATAAGAAATTAAGTTGTCAAAATTTCATCAATTTTATTGGGGGAAATATCTCCAAATTATGGAGTTTCTACTCCAGTCTTCTCTATTTAAAACATAGTGCATGAATAAAATATATAAAGTATATCAAGAAAAAGCAATCTCAGTTCATCACTCAAGTAAAAGGATTCATAAATGGATAGTAGCTCTAAGTATTCCCGATGTAATTTGTCTAAAATATTTATTTATGAGAAACATTATCAAGTCTCTTCCAAAAGATATCTTTGCTCTCAACTATTTCAAGGCATTTCTGGGGCTTCTTGTATGAGGCTTTACAAGCTAGATATTTGGGAGGAAACATAGGCAAGTTGATTATCAGCAAAAGTGAGATTTTACTATTTAATTCTTATATTGATTTCTGCCTTTTTCCTAAGGAAATTCTTTCATGAAGAATGACATTTAAATGCACAAAAGGGTGAATTTAAATATTAAGCAACACACTTGAATGTATGCAGGCAAGCATTTTCTTCAAACAATTAAATGTTTTGTGGCTTTTTAACAACAATAACAGGTTACCTCTTAAGAATCAGAATAAATATTAGTCTGGGAATATTATTTGACACCTTAAATTATAATGAACATTAATTCATAAAGGGCTAGTCAATTACATAATAAACATTATTCATTTAAGGGTATTGAACTATATATTTTGAATAAATTAATTTGTCTCCACAATTTGTAAGTCAATGCCACCAAGCTCCATGTGTATTCTATCAATAATATTGTTGTTAGGCATTTTAGAATACTATGCTATCATTATCCATGCATATGTTTTGAAAATAAAAGGCTTTATTGATAAAGTGAATAGAAGAAATGAAGAAAAATGCTTATATACATAATAATTTTAAAGAAACAGACAAAAAAAAAACTCATTGGTACAAGGGGAGGAGAGCTGGATTTAAAATTAGGAGATCCTAGTTTGAATACTGCTCCTTCCTCTTACTATTTAAGCATGGCAGGTAGGTCTCACAGTGGATAAAGCATCAGAACAAGGGTCAGAAAGAATGAGTTCAAATCCTCACTCAGATATTAGCTATGTGGCCTCAATTTCTTTATTGGTAAAATGGGGATAAAAATAGCATAAAATTGTAAATATCAAATGAAATATTTATAAAGCATTTAACATAGCACTTATATAATAAACACTAAATAAATGTTTAAAAAAATCTAAAGGAGCACAACTATAAAATATTTGACATTGAATGCTTTGGAATTTATGTTATGAAAATTATAAAAACCAAAGTCAGACTCAAGGAAGGAACAGAAGGAGACACCTTCCCCTGTTCTATAAAAAGTTACTAAGACTATTCTGATTCATTATTTTTTAAATTCATATAAAGTTTAATATTATCATATTTGCAACAAATCCTTCTCTAGAAAAATGGATACCACATTAATTGGAAGCATAGTTCATGTGTGTGTGTGTGTGTGTGCATGTGTGTGTGTGTGTTGTGTACCTTACCCAATTTGTTGCTCACTTCAATAATTGCCATAAAAATAATTTGGGATGAATACTGCATCTGTATTTACAGAAATGGGGGTCCAAAGTGGTGAAATATTGTCTATAATATTAGATTTTTTTATGAATGGCTTGGTTTTGTGAATTGGGATTTTCCCCCTTTTAAAAAAAAAAGTTAATGTCATAAAGCATAGAATTTTGGAAGGGAGAGAAGAGTAGGAATATATATATATATATATATATATATATATATATGGAATGTTGTTGATCTGAAAAATAAAGGATATCAATAAAATATTTTTTTCAAAAAAGAATACTACGTTATTCATTTCTCTTACAATTTTTGAATTAAATTGGTTTAAGCAACTGAAAGAAATGAATCAATATAATCTTTCCTCAGCACTTGAAAACTAACATGATAAAAACGTTCTTTTCTTCCTATTCTATGAAAGGTACTACTTTCAAAAAATATTCAGGACCCTTATATTATTAAAAGAAGCATGAAAAAGTGAGTAATAAATATAGTTGATGTGGCTTGAAAAAATTTTTGGAGATGTAATAAAAATGTTCTAAAAGGCTGGAATTGAAGGGATGAGTTAAACAACTTTCTATTCAAAGGTGCATCTGCTGCTGCTACTGCTGCAGATTGATTGATTGATTTTTATATGACTGAAAAGATGCATGCAAAACAGTTTTATTCACACACCCATGCCCTGCTTGTTCATGCCCTGCTTCAGTCATGTCAGGTGTATCTGATTCTCTGTGACATCATTTGAGATTTTCTTTGTTCGAGTAGTCTGGTATTTCCTTCTCCAGTTCATTTTACAAATGAGAAAGCAGAAACAAGGTTAAGTGACTTGCCCAGAGTCAAATAGCTATTAAATATCTGAAGCAAGATTTGAACTCAAAAGATGAGTTTTCTGGATTCCAGGCCCAGAATTCTATCCACTGTCTTATTAGATGCCTTAATTCTAATCAGCTATTTTGGCTTTCCAGTTGTCTTTCATTCTCACAACATTATTGACTCACTGTCCTTTTCCAGTTAACATGCCCTTGATAATTCTATTTCTCTTGCTGAAGTCATTATTTGAAACATGTTGATCCAGTGTTCATACTAAATTGTACTGCAGATAGAATTTGTAGTTTTAGAACATATTTTTTGGTGGAAATGATCAGTTGAATGAATTCCTCAGAGGCATAGCCATTTTGAGTCATTGTCATGGCTTAAACCCAGTTTTCCTGATCTGAAGGCCAGCTCTCTCTTCATTCTTTCTCCAACTGAAGCTCTTGTAAATAGTAACTGAAAATAATGTTATTACTGTTATATTTCTTTCTGGTTCTGCTTATTTCACTGTGCTTCAGTTTATGTAAAGTTTTCCAGGCCTTTCCATAATCAACTAGTTCATCATTTTTATAGAACAATAATATTTCATTACCTTCAAATACCACATTTTGTTTAGCCATTTCCCAATTAATGGGCATCTACACATTTTCCAATTCTTTACTATCACAAAAAGAGCTGCTACAAATATTCTTTACATATATGGATCCTTTTCTCTCTCTTACAGTTTTCTTATGATATACATACAATGACATTGCTGTGTCAGAGGGGATGTATACTTTTATAGCTCTTTAGATATGGTTTCTGATTGTTCTCCAAAAAGGTTGGATTGTTTTACAAATCCACCAACAATGCATAAGTGTCCCAGTTTTCTGACATCTCCTCCAACATTTATCATTATCCTTTCCTATCATCTTTACCAATCTGAAAGGTATGACTTTGTACTGCAGAGTTGTTCTAATGTGCATTTCTCTAATCGGTGGTGATTTAGAACATTCTTCATATATAACTATACATGGCTTTAATTTTAGCATTTGAAAATTGTTTATATCCTTTGACCATTTATCAGTTGAGGAATGAAAAGCATTCTTATAAATTCGACACCGTTCTTTATGTATTTTAGAAATGAGATATTAATCAGAAATACTGGCTGTAAAGATTTTTTCCTAACTTTGTACTTCTCTTGAAGAATGCCATTCAGGCTCCTTTTTTTTTTTTTGGTCATGGCCTTCAGGTAGGCCAATTATTTTAAAATGTCTCTTCTGATTCTATTTTCTAGGTTGGTTATTTTTCCAGTGAGGTATTTTATATATTTTTTTATTTTTTTTTGTTTGCTTGACTGATTCTTGCTTTGTCACAGGTCATTAACTTTCATTTGTCCTGTTCTAGTTTTTATGTGATTTTCTTCAGTTAACTTTTGTATATCTTTTTTCATTTGGTTAATTTGAGTTTTAAAGAGTTGTTTTCTTTAGACAATTTTTCCTTCTTTTTCAAGCTGTTGACCTTGTCATGCATACCTCTCATTTCCATTCTCACTTTTTCTTCCTCTCTTATTTTTCTTTTAAATTATTTTATAAGCAGTTCCAAGAAGCCTCATTTGACTTGAGACCATTTCATAACACTCTTTGAGATTTCTTCTGTGGACATCTTGTACTTGTCTGAATTTGTGCTTTGGTCTACCCTGTCCCCACAGTAGCTTTCTATGGTCAAGGTTCTTTTCTGTTCCTTGTTCATTTTTTTTGTTGTTGTTGTTTTAGTTTTAGTTTTTGTTTTACTTTTAAGGTGGAGCTCTGCTCCTAAGCTATAGGGGCTGCTGTCCTAAGCTTCTTGTGCAGCTCTGAGCCTGGAAATTGAGCACCACCACCTTCTGTTTGCAGGGGTAGCTTTGCTTGCTTTTTTCAGGAAAGAGCCTGATTTCCAAGTTTGCCTTCTGAGCTGAGACTGGCAAAAGCCCCACTGATTTGCTCATTTACTACACCAGGACTGAGCATCTTCGTTGCTGATTTGTGATTAAGATGTTCACACTCTTTTCTGGAAACTATCTAACTGGAGTAAACGTAATTTTCACCCTAGTGAGATTGACCATTCTTGAAGTTTTTTAGTCTGGTTTCATTGTCATTCTCTAATAGAGGCTTGGTTTCATATCTTTTGTTTGTTTGTTTGTTTGTTTTGGGGGGGTACTGGGAGAAGTCCAGGACCTTCCTGTGTTTACTGTACCATTTTGGTTCCACCCCCTGGAAACTCAAGCTTTCTTTACAGATATTTGCTTGTTATGTAAAACAGCTTGCTTTGTGAAACTATGATATGTGAAACTAATCTCTCTCATTTGCAAACTAGTCTAGTCATTCTCTCTGTTTCATACTTTATATAACCTCTGTTCCCAGCTCTCTACTTGGCTACCCTAGCACTTACTGTATGGCACTCAGAGCTGCAACCACTTGCCTTTATGATAATATTACATTATTATCATTAAAATTCAGGTTAAAACAATCCTTCCACTTATAATGATTAAAATTTAAAGAATGTTTAAAGGTTTATTTGAACTGTCATAACTATTTGGGACATTATTCTTTATTCAATGCAAAAGCTAAGTTATGCCTTTTACTGTACTGACAGAACAAAAGCTCTTTAACTGCCAAACTAGCTTCATTTACCTTCTGTGTAATGAAACCCTTACTGAAATTTTAAATTCCCTGTATCTCTTAATCTTATCTATTATTTTTAATTTTAGTGACATAATTATTCATCTCTACAAAGTACTTTGTAATGAAAATAAGTTTTAAAAACTTACTGCAAAGTATAAATTTGCTTTACATTGAAACAATTGCCATTTCATTTGGATGGCCATTTGTAAACAGCAATTGAGCAATAATCACATAAGTTTTTAGATTTTCAGATATCCAGAAATGAAATTTTCTCCATATTTCAATATGATTTTGAGGTTATAATAGCATAAAGATAAGGGTGAAATCTCAAATTATTTAGAGTTCTACTCTTGCTTTTTGTGTCATTCAATCATTTATATGAGAATAATTAATAATTAACAAAATTTCTACAGTTAATTGATTGTCATCATAACAGTAGCAAATTTTGGACACATTTGCTTACATGCATGATGTACTGTTTTAATATAATTTTGTATGGTAATATTAATGTATATGCTTTTCTTATATAGGATTATTATACCTGACTTATTAGTATAAACATTTTCCAGTAAGATATTTTGTTTCAAAAGTCAGGCACAGTTTTGTTTGTTTGTTTATTTGTTTTTTAATCTTTTTTATATCTTATCTATACAGTACCTAGCTCATTGCCTGGCTTCTAGCAATCAATATAGCAAAATTTTCAAATATCTACAACATTATTGAGGACTAAGGAAAATTTTATTTATACGAGTTATACCTATTGTTATTTATTTATTAATATGTTTAAAATAAAAGTGAATTTTCTGCACATTGACATAATATGTTTTATATGGACATTTACATTAAAAAAATACTTAATTTTAATCATAATGAACTTTATCCCTTGACTTCCTGATGGGTCTAAGCCTGCAAATTCTTTTAAGAAATCTTGCAACACCAGTATGAAATCCCAACTTTTTGGGGATTCCCCTTAAGTCCCAACATATCTATCTGTCTTTCTGTCTATATGTATTGTTGTTGTTGAGTCTTACAGCTGTGTTCAAATTTTCACCTTTTGGGTATTCATTTCAAAGATTCTAGAGTGGTCTGCCATTACCGTCTCTTGTAGATTAATATAAATAGAGATTTAATAAGTTCTCCAGCATCACACAGTTAATAAGGCCAGACTTGAATTCTGGTCTTCTTGACTCTAAGCCTAAGTGCTCTATCCACTAAGTCACCTATCTAGACCCATTTGAACCACAAAATCCCAGGAACGTTTACCAAAATTGTAAGTATCCAGAAAAAATGTTTTAAAGGATGATATTAAGTATTTAATAAGACTTTTAAATGTTGATTTAAAAGAGATGAGCTTAATGTGAAAAAATATTCTTTGTAAAAATTAATTTCAGAATAGGGCAGAAGGAAAGGCTTTAATGAAATGGAAGTTCTTCTAAACATAACTATTGGTTTATATAAAAAGAATTTTAAATTTATCTGTCCTTCCCACTAACATTTCATCTTGAACTGTGCAATTTAAGAAAAAGAACTTCAGTACATAACTACATTGCCTGTAAAACAAATTCCCTCTTTATTCAGATTAAAAGGATGTTTCTCCATTTCAAGTTCATGACCTCTCTGTCACACATTCAATTTATTTTGTTAAACTACAGCTTCATCTTTGTATTCATCAATGATCAGCATTCTAAAATTGCCTAAATATTCTCCATAATGTTGTTCCGTTTCTATGAACTTTATTTGATAAAAGTTCATAAAGTCTCAGTTTCTCTTTATTTATTTCAACAGTTCATATCATGTGGTATTATTTTTATATATCATAATTTCTTTAGTTTTTCCTCATTGTGAGGACATTCCATTAATTTCCATATTTGAGCTACCAAAGAAAGAACAGAGGAGAAAAAGAGACAGACATCTATAGTTTTGCTCTGTATTTGAATGGAAAGAGAAATAAATATTTTAAATATTCTTATAGAGGTATATACATTTATAAAAAGTTTCTTATGCTATAACCTGCTAGTGGTAGAATGGAGTAAGATTATTCACAGTTCTGTTACTTTATGCATATAATTCAAATTGCTTTCTAGAATAGGTGAACCAATTCAAAACTCATAAATACTGAATACACAAAAGTTTTCTGCCAATTTTTTGGCATTTTTCTCTTTTGCTAATTTTTTTTTCCGGGTTGATGAAGTGTGAAGTTGAACATCAAAGTTGTTTTAGTTTAAATTTATCTAAATATTGGTAATTTAGAACTTTTAATATGTGAGTTTTATTATTTTTTATTTTTCTTTGAATATTAACTCATGCCTTGACTATCTATTGAAGAATAGATCTTAGACTAATAAAGTTGAATCAATCATTCAATAAATTAAAAATGAGACTTTTATCAGAAAATATGCCACAAAGATGTTTTCCCCATGTTTAACTATATCCCTTCCAGTTCTTACTACTAATTCAATCTCTAAGTAGAAAAGTGTTAGATATAAACAATTTTCTGTTTTATCCTGAGTCATATATTTAATCAGCTATTTAGTCATGAGTTCCTTTCTTATCTATAGATCAAAAAGGTAGTTACTTCCTTGTTTTTTTTTTAGTCTGTTTATTAAGTGAGCAAGTTTTTTTTTTTTGTTTTTTTTTTTGTAAATAATTTATCAGTATCTATTTGGAAATGATTTTGAAATATACTGTGAGATGTTTGTCTGAATCTAATTTCTATCAGATTCTTATAGTTGTACCAGCACATTTTTTTCTGATTAGTATTTCTTAAATAATATCCTTTTATTATAAAAATGTATGTAAAATAGTTTTCAACATTCATTCTTGCTAAAGCTTGTGTTCCAAATTTTTTTCCATCAATTCCCCCACCCCCTGTCCTAAATAGCAAGTAATACAATATATGTTAAACACATAAATTTTTTCTATATATGTTTCCACATTTATTCTGCTGCTCAAGGAAAATCAGATCAAAAAGGGAAAAAAAGAGAAAGAAAAAAAAAAAGCAAGCAAACAACAAAGGTGAAACTACTATGTTGTGATCCACATTCATTTCTAACAGTCCTCTTTCTGGATACAGATGACTCTCTTCATTGTACATCTTTTAGAATTGACATGAATAACTTCATTGTTAAAAAAGAGCCAAGTTCATCACAATTTGTCCTTGCATAATCTTGATGTTGCTGGGTACAATTCTCTCCAGGTTTTACACATTTTACTTGGCATCAATTCATGTAAGTCTCTCCAGGTCTTTCTGTAATCATCTTGCTAATCATTTCTTATACAACAATAATATCCTCTAACATTCAAATAAATAACTTATTCAGCCATTTTCCAACTAATGGGCATCCACTCAGTTTCTAGTTCCCTACTGCTACAAACATTTTTGCACATGTACATAAGTTTCCCAATTTTGTGATGTTTTTGGGATGCAGTAGAAACATTAATAGATCAAAGGACACACACAGTTTAATAGCCATTTAGGCATACTTCCAAATTGCTGTCTAAAAAGTTAGATCAGTTCACAACTTTATCAACAATGTATTAGTGTCCCAGTTCCCTTCCTCCTTGCCCCCCTCCCCCCCGTCCTCCTGTCAGGCCCTCCAACATTTATCATTATCTTTTCCTGTTATGTTACTCGATCTGGGAAGTATATTGTGGTACCTCAAAGTTCTCTTAATTTGATTTTCTCTGATCAATAGTGATTTAGAGTATTTTTTTCATATGACTGAAAATGCTTTTAATTTTATTTTATCTAAAAACTGTCCATATCCTTTGTCCATTTATCAATTGCAGAATGTCTTTTTTTCAGATTATTATTATTACTGTTATTGTTGTAAATAAGCAATTCATTTTCCTTCATCCTTTATGTGCATAGCTAGAGTCTTCAGAAATATTACATAAAATATTACTGTGTGTTTTCTTTATCTGTATGATATTTAATATATTCCACTGGTTGATTTTACCTATTTTTCCCAATACCATTTCCCAATTATTTTTAAAGATTTCAACTTCATAATAAAGTTCAGTATCTGAGATTGAGAAATCTCTTTCTTTCCAATTTCTCACTCTTACCCTTGAAATTCTGCACGTTTTTCTCCATATGAATTTCTATGTCATATTTTTTAGTTCTATGAAACATTCTATTGGGAATATGATTTGTAGAACAATCAACACAAATAATATATTTAATGTTTCATATGTTTAATAATAAATATGCTATGCAATTAAATAAAATTGTTTATTGATTCATTAGTGCATTTTGTATGTTCATGTGTTTCAAGGTCAGAAAAACCAACATTTTAACATTTTAATACACACAAACACAGATATCTACTGCTAAAATACAGACTTAAATAGCTATTCAATTTTTTTAATTAGTGGGTAACATTTTATTTTTGTGATACCTTATGGAATCATAATAAAGTTATATCTCTTTCATTTGCATTGATTGATTCAAACTAGTAGCAACAACATATAGCAAATAGCCAAGCCAGCTTTGCTGGGGCAAGAAAAGCATTTCTCTATTTATAACAGTTTAGTTTTGATATGACTTATAATTTGCATTGAGTGACATTTTGATTTTAATATTCAAATATTTGTGACTTTAAAATTTTGGCATTTATTTAGTATGCACAGTTCTGCTTTATTAAATGTCTCTTTTCCCATTAAGCTTGTATTCCTTTGAGACACATTCTTATTTAGCTTGTAAATTTTGTACTTTTTATGAAAATAAAACAAAATTCTTTTTAAAATCATAGTACTTGCCTATACTATGATTCATTATTAACTATTACTTTAACATTTCATTAAATGTGACCATAATTGCCTAACAATGTAATTGAAATGAGTTTAACATAATATTTTATATATAATAAATTAAATTGAATAAACATGTTAGTGAATGCCTACAATACACAATACAGCTAAGCATTAAGAAAAGAAGAATAAAAATGACAAATATCAAGGAATTTACATTATATTTGGGGGCAAAAGTAAAGCACATGAAAGAAGGCAGAATACAATGAATTGTTAGGGATCTAACACAATCTAACAAAAACCTTCTTGGAAAATTTGGTGTGAAACCATGACTACATGCAAAAAGCATGAGATCTATACTTATTAGACTTAATTTTGTATGTTGGCCTTGGTCTTTAATTGATAACTTTAGACCAATAAATTAAATTCTCTTCTCATAAGTAGTTTCATTTAAAATAAAGAACAATACCATTTGTCTATTTCTTCCTCCAGTATTTGCAAAATGCTTTAAACATTCACCTAAGATATGGTTATGAATTGAATCAAGTTGCATTTAAAACATTCTCAATTGAATGAAGCTTTGAAGGAAGAAAAGGGTTTTTTTTTTTTTTTGTGAAAAAGGTGCAATAAACATATTTTGTGTATTAGTGCCAGTAGGAAAGATGTGAAGTAGATGATAACAATATAATTTTCATTTGACACTGATTAAATGATAGTAATAAAAGAATATTCATGAATGAATGACTTCTATAATTTACTTATATAAAGATGTAAATGGCATGCTAATTACATTTTTTAAATAAAAAAAAAAAAAGTTTGCAGGGATAGTAGTTACTATCTGGAACAGTTACATATCCTCTCTCAAAGGTTGGGAAGCCAGAGATATACTTTTGTATGCCCATCTACAGCCACCATGTTTAAAAGATATATTAGTAACATAACCTGCCACTCAGAATTGTCATATGTCTTTATCTTCCCCTTCCAATCCTCATCATCCATCCTCAAATTCTCACTGAGTTCAAGAAATCCATTGTTAGTTGGAGACTGACTTGTAAATTTCAGATACCACCTACTCTACAATTCTTGCACTCACTATCATCTTTATAGGGAATTGTTTGCTTTTGGTTGTTCCACAAGGTCTTTGGGGTCTTACCATTTATCTTGTTATTTTCCATGCCTAAGCATTACTGGATCTTCCTATCTTCTAGGAAGCAAATCTCTATTTAATCCATATTTTTAGTACTGTCATTTCATTCTCAAAAGTGAGCTCTTTGGGTATACTCAGGGCAGCAGCATTCTATCCTTCTCCACAAGGGTCAGCTACAACCCCCCATTTCCCAGCAACCATGTTGAAGGAACTCACAGTTGGCAGTGATCTTGGCATCACTTATGGAAATCTTCCAACATAGGAAAATGGAGATCAATGGTAATGACCAAGGATACAGAACCTCCCCCAACTATGTTCCTTGCACTACCACAGAATGATTAATTGGTGGTGCTGCAAAGAATCAAGTTGCAATGAACCCCACCAATACAGTTTTTAATGCCAAACATCTGATAAGTTGAAGATGTGATGATACAGTTGTACAGTCAGACATGAAACATTGGCTTTTTACAGAGGTAAATGATACAGGCAGGCCTAAGGCCCAAGTGGAATACAAAGGGGAGACAAAAAGTTTCTTTCTTGAAGAAGTATCTTCTATGTCTTAACCAAAAATGCTGAAGCTTACCTTAGAAAGATCGTCACAAATGCTCTGGTCACACCAGCCTATTTCAATGATTTCCAATGTCAGGTCACAAAAGATACTGGAACCATTGCTGGTTTCAATACACTCTGAATCATCAATGAGCCAAGTGTTGCTACTATTGCTTATAGCTGGGACAAACAGGTTAGTGTCGAGAGAAATGTATTGATCCACCTGGAAGTGGTACTTTTGATGTTTCTATTCTTACCATGGAAGATGGCATTTTTGAGGCCATATCCACATCCGGGGCTACCCACTTGTGTGGGGAGGACTTTGACAACTGCATAATCAACCATTTCATTGGTGAGTTCAAGTGAAAGCACAAGAAAGATATCATTGAGAACAAGGGGACCATTCACCACCTCTTCACTGATAGTCAATGTGCAAACATACCTTGTCTTCCAGTACCTAGGCCAGTATTGAAATTGACTCCCTCCATAAAGGCATCAACATCTACCCATCAATCACCTGAACCTGGTTTGAATAGCTGAATGCTGATCTCTTCTATGGCACACTGAACCCTTTTATTAAGGAAAAGGTCTTAAGAGATGCTGAACTAGATAAATGACAGATTCCTGACCTCAAGCTGGCGGGTGATTCTACTAGCATCCCCAAAATCCAAAAGCTTCTGGAAGACTTCTTCAATGGTAAGGAGTTTAACCAGAACATCAGTTCTGACCAGGCTGCTGCTTATGGTACAACTGTCCAGGCTGCCATTTTGTCTGGAGATACATTTGAAAATGCTCAAGACTTTCCACTGTTGCATGTGACTCTTCTTTCCCTTGGCATTGAAAGTGCTGGAGAACTATGAGAGTTCTGACCAAAGGTAATGCTGCCATTCTCACCAAATAGACACAGACCTTTACACCCTTTTCTAATAACCAGCTTGCTGTGCTTATTTAGGTTTATGAAGGTGAAAAACCAATGACAAACCAATGACCAATAACAATTTTGGCAAGTTTGAGTTTAACAGGAATCCTCCCAATACCCAGAGGTGTTACTCAGATTGAAGTAACATTTGACATTGATGCAAATGGCATCCTCAATATTTCTTCTGTGAATAAGAGCACTGGCAAGAAAAACAAGGTCACTATCACAAATGGCAAATGTCATATGAGCAAAGAAGACATTGAATGAATGCTCCAGCAGGCTGAGAAATACAAGGCTGAGAATGAGAAGCAGAGAGACAAGGTGGCTTCCAAGAATTCTCTTGAATCTTATGCTTTCAACATGAAAGCTATTATGAAGGATGAAAAACTGCAGGACAAAATTGGTGATAAAGACAAACAAAAGATTCTTTTTTTAAAATAACTTTTTATTGACAGAACCCATGCCAGGGTAATTTTTTACAACATTATCCCTTGCATTCACTTCTGTTCCGATTTTTCCCCTCCCTTCCTCCACCCCCTCCCCCAGATGGCAAGCAGTCCTATACATGTTAAATAGGTTACAGTAGATCTTGGATACAATATATGTGTGCAGAACTGAACAGTTCTCTAAACAAAAGATTCTTAACATATGTGATGAAATAATAAACTGGCTGGAGAAGGTCTGCAACCCTATCAACACTAAACTGCACCAGAGTGCAGGGAATATGGCAGAAGACATGCCTGGGGGGTTCCCAGGGCATGAAGCAGCTCTATCTGGAGGTATTTCTTCTGGACCCATCATTTAAGAGATTGATTAAAATGCATCAGAAGAAAGAATATTTCACACAGCTTTCCAAAAATTTAAGGACTCAAATTTGTAGCCAAGGCAATAGCAGTTTAAAGTAATACTTAAACTACCATGTAAATCTGGGCATTCTAAATACTTGAATGTGTGCAGAGGGAGAAGTAAAGAACATTGTATATTACCATTACTATAATAAACAAGTGGAAATGCAATTCTTATCCTGGATAATCAAATCTATTTAAATTGGCATCATTAAAAATGAGTTACTTGAGAGAAAGGGCCATCCTATTTTTCTATTTTATGTTAGCACATTGTTTGACACATGGTAAGCTTTTAATAACTCATCTATTTGATTAATGCATTGGATGACAAAATAAGATCTAGACATTTAGAATCTTCTTGTTCAGTTAGACCACTGCAACAATTATAGTAAATAGAAAAATCAAATAAGAGAAAATGTGAAATCTTATAATTTGAGTATAAAAAAAATCCATTTCAAAATACAAGACAGAGGAAATATGGTTAAATAATTGCATAATCTGTTTTCTTCAAAGGAAATGTAATATAAAGAAGGTAATGCAAATTGGGGTATATTAAGAAAGGCATAGCCTCCCAGAATAAAGAATAATCACATAACTATATTCTGCCCTGTCTTAGACTTCAACTTGAATGTTTTCTTCAACTTTCTAGAGGAATGCAGTCCAAATGAATCAGGGACTTATGTCCATGTCATATGGTAATCTTTGGAAGTAACTAGAATATGCTTGGATTGAGATTAGTTAGGAGAAGGGGATGTGTTAGGTATCTTGAAGTATTTGAAGACCTCACATGTAAAATGGTTTAATTTTTACTCTTTCTAGGCCTAAGAGGAAGAAGTGGGATCAATGTGTGGAATCTGTAAATAGACATTAAGTCCCTTTAATTTATGTTTAATTTAAGAAAATTTAACTAAATTAAAAGAATCATCTAAAAGTAGATATAGATGACAAAGGTACAGGGACTGGATTACTTAGAGAATGATTGCTTTTAAATATACATGAAATTGGGGTCCCTCTAATATTGAATCCTTTGATTTTATCATAAGCAACAATTATAAATGTTATTCTCTTTGCGCTTCCTATTCTAACTACTCATAATCTTGACTATGTTAAATTCTGATTGTTTTTCTAGACTTATTTGATGCTAATTGAGACCAAGGGAAGGTCAAACTTGTCAAGAAATTCCTTTGATTCCATTGCTATCTTGTCTTACCTTTGTCTAGCCTGATCCCCAAAGCTCATATGCTGGCAATTCTTACATATCTTTGCTCGCAACTGTCATATTCCATTTGTATTAGGCAAAATATTTTGGGCTGGTTGTTACCTAAAGCTTTTGCCTAATGAAATATTACATAGATCATAGATATAATTCCCACTGCAAATACTTGCAGAACATTTAAATCAGATCCATAATTTTACTGATATAGGGAATTCCTGATGAAGATACTCTTACTACCAGTCTCTATTGGGAATTTAATGCCTTAGAAGAAGGTTCCTGGATTACCATCAATTAGGTACTGCATATTTTATTATTTACTTTTTATATGTAAAGAAAATAAAGAAAGTAAGTGAATTAATCATGGTTACACAACCAATAATTGATCGATACATAATTTGAATGTAAAGATCTCCTGAGTACTATTCCAGTCCTTTTTAAAAATACTACATTGCCTATAAAAATATCAACAATTAATTAACATATAGCAATTTAAAAATAAGAAATCATAATACAATATAGGGTGTCTAAAAATTATAGTGAGTTTTAAAGTATTAAACTTATTTTATGATACATTATCTTTAATCTTTTATGTAATAAGTAAAAGGATGGTGTAAGGCAATGTGGAATGTAAAAAAGGACCTCATAAATTAGTATATCATGATATCTTTAAGAAGGACACAATGAAATTAAGTTTCCAGGAGATAAATAGGTAAATAGAAAGCTAGATCACATAAAGACACACACACAAACACACACACACACACACACACATATATGTGTGTGTATGTATACATACATACATTTATTTATATATGTACATTTAAATGCTTTATTCATTTTACTCTTCACTTTGGTTACATGATAGATCATGAAATAGCAGGTATTGGTTTTTAAGCTGACTTTGCTAATTCTTACTTTTGCAACCTTAAGGAAATTATTTCCTGTAACTTCCCATAAGGTACCCACTTTTTCATTTGCAAAATAAAGAGTATAAACCATGAAATCTCTATTCTACATTCTACATCTGAATGTACCCAAATTCCCTGGTAGGGAAGTAAGTAAAAGGGGAATGGGAAGGAGAAAAAGTAAGTGGAAGGGCTTTCATTTTAAACTATTGTTAGTCAGAAAACTAAAAGGGAACAATAATAACAAACAAAATACATACTATTAGCATGTATTTAATTATAATTTAATTTAATTATATTTTAGAAGCATATATATATTATATATATATATATAATTATATATTGTATATTATATATATTATATATTATATATGCTATATATAATATATATTATATATATAATTATATTTTAGAAGCATATATATTATATATTAAATCTCAATTTTATCTCATATACATAAACCATTTTCCCTTTACACAATCTTACAATCTCATACAAATATATTATATACCTTAATAAACTGTAAAAACTATTTAGATAATGATTTCATTCATAGGAAAATTTTAAAATAACATGTTTTTAGGGAGTGGAATATTGTTTCTTACAAGACCAGTGGTAATGAAGTGAAAAAAATTGGGGGAGAAGAAGAAATCAAGTGGTATCTAATGACTATAAACTGGAGTTGGGGGATTTTATTTTAAAATTGGGGAACCATATGGAGAAAAATATCAAAGAACAACAGGGAGAAAGATCAAAATATGAAGTAACAAATTGTCTTATTTGTAGAGTGAATATAAAGGGAATAAGACAAAATAAGACTGATGAAATATTTCCTCCCCTCTTTTCAACTAACCTTGCTGCATTACTCCAATAGAGGTAATAAAAGTGTTCATGTTAACCACTGCTATATTACATAAAAATTAGATGATGTTTTAGGTTCTTGATATTTATCTCTTCCCCATTTCCCTATATATTGGAATTGTCTTCCTGCATTCTGTATTCCAATAACAGAATAATTTTCAACTAGAATCTCAAAGCTATTAATGAATAAAGAATGTGTGTCTATTAAGAAACAATATGTGGTCATTCTTTTTAATCTGTCACTTTTTACTGCCACTGAGAAAAATGTGATTTCCATAATGTTTCTTGAACTTAACTCCTTTTTACTCACTAGAGGGAGATTCCCTACTTGCTTCTGCTTTCTGTGATTGTTGAGATAGAAAACATGTACACAGATTTATATTTCACCTAGTTCAATGTAATGAATCCTGATGTGGGCCCAGCTTGTTGCCAGTCTTGCCACTTAGATCTTAGATAATTGACTGGTAATGACAAAACAGAGACTAACTTTCTTCATGATATGGGCTTTATTAGTTCTCTTGCTGTGTATCTGTATTTGAAGTTAGAAATGTAACTTGGAAAAAATGTTAGCTGTTTTTGCTTCTGTTTTCTTAAGCTTGTAAATAAATTTCTAGTGAAAAATTCTACCAGAAACTTCAACTTAGAATTATCTTAGAAAATTTATGGTAAAAGAAATTTAGATATGACTTAAGCTTTTGGCTTCCCACAATAGAAATGAATGTGTTATTAATTTATAGTTCATATCTTCTAAAATTTAATTTGATTTAACTTAATTACTTAATTTACCCATTATAGTAAAACAAATTCATTCTCAAAATATCTATTGAATTGTTCTATTGTATTTATGCTATAATCCTTCCTTTTGGCATGAGTTGACCTTTTGTTCTTTAAGGTTATACCAAACCAATTAAACCTCTGGCAGATTCTACAAAACAGAAAATGTTCTTTGTTTTGAGCCTAATGAAGGATGGTAGGTCTGTTCATCATGGATTACTATAGATACATTTGGCAAGACAAAACCTAGAGTTGACAACAAAATAAACACAAATAACTCTTGAAGACTATTTGCTGAAGTTATAGATAGAAAAATTGTGATCTGCTTGAGAAGGTTGGGAGAGGAAGTAACAAAATTCTTTTAATATTGAACTATCTCTTCAATTAGGGACCTCCTCAAAATTCTATTCTTTGAGAATTTTTTTAAAAATATAATGTAAGTTATGTTTATATGGTACCAATTTTTTTTTATTTTTAATATATACAGTGATCAGATTTTTTTTCTTTTGAATAGCTTACCATCATCTTGATAGAATATGACTTTTTTTCTTCTATATATGCTTGGAAATCTCCTCCCCATGTCCATATATTCTTACTCTTCCAGGTACCAGTTGTCTCCAAAAAGTCCAACTCTGCAGTCTCTCAGGACTAGTAGACTTTTAAGGCACCAAATCTACTAGGCCACACATAGTGCAAGTACTCATTGCACTTTAACCATAGGAATATTAATCAGAGAACATCTTTCTAACCCCAAATTAAGTCCTTCTTCCTTTATTTTCATTTTCAATTTTCCCTCATCCCCTTCATCCCACTTTCCTCTAAATCATTTTTTTTCTGAGACCATAGAAGTCTCCTTCCCATCATCTCTAACTCTTAATTTGACTCTAGAGAATCTCTCAATGTTCCTCTCCTCATCTTTATTTACCTTCTTAGTATTTATTGTAAACCCTCAAAAGACAAAGTGATTATAGCGAATTGTCTTACTCATAGATCTTATCATACTTTTTACTTACAAATTCATATTCAATTTTATAAGGTCATAGAAGATATAAGTCATGTATATCCATATGTCCTCTCCTCTGATACTTATTGCTTACTTTTAAGATTCATTTACCCACATATTTAGATATAGCAGTTGGTCAGAGAATGGCAAACTAACAGTATTTATTCGAGCTTTCCCTACTCTCCTCTGAGACTAGACCATCTCTAATTGCTTAGAGGAAGTCTTCAAATATTCTCAATAGTTAAAAATTAGCAAAGATATTTGGCAGACAACTTAGCAGAAAGTCTAGAACAGGATGATTGTTGGAGCTGACCCTAGGACTTCCTAGATCAATACTAAACACTATCTAAATTGACTTTTTTAAGAGAACTAACAGAACCACAATATATCTATAATCAGTAAAAAAATTTCGATGAAATAATACTATCTATTGAAAAACAAAACTATAGAATTAAAGTCTGTCCTTAACAAATAGTGACATGATTTGAGAACATAGTAGTGATCTAGAATGGGATAAATAGATCTCCAATAGATCAGGATGACAACTAGGATAGCACAATTGACTATTTAAATATAAGAACTAACTAGAAATCATAAGAACTATCTCAAAAATTAGAAAAGTAATTTGATGAAATCAATACTACTTTATGATATGACATCAATCATAATAGATGGTAGTATTAGAAATTACTGGAGTTGAAATAATTAAAAAACTATTAGAAAATTTACTATACTTTAAACATCAAGTTACAGTATCATAAAGTAATGGCATAGAAATTAGATATCATTCTATTAAGATCAAGGGAGAACAAGGATACACAATATGTTAAATATTAAAATGTTAACTTTAACAATAAGAGAAGAAAATATTAAAACAATTAGAATAGCTAATGAGAAACCAAATCACTCTTTTTATGATATGACATCATATCATATATGATATGATGGTATACTTAGAGAATACTAGGGAAATAATTAAAAAACTATTAGAAGCAATTTACAACTTTATCAAAGTTACAGATTACAAAATAAATCCATAGAAATCATTAAGATTTCTCTGTTAACCAAGGGAGGCAGCAGCAAGAGATACAAAGAGAAATTCAAAGGAAAATAACAGTAGAAAATATAAAATATTTGGGACTCTACTTGCCAAGACATAGTCACAAATTATATGAACACAATTACAAAACACACCTTACACAAAAAAAGTCAGATATAAACAATTGAAATAATATCAAGTACTTATGTGTAGGCCAAAATAATATAATAAAAATGACAATTTTATCAAAATAATCTTCTTATCGATTTAATTGCAATCAAACTGCCTGCAAAGAAATTATTTTACAGAGCTATAAAAAATAATAAAATTTACCCTGAAGAACAAAAGTTCAAGATACCACAAGTCATAAAAATCAGCTCATTTAGAAGATGTCCTCTCTGTTTCAAATTCACTTCTTTCCCATATCTGTTTTCTGATCTCTCATATTCCTTCAAATTCCAGGTAAAACATTACCTACAAAGAGAAATATTTATTGATCTTCATTAGGTTTGCTCCCTTTCCCTTTAATGCATCTTGCTTATATCATTTTCACCTAATTGTTTGCATGGTATTATCACCAAATTGTTGTGAACTTACTTAAGGAAGGGACTATATTTTGTCTTTCTTAGTATCTTAAATGCTAAGCACAGATTCTGGCACACATTTGTGCTTATAATTGCTTACTGACTATTTATCTGATTGATGCCTTTATAAATCATCACAAGGATCAGAGTATTGTTTGTTGTACAATGATAAAACTTTTTACATAGACTAAAAATACTTCTGTGTTTTATTCTGGAATAAGCTGATTAACATTACAAAGTGTCACATAAATTTCCACTTATAATTAAATATATCATGTATATTTACATTAACATTATGTTGAATTTCTTAAAAGATTTGGGAACAGAGATATTTGATAAGGTGCTTATCATTTATGTGAAGCAAAGCAAAAACAGAGAATTATATCTTTGGCAAAAAAAATGTATAGGTCATCATCACAGAAGTGATGAAATAAAAATTAATTACTTCAAAGAGGACTTTTCAGTCAATAATTAGATTTTTCTATATACTGGTGTTGGTTGATTATATTGTACTAATTGCATTAGATTCAAAAACATTGCCAATGTGTATAACTGAATTTTATAAACATGAAAAATATTTCAACTAAACTGTTCAGAAAGCAAAAATGAAAGAAAACTGCTTATTTTCAAGACTATGATAAAGAACTACATAGACACTCTATGAAATATATCAATATAGCACTGAATAATAGTGGAAAAGACAATTATTTAAGTGGAGAATTAAGAAGGAACACTGGATTCAACTTGCTAAATGATACTATAATTTTTCTGACAGTTCTCCTTGAAACTGAGACTACTTTTTCAAATGATCATAATTCAGTATTATCGTAGATGTGAAAAACTAAATGCTATAGCCTCCCAAGAATCCAAATTACAGGCCATGATAGAATAAATAAGTTACTAATGGTGTATTATACATAAGAAAGTGCAGTAAAACATCATTACAAGGTATATGCAAAAAGTAGCCCAATGTATGGGATAATATTTAAGTTATGACCTCTATTGATACTTAAAAATTATCAGCTCATAGAATGGCCTTCAGTTCATAGATAAGAATTCCCATGGAAGAATTATGCAAAAGACTTTAACAATAATTGCACAGAATTGTGCTTTTGCATGAAGAAATCTTGATGTTGGTCAGAGAAATCCATGAAGTTTTCACCTTTGGGATAATAAAATATTTAGTAAAAATCGTACTCCCCAGTTTTAATCCATTGAATATATTGCAATATAATGGCATTTTGTCACATGATAGACTCAGATTTTTAAGTCACACAATTTTGTTGTTGTTGTTGTTGTTTAGTCATTTAATTAATGTCTTTGTGACCTCATTTTGGTGTTTTCTTGGTCATCATTTTCTAGGGAAATTTTAGGATAACCAGTAGATCACTCACTATCTCCAGTTTGCCATTTCCTTCTATAGGTCATTTTCCAGAAGAGAAAGAAGAGAGAATTGCCTAGGATCACACAGCTGTTAAGTGCTGGAGGTCATTTTTGGATTTAGGTTTTCTTGAATCCAGGTCTGTCACTCAATGTGCTGCACAGTCTAGCTGCCCCTAACTCATATTGAGGTAGAAATAAATTATGATTCTCCTACTTTTCAAAATGTTTCTTTGTCTTGGATGGATAAACAGCCTCTTTGTTTCTTGATTAAATTTCAAAATCTTTTGGCTAGTTGAGGTTATTTTTTATCTGTCAAATTTAAATTGAGTTCTCCATTACCTAGAATTCTTCATAATACATATTAATTCCTCCATATGCAAGGAACATATTCTGGATTTATCCAATAAAATGAAAAGACTAAAAAGCACCAAATAAGATATAATTATTTGTATCTTTTAAGAAGTTTGACACTGAGGCATTCATAATAAAGTTTAGAAAACTTTAATAAAGTTTAGAAACTGACCAACTACTTCCCTATTATAATTAAATACAAAAAATATTCAACACTTGAAGACAACATAGACATACCATCTTGCCTTGCCTATGTTTATTGAAAAGGTAAATATATAAAGTTAAAATCAGCAGATTTTTTTCTTCAAATAACTACATTAAAAATATGGCTTTTGGATAATTAGCTTCTCTTGTAACCTTATGAATTAAAGCACTTATCTAGCAGAACAACTGAGTCTGACTTCTTCAGACATTTTTTTTTTCTTTTTGAGCTATTTGCTAACTACAAATATCAATTGAACATTGGCATAAATAAGGTTTCAGTTAATTTTAAGTGTCATTTTTTTTTGTCTATTACACTTTTGTTTTGTATATAGTAATTGTATTGCACTTTGTTTCATTTCTCATTAGAGAACATGACTTTTCTGCCTGAGGAATAACTGTGCTTCAAAAGCAGAGCTTGGAATTTATGATGTTTCTGTTTCCTGTGAAAGAAGAAAAAAAATATGCATTAGTATGGGTACTATTTCAACTCATACTCCTTTATGTCTTAGTAGAATATAAGCTCCACAAAAATAGATAAATTTTCATTTTTTTCTTCTGTATGTCATGTAGGATGAACATATATATGAAACAAAATACACAATTTTTTTTAAAGTGTTGATTGACATAGAGGAAAAAAACAATTATTGCTTATTTGACAATTTTCTGGATTTGAGAATCTACATATTTAGGAGGGTTGGTTTCCAGATAGCACTCCACAAGTCTTCACAATGTTGTAGAACCTTATAGAACTTAAAATCTATATAAGGCTTTGTGACAACAAATCATTGAAGCTCAAGTGGACAGAGAATCAAAACTTGGGTCAGTTGAAGTCAATGGATTAGAAATGTAGACTATAATTTATATTGCTGAAGAATTGTGCTCGAGAATTAACATGAAATGGGGGATTTGATTTATGACATTGTAGAGAGCTGAAAGGATTGAAAAGGGCTGGAATTCTGAAAAGTTATACATGAATCTAAGACAGCAGAGTGCTTAAGGCTAAGTGTGATAATGGTTTCTATAAGCATATACTTAGATGAGATGGTGATGTGATGAGTCTCCTCAAGATTGGCCTCTGCTGAATGTGCTGTGGTGAGGTAATGGGAGGGAAGGATTGGAGGACTGAGACAGGGAGACAGAGACTCTCTGCCATAGCTCACTGAACAGGGAAGACTTCAGGCTCCAGACTCCAGAGTCTAGGATCCATCCTTGATGAGCCATGTGGCAGCTTGCCTGCCTCCTTCACTTCTCCTCCTAAAGACAAAGGACTTTGACAGATTCTGACTCTGACTGATGTTGAGGCCCTCTAGAAAGGTATCCAGGACATTATATTTTGGCCCCAAACATGGACTAAGAATTAGAAGTCTCTGTGACCTGGAAATAGGGTGAGTATAAAAATAGACAAGCAGGAAACTTTGTTAAGGGCTAACCTAGTAGCTTTCATTTCTTTACTAAAATGGGGCAAATACCAAGAAAAGAGTCTCCTCTACCCCAAGGGAAATGTGAAGAAACCATAGTCAGGTTAAGGAAGAGCCACGCTTTGTTGGTAATTCAGGATCAGGTCTTTGGGCATTTAGAAACATTACAGTGAACATCTCCTTGGTTCTCAAAGGAAGAAGTATAGGAAACAGGACAAGTGGAAACTAATGGGAGAGCAACTGTTTGGATATTATGAAAATAATGGTCCTGATTCAATTCCTGAGAAAACATTCTATATATACAATATGATACAATTGGCTTTAAGGAATTACATAAATTTTGAATAAGGAAAAAGAAGAAAGAGCAGGAAGGGGAGGGGACTGATAAAGCAGCTGAAAGGTATGGAGAATTAGATCTTAAGTACCATAAGTACAGTCAGACAAGGAAGTATAAGGAGAAAGAGGAAGAGGGGGATGGAACTGATAATACAGCTGGAGGGCATAACCAGGCAAACCAAGTTGAGTATCAAGCCCCATCCCGGCCTCTGGTTTCACCTCCACCTATACCCAAGCAGGTGCCTTTAGTGCATTCCCCATCTTCTAAATTTTGCCTTCTTTGATGGAGGGAAGAGGGGGAGTGGGTAGGGCACTGACACCATTATCGCTGCTCATACAGAAGCCCTATGCAACGCCTAAGACTCTATTACAAAAGGAGCTAATTAAAGTCAAAGAGGAAGGGTAGGATACAGCTGATTTGAGAATAAAAATTTATCCTCTGATTTAAGAGTTTAACTCTTTAGATCAAGAAAAAAGAAGATGCATTCCTTTTAACCTACAAATTATAGGGATCTGAAAAAGGCTTGCATTCTTCATAGGGCTACATAATATTTTGTTAAGACATTATTAGAGAATTTGGCTTTTAGAGTTTTTGTCCCTAATGAGTGGAAATCTATGGCAAGGACATGTTTTGAACCTGGACAAAACTTGTTGTGGCTCATTGAGTATAGTGAACTCTGCAGGATACAAACCCAACGAAATAGGCAACCTGGAGTTAATATGATATAATAAAATACTTGCTTTCTCCAGAAATTAAAAATCTCAAAAAAAGAAAAAAGTAATAAATGTAGAATAAATTAGATGAATACAGAAAACACAGTATAACTTTAATATATATTATTGCTATTGTTTATATTTCTAATTAAAATGATCATTGCTTTCTACTATTTAATTTACAAATATTTTAGTGTGGAGTATGGGAAATAAGTTTCACAAGTACAAAAAATAGAATCACATAATTAGAAAAAAAGTATCTGAGTTTTTAGAGGCTATTAAGCAATATATGTCAATATTGCTCTATGGGAACCAAAATGTTCTTTATCTTCAGAGGGTTTGTGTTGAGCTTCAATACCACAGTTAACTGCTATCTTTGATGATCAGTATTCAGAAGAAACTGTGAATAGTGAAATTTTTAATGTAATGTATATCATAAAATTATTATTAAATCTTTATTTTTTGCATAAAGATCTATTTTCAAGGGAAACTTATGGAGGAGAGGTTAGAATTATATTTTTTGTCATTAGGGCTTCAATGAAAGAAAGCAGGAATTTTTGCACCAGTTTGGTCTAATTTAGGTTGGGAAAAACAACTTTATAAAGAATTGAAAAGTGCAACATGTTACCTGTTTCTTTGATAAGCCCATAATATGGTTGGTAGAGAAGAGCACAAAGTAGGTGGTTATTCAGATTATATATCAAACTAACCCCTAGAATCTGATTGATTAGAAAGTTTTAAAGAATTGCCTTTCCAAAAATTCTGAGGGTCCGTTTGTCCCAGAAATTCCAAAATGATACATATAACATGATTATATATGTTGCATGTTATACTGATTATTCTCTTTTGCTACATCTTCCTCTGACCATCTTCTGGTAATCAATCATTCTCAATTCCCTCAGCAGTTAAAAACTGGAATGACTTCTCCTACCTGCTGCCTTGTTCTTAAAAGTTGCTGCCAATGAATTTCAATGTGGGCTCACAGAAACTGAATTTAAATCAGTAGATTTCTTTCCCTTTCCAGCAATTCTTTGCCTTATTTCATTATCTTATTTTTTCCTGTTCACTGCTATAATGAAGACTGCAAAGCAATGCAAAAACAAAAACAAAAACAAAACTAAACAAAATGAAATAAATAAAACAACAGCTTTTGTGGAATGAGAAATTATAGGGCATTGATGGACAAAAGGATGCATTGTTCTTAGAATGGCCCAGGTCTTTGAGTGAAATTCTTTAACACGGTATGGGTATTAATTAACTTTGTGTGAAATAAATAGATAATAATAGGGATGTGGATCCACTTGCAGGTTCCACAGAAGAGGGCATATGCACTTCATCATGTCTCTCAACTGTGTTAATTGTTGTCAATCTGGAAAACAATTTGAAAGGTTTAAAAAGAAAGGGAAAGAAAAACAATTACATTATATGCTTTTTAGCTTAAACATCAAAGTGTTAGGAGTAAATTTCCTGCTCAAACATGGTAACAAAAATAACAAACATGTCAAGATATTTTTGCAGGGTTTTTTTTTTCTTTTAACATTAACAGAAAACTTAATTGAATGAGGGTTTCCATCAATTAGTGGAAGGTTAAACTAATTGTGCTTTATAAATATTTTACAATATCATTATATCATAATAAACAATAAAAATTAGTCTATAGAATGCAACCACACACAAGCTAAAAGACTTGATCTGCATCACAGCATTTTGGAAATATTCAATACTTACTGACACCTAGATCAAACAATGAAAAGAAGAAGAACATAAAAGACAGAAGATCAGACCAGATTTCTCACTCAGGAATAAGGAGAACTAGTTTACTAATTTAAAGATCAAAATTTTTAAAAAGTGCTGTAATTACAAGCAAACAAACAAAAAGAAAACCTCAGCTCCATCCTCCTTTCTGCAAAAAGGTAATAACTATGGTGAGAGAAATGATCAAGACACAAACAGAAAAGTAAATAATTTGAAATCATCCTTCAAATAAAAAAATGCAGATTTGATTCAAGACCATAAAAATTCTTAGAAGAGTTAAAGAGATTTAAAAAGAGCAACAAATGCAATAATCAATTAACAGTTAGAGAAAAAAATGACAGAACATGCAAGAATCACTGGAGTAAAAGGGCTTAAGCATCATATTTAAGACTTTCTAAAAGGAAAACTGCCCAGATATAATAGAACTCAAGGACTAAGTAGAATTTACTGCTAACCTCTTAAAAGAAATCAAAAAAATGAAAACTCAAAAATATTCTAATTCAATTCCAGAGCTCCTAGGTCAAGATTGAAAAATGAAACAACCAAACAACAACAACAACAAAAAGTCCAAACACTCACAGTCTCACTTAAGAACATGTGAGATAGGATATCTATCAATATAAAGAAAAGGATAGATTCCAATATGATATTTTGGAAGGCAATTTATCTAGAATTAAAACTAGTAGGAATCTATCAACTAAAAAGGAGTATAAACTTTAGCTGGGGGAGGGAGGGAGGGAAGGAATATCTAATGAACTTGAAGACTTTTAATCACTCTTAATGTAAAGACCAGAGCTGAAAAAAATCACATTCTCAAAAAGCTTACTTAAACGAAGGTTAAAAAAAAAAAAAAAAGAAAAAAAGATAAGCATGAAAGAGAAATAACAATTGGCTAAGCAAGAGTAAATTGCTTATGTTTTTCATGTAGTAACATCATACATGTAAATCCTCTAAGAACTTTATTTCTGTGAGACTTTGAGAGAATTTAACTAGGCAATGGGCATGAGTATCAACTTATTAATTTGGGGTATTCTTTAAAAATGAATAGAAAGACAGGGAAGAAAAAAGCATGGTGATGGGAGGGAACAAGAATAAGAATGGGAAATTATCTTGTAATGGGCTGAGGTTTGAGTTGATGCACTGAGGTCCCAAGTATGTGAGCCTAAATAGTAATTGGGCTATACTCTATTAATATACATGATTGGATAAAGAATAGTCCCTGCCCACTCTCTGTGCAAGTCCTAATGTGTTGTATAGGAAATGACGATTTTGGTGGATGGAGGCAGAGAGATACAGGAAGAGAAGCTGGGAGGGATTGGGCCTGGGTTCCATACTCCTAGCTGCTGGTTGTGTGGCTGCTGGTCTAGCTAGCTTCTTGACTCAGCTGCACACATTGCTATCGCCGATTCTCTTCCACCTCCGATCCTTCTTCACTGAGAATGAAGACTGACGATTTTCCCCTAACCTGCATTCCTGACTCCAACTGATTTTAAAAATATGCGGTCTCCACATTATCTCATATAAACATGACACAAAACAAAAACTTTATACAATAGAGGGAATAGTTGGGAAGGGAGAGTGAACAAGACTTGAAACTCACTTTCATTATAACTGGTTCAGGGACAGACAAATAAGCATTTATTCTATTGAGTATAGATACTCATTCAGTATGGAAGTAGAAGGGGAAATATTAAGAAAAAGATGGGGAGCAAATAAAGGGGGGATTCAATTTTGTGAACATAAGTGAATAAACTATAAAAGTGGGACTATATTTTAAAAAAGAATAAAAGAATATAATGGCAAAAATAAACAGTTCACAATCATAATAAAGGAAGTGAATAGGATGAATTCACTCATAAAATGGAAGCGAACAATCAATTAGAACCCAGAATCCAACAATATCCTGTTTATAAGAAACACACAGATACACACACACACACACACACACACACACTTAAAATAAATGGTTGGATCAAAATGTATTATGCTTCAAATGAAGTAAAAGAAGCAAGAGTGGCAACATGAGTTCAGAGAAATAAAAAGAAAAAAAAAGTTCTATTTAAAAAAGAAAAGTAAGTGTTGCTAATAGCTTTCATAGACAATGAATTAATATTCATATTACACTTGTGCATCAAATACCACAACATTTTAATTAAAAGAACATTATTTATATAAGGAAATAAACATTAAAATAATATTATTGGAGGCCTTCATTTATATACATACATATAATGATATAAACACACATATATATTTAAGATTTAAACACATCTAATTACAAAATAAATAAGAAAGAAGCTAATGAACCCATACATAGGATTGACCTTGAAAGAATATTAAATTGGAATAGGAGGAAGTACACTTACTTCTACAATTTGTCTGGCATCTTCGGTTCAGAATAACTAATCATATGTCAGACAATGAAAACTTCACAAAGAAAAGCAGGAACCAAAAATTTGAACCACTAAAACTCACTTTTCTTATTCAAAAGGAATACAATTATATTCAATACAGGATCTCTAAAGAATGGCTTAGTGTTTTTGTTTTTTTAATAAATAACAATTCAAAAGAATTGGTGGGTAAAGAACAAATCAAAGAAACAATCAGTAATTTCATTAAAAATCATGATAAATTCACAGTATATTATAATGGCTGGTATTCATTGAAAGCAGTGAAATTTATTTTTCAAAATTCTGACATCACTAAAAGAAAAAAAAATGAGAAGTATCAATGAATTATAAATAATTAATAAAAATGTAAAGCAAAAAAAAATAAATAAATAAAATAAAGCCTCCAAAGTAGAAATCCTAAAAATCAAACAAGAATTTAACAACAACAAAAAAAAACCCTAATTAGCAACTAAAAAAGCTAGAAAAATAACAAATTAAATACCTCCAGTTAAATACCAAATTAAAAATTCTGAAACTCAAAGGAGAAATTAATAAAATAGAAACTAGGAAAATTGATAAACTAATAAATAAAACTAAAAACTGGTTTTATGAGAAAACAGCATAATATGAAATATTTTTCATCCTTTTATTTATAAATAAAAACTATTTTAATTTGTTATATAATAATTATATTTAAATTATGTGTTTTGTATTTATAATACTATATAATTATGTTCACAATTTATTAAAATTATAATTCAATAATATAATATAAAATTAATTTTATTTTTGCAGAAGAAAATAGATTTCTATATGTATATTGACTGTTTTATTTCCTCTTTGAGCCAATTCTGATAAGAATATGGTTTACTCACTTTTTGTCTTCCTCTTCACTGTAAAAGCTCTTTCTTGCCTCTTTGTAATGACAGATAATTTACAATATTCCACTTCTCCCTTTCTTTTTCATCCCATACATTGCTTTCTCATCCTTTAACTTAATTTTTTAGATATGATCCTTTTACATACAAACCATTATCTTTTTTTTTTTAATATTTCTCCAGAGTACTGTATTTGAAAATCATTTTTTTTCATTCAGCTCTGGTCTTTTCATCACAAATGTTAAAAATCCTCTATTTCACTGAATCATCATCTTTTCCTCTGAAGGATTATACTCACTTTTGCTGGGTAGGTGATTCTTTGTTGTAATTCAAACTTCATTGCTTTCCAGCATATCATATTCTAAGCCCTCTGTTCCTTTAATGTAGAAGCTGCTAAATTATATGCTGACTATGTCTTTTTTTCTGGATGTTTGTAATATTTTCTACTTGACTTGGGAGTTCTGGAATTTGGCTTATAATATTATTGGGAGTTTATATTTTGGAATCTCTTTAAGGAGATGATCAGTAGATTCTTTCAATTTCTATTTTACCTTCTTGTTCTAGAATATTAGGACAGTATTTCTTGGTTATTTCTTAAAAGATGATGTCCAGGCTCTTTTTTTTAATCATGAATTTCAGGGTGACCAATATTTTTTTCAATCATTTCTCCTGAATTTATTTTTCATGTGAGTTATGTTTTTCCAATGAGATATTTCACATTTTTGTCATATTTTTTTTCATTTTGCTTTATTGTATGTAGAGTACAAGCTAGCTCTCTGGAAGGCTTCAGGGTCAGCCAGAGTAAGAATAAATCAAAATCCTTGGTCTTTAGGGGGAGAAGTGAAAGAAGCAGGTAAGCATAATCCTGAATTCGGGAGTCCAGAGTCACCAACTTCTCTCCTCCTTGTCCTGCTACCAAGTGACTCTAGCCTCTGTCCCTATGCCTTCCAATGATTTCCTATGATTATCTTAACTCCAAATATTCAGGGAGCACCAACAGTGAGAAGAGCCATTTATCCAAATATATGCTAATAGAGTCATTGTCTCACATGAGATAGGTAATTAGGCTTAAGTGCTTGATTGTCTGATTCAAGCATACCTTTTTGGAGTTTGAGCCCCCCTACAAGTGTATCTTGATTTCTCAAAATATCATTAGCTTACATTTGTTCAATCCTGCTTTTTAAGGAATTACTTTCCTCAGTAGCTTTTGTAGCTCTTTTTCCAATTAGTCAATTTGCTTTTTAAGGCATTTTTCTTGTCATTAGCTTTTTGCATTTTCTTTTGCCCCATTCTCAATTCTTTTCCTTTTCTTTTCCCTATCTCTCTGACTTGATGATGAAAATCCCTTTTGAACTATTCTGTGACCTGATTCCAATTCTTATTTTTCTTAGAGACTTTAAATGTAGAAGCTTTAACTTTGTTATCAACTTCTGAATATGTGTTTGGCCTTCCTTGTTATAGTAATAACTTTCCATGTTTAAATGTTACTATGACAAGGAAGGCCAAACACATATTCAGAATATATATATGTATTGTTTTCTGATATTTCACTAGTCCATTTTTCAGCTTTTAATCCTTTTTAATGAAGGACTCTGTTCCATAGTGGAAGGTGTACCATCCCAAGCTTTAGGGAACAATTATTTTCAGAGATCCTTCTAGGAACCTGACCATAAGCACTCGTTTCAGCTCTGGAATTGTTGGTAGTGACCCCACCCTATTATAGGTGTAAGATTTAGTGAGCTCAATCAACTGAGTCCTTCCTCTCTAGTAATAAAGACACATCCTATGAGTTGAAGGGTCCAGAAAATGCTACCATTACCACTGCCCACATCCAATCTTGGTTTGCTAGTTTCCTAAGGTCCTTTCACTCTACTAACAAAACTTTTCTACTGACCTTCCAAATAGTCTTTGTTGTCTCTAGACTGAGAGGTCTGGAAGCCACCAGTATTACTACTAATTCAGAGGTCCCTAAACCGATTTCTGCTTTACTGGCTTGGGGCTAAGTCTGAGTCAGACTGCAGCTATACAGGCACAGCCAACAACAGGACTGCAGACTGGACTTCCACCCTCGTATACAGACATTGTATGTTGATTTCTTAAGTTGACTTCAGTTGGAAAATATTCTACTTCACCTTTTTGGGTATTCTAACACTCTCAAAATTGTTTAGAGTCATTATTTAAAGGAATTTGGAGCAATTTGGAGAAAAGGTTGATTGAGTTCCTGCCTTTACTCTGCCATCTTAGCTCTATTTTCCTGACTTTAAAAAAAAATCAATAAAAATGCTTTGTAAGTATGAAAGGTAAAAAATTTCATGATAATGAATGAGAAAAAAAGAAAAAATAATAATGTCTAGCAATACAATGTTAAACTATAATGCACAGATATAGTCATAAAAAGAGTTTGGCAGTAGGTAAGAAAGTCCAGATCAATCAATTGACCAGATAAAGAAAAACTCTTGGCAGAGATAAATGAGCACAGTAACATAGTTTTGAATAAACAAAGATTTTAGCTATTCGACCAAAAATCCACTATTTTACAACAGCTGTTAAGAAAATTGGAAAAATTGCCTGTTTGAAACCAGACATATGAAAATATCACAAAATATCTAACAAGTGCAAAGGGCCTTAATCATTAGACAATTTAGATATAAAGGTAAATTTACCTTTTATTATTACTGGTAAATCTATAGAGCATGCTAGAAATTACTTCTCAGATTTAGATGAAAAAAATAGTTTATTATCAAATAAGAGACAAAGAAGCATGATTTTCAAATTTGGTTACATAAAACTGATATTTTTGTTCTGAGAAAACAAATTCAGCTAAAATTCAAATCTGAGGGGAAAGTATTTGCACCTTTTACTCTGATAAAGAACTATTTAAAATGTATATATAAGGAGATGAATAAATTTATAACAATACAAGTCATTCTCCAAATATGTAAAGTATATGAATAGGCAATTTCAAGGGGGAGAAATCATGTAAAGTATATGAATAGGCAATTTTAAAGGGGAGAAATCATGCATAAATAGCAATATTTTGAAAAATAATTATAAATTGCTAATAATTAGAGAAATGAAATCCAAACCAATTCTAAGGTACTATCTCACACTGATAATATGGACTAAGATGACTAACAAATACTGAAAGGGATATGAGAAAAATATATAATAATGCATTATATTTGAGTTGTAGGACAACTGTCCTACCATTCTAGAAAGATTCTTCTATTTAAATCTTGATACACTTCAATGCAATGATATTTCTCTTGGATTTGTATACCAAAGAGATAAAAAGAAAAGGAAAAAGACCTAGAGTTACAAAGATATTGACAGCATCACTATTTAAAGTGCCAAAGCATAATTGTTAGGACTGCCAATCATTTAGGGAATTGCTGGAAAAATAATTTTGTATCAATTTGATAAAATGATATTTATTAGGTTGTAGGAAATTATGAAGAGAATATCATTAGAAAAATTTTGTATGAAATGAGTAAAGTGAAGAGAGTAGAATCAGAACAACATATTTAGGAAAGGCAACATTGTAAAGCTAATTATCTGTGCAAACCTTAGTAACTCTGATTAACATAATGACAACACAATTCCAAAAGACTCTCAATGAAACATGCTGTCCATCTACAGATAAAGAAAAATAGACTTTGAGTGAAAACTGTAGCATATTTTCTTCTATATTTTTCATATCCTTGCTTTTTATAAATGGCTAATGAATAATGAAAAAATCCTTTATAATAAACTGAATGAAGAAATGTAAAATGTATCATTTAAGAATCTAGAGAATGAAATAATAAAAGACATTAAACAAAAAAATTCAATGAAAATACTGACTAAAGGACATGGAACAGAAACGGTAGATAGGATAATTCTATGATCATAGTAAAAAATAGCCCTTGGGCCTGTTTAATTAAGAATCCTAGACAAAAGTATTTGTTCTACCTAGTGTAGAGAACTTGGAAGAATTTAGATGAGTCAAAAAAGAATGAGAAGAAAAAAATGAGTCAAAATCATCATTAAAAGAAGTAGTAAACACATCTTTGAGAATGCATATTCTTTGAAGCATTGAAATATTTCTTATCATTAGAAAGAAGTAATGAAATTCAAGATTAATGTGTTTCCAAAATTTTCTGTGAAGGCATAATCAATAAATATCACACTTCGGACAGCATTTGATTAATTGCCAAAATAATTCCTTGGGATAAAACATCCATCAAAACAGAGAAAATGAAAACAAAGTTCAAATGCAAATCCAGAAGCATTTATTGGGTGAGTATAGCATGCATATGCAGGAAACAGTGACTTGCTCTATCTGCTCCAACAATTATGGGGTTAAAGAGTGGTTTATATGACTTTACAACAAAGGAAGTCAAAAGAACAAGAGGAATGCAAATTACGTGGATTCAAAATGTTTGTGCAAGCTCTGTACATTTGGAACCACTATGAAGCAGTTTAAGTAAGCCTTGTGGTTGCTGGCAAAGCAGAAGTGTTTGGGGTTCACCTGTGGACACCACTAGGGATCACTGTCAAATGCAAGCAACACTTATTCCTCCTCCTAATTGACTGATTTTCATTCCCATGTTTTTTTCAGCCTCTCTTGGATAAGAAGAGAACTCAAATAAATTGAGATGCTTAGCAAACTCATTATGCATTTCATTTCTACAGTTCTTAAAGTGATATTGATATTAGAATTTAGAAACTTTACTGAAAAAAATGATCACTTGAAGAGTGGATTACATTCAGAAACTTTTCAAAAGAAAAAAATCAAGGGAAATATTACCTTAAAATATAAAACAACTGACCATTATTTTGCCTCTCATGTTTGCAAAAGTCTTAATACTAAAGTACTTAATGATAAAGCAAGATAATCCTATGACCAATAAGAAAAATCACTATCATTAAAGACCTTGCATTTCATTAAGTTAGAGAGACATAAAGTTACTCAGTTCAGCAGCTCCTAATGACTTATTGTATTCCAAAACACAGCTTATCATTTTTCTATTCAATACCTGATTAGCATGAGTAGAGAGGAAATTAGCCATTCTGTGAAGGATGTATTAAAAGTATTTATACTGAACTGAGATTTAAAAGCTATGAAAATTCAATCTGGGTCTATTTAATAGTGATAAATTGGTCCATGTACTTCAATAGGTCTTCCAGAAAAACATAGTGCAATAATTAATCATGAAGATTTTGATTCTGATATCAAGTAAATATATCTATAAGAAAGACAGATAAATATCTGAGAAATTTCAAATAATATTTTCATGATATTATTAATTTAAAACCATTATTTTGTTTTGTTTTGTGAGCTTAGGAGTAGTTTCATTTGTTTATACTTTCTGTGGAACAATTTATTCCATAAAGATGTGAAGAAATGTGTTAATATTTTGCTCTAATTTTTATAACATGAGAAAGTTTCATAAAAATTATATTTAACTAATATTAAAATAATCCTTGTTGATCAAAAAGGATTAAAAAAAGACAAGTACAGTGGACAGTTCACAGTGTCTCTACCTATGAGGTATATTAATTATTAAATTGGAAGTAATAGTATTTAGAAGGAGAAATCTAGTGGAAAGAACTTTCAATAAAAAGAACTTATTACTAGAATATATTCTATTATGTGTCATGGTAGAAAGATCAATTAAATTAGAAAAAAAGAAACTAAAAAAAAAAACTGTACTCAACACCTAGACATGCCTTATTTTTTCAGTCACCTTGATTATGCCACATCATTTATCTAGACCTTTGTTCCATAATATAAATTCTTTTAATCATCAAAAATTGGTCCCCTTTTTATATCAGTCTAAATTAATTAGCTAACCACTCAACTCCTAAAATGCTATGTTGATAGGGATTTCTTCCTCTTCCAGATTTTTCTAAGTGTACCTTCTTCCTAACATTACAATTCATTTTTTTTTTGAAAAGTAGGCATTCAGAACATAACTTAAATCCATTGTAGAATTTATCTTACTTCTACACATTTTTTAAGTAAAAAAGAAGAAACTTAAGAATCTTCTTTAACTTATTCTTGCTTAGCAAAATAAGTAATCAGTCATTAGGTCTAGAGTTCCTAGAATGAGTTTGTAATTTCTCCTCAGCTGGGTTGAATTTTTGGCATAAGTTAAATTCTGCCAGTAAATACAAGTGATATTTTTACTGTGCAAATTTTAATGAATAAATGACATTCTGGCTTATTATTTATCTTCCTTCAAATTTTAATGAATATTTCTAATGATAATTACTGCTTTTCTATATTTAGAGAGCACAGGCGCATATGGAGATAATAGCAGAATGTGATATTTATGAGGTGTCAGTATTCTATAAATATAGAAATTCAGTAATTAGCATAAGAAATATTCATTAAAATTTCAATACACTATGGATTTTGAAATTAATTCAATGAAGGCTGATTATTCTTGTCACAAATCTTTAGAGACTTGAACTTGATTTGCTCACAATGCATTGTCAATTTTAAGATAATGAACTAAAAAGAAGCATTTTTCTATATTATTTTAATATGTTAATGACTCATAAAATGTTACATTTAAGAGGAATACCTTTTGATGTGCTTTGATACTGGGTGTTTTCATGAAAGAGTTTTCAATCTTATCAAGTCATATAACTTAAAACATTGATCCACATAGTAGCTGGAAGGCAAGAATATTAATAACCGAGAAATTATATATTTTTCACAGTAATAAGGCCTGTTGAAGTATATGAGTAACAATGCATTGATTATTAGTATATTTCTGGTGCAAATAATCCCCAAACATTTCTGGACTTGCATGTCAAGACATTTGAAAATTCCACTTTCAAAATCTTTTGATTCAAATCAAGTCACTGTCTCTTGAAGCATTGCTAAAATATAACCTTATTCCTGAGAGGAATCTGAGACTAAATCTTGCTCATTAATATATTAAGAATTTGGGAAAGAGATAAATCAATTAAAGTACCAAAGGGTCATATATCTAGAGATGAAAGTATCTTAGAGGCCAAATGAATTAATCATAAAGATTGTGAATGGTAGAATCAGAACTAAAACTCAGGTCTTGTGATTCTCATTTTAAATCATATTAAAAAAACTCTAATAAATCAAGGAATTTGTAGGGCTATCCATGTGAAATCTTCTAAGACTTTATACTGACATTTCAGGGATTCCATTAAAGCTCATGAAATTTTTATTGGTTATCCCTCATTACCAAATAGTACATTGACCAGACCAAAGAAAGAGAGAGCTCATTTCTATCAATAGATATATTTTTGATTGAGCTTCAGAAGATTTATTTGTTTGAAAATGATGATAAGCAATGAGGCAGGGCATGGATACTAGTTGGAATATGTAAGCAGAAGGGAAGGTGAGAGTTGCTCATGGATAAGTTAACTGACTACAAACTTGTATTCTACTTGTCAAGACAAAGCTAGGAGCTATAGGAACACAATTACAAAGCACTTTGCACAAAGCACTCTTATTTTAGTAGAGTGCATTGCCTGTGGAACCAGAGTGTATTAGGAAGTTTGGGAAGCTGTTTTAAATCCAGGTGCATCTGTTTATGCAAATGGTTGTGCTGGATTAATGAAGCAGTTCATAATAGAGTAGGTTTATTTGATTTACAAGAATATAGACATTGAAAACAGAGTAAGAATACATCATTTATGTTTCTGGTTGGCTCAGTTGACTGCCACAATCTACTCTTGCCTCCCATTCCCCCATACAGAAGACATTCACATCAAGGACTAGTGGTCAGCATGGTTTGGGAGAATCATCAAGTATGAGGAGGCACATATTCCTTTGGGCTGAGTAATTTTATATGTCTGCAGAAGGGGAAGCTACCAGATACTATATGACTAGTAAGAGAAGGAGGTTACTGTCTATTTGAATCTCTTCACTCCTGGTGGTTTGAACTCCTATTTGCTTTATAAGATAAGATGTTCCTTGTAATTCTATCCCTCCTCTTCTCTACCCTCACCCTCCCAGCTTAGAAATTTTCCCCTTTAAATTCCTGATTGCGTCCTTGGACTTTCTTCCATCCTAGTAATGTGTATAGGTCTTAAATTAAAAAAAAAATAAGAAAATAAAGTAAGATGGGAATGTAAAGGACTGAAATTCTTCAAAGGTGTGCTTGAATCAGACAACCAAGCACTTAAGGCTAATTACCTATTTGATAATAACTCTATTAGCATATGGTTGGGAAAATGGCCCTTCTCACTATTTGGTGCTGGCTCGATCTTTTGGTGTATACAGAGCGATTAGAGAGTGGAGTGAGACAAACCAGATTCACATTGCAGCAGGACCAGGAGAAGGAGGTTGGTGGAGAGCTTGCAGCAATTTTGTCCAATTTCTTCACTTCTCCCCCTAAAGACCAAGGACTTTTACTTCTTCTGACTCTGGTTGATCCTGAAGTCTCCAGGGAACTAGCCTGAAACTTTCATGGAAAAATTATACTATTATTATTAAAATATTGCAACAATCAATAAAGTTGAATTAATTCTAATTGGAACATATTTGCTTTACAGACATTAAGTTTTTTTTTTTTTTTATTAAATAAAGGTTATTAAAAAAAATAGCCTTTTACTTACAGGTTATGTGTATGGGTAACTTTACAGCATTGACAATTGCCAAACCTCTTGTTCCAATTTTTCCCCTCTTATCCTCCACCCCCCCAATGGGGATGATAAGTAGATTTAAATATATTAAAATAAAATTAGATACAAATAAATATAATAACCAAACTATTATTTTGTGTACAAAAAGAATCAGACTCAAATATTGTACAATTAGCTTTGAAAAAATAAAAAGAGGTGGGCATAAATATGGGATTGGGAATTCAATGTAATGGTTTTGTCATCTCCCAGGTTCTTTCACTGGGTGTATGGTTCAGTTCATTACTGCTCCATTGGAAATGATTTGGTTGATCTCATTGTGAGGATGGGGTCCATCAGAACTGGTCATCAAGTATTTTGTTGAATATATGATTCTCCTGGCCCTGCTCGTTTCACTCAGCATTAGTTCTGTAAGTCTCTCCAGGCCTTTCTGAAATCATCCCTGTTGGTTTTCTTACAGAAATTATTCCATAATATTCATATACCACAATTTATTACCATTCTCCAACTGATGGGGATCGATTCGTTTCACAGCCACTACAAAGGGCTGCCACAAACATTCCCTTTTACAGGTCCCTTTCCTTCTTTATGATCTCTTTGGGATATCCCGTAAACACTCTAGATCAAAGGTATGCCTTTGATAACTTTTTGAGCATAGTTCCAAACCGCCCGAATGGTTGGATGGATTCCAAATTCCACCAACAATGTATTAGTTCCCTGTTTTACATTCCTTCCAACATTTTGATTATCTTTCCCTGTCATTCTGAATTTGACAGGTTATATCTCAGAGTTGTCTTAATTTCATTTCTCTGATTAATAATGACTTGGGCATCTTTTCATATGGTTAAAATAGTTTCAATTTCTCATCTGAGTTGTCTGTTTATATCTTTTGACCATTTATCAATTGGAGTGGCGTTTCTTATAAATTGAGTCAATTTCTTATATTTAAATGAGGCCTTTATCGAACCGTTGTAAAAAATATTTTCCCAGTTTGCTTCCCTTCTAATCTTGTCTACGTTTTTTTGTTAAAAAACTTTTCAGTTTGATATCATCGAAATTTTCTATTCTGTGATCTAATGATCTCAGTTCTTCTTTGGTTAAATTCCTTCCTTTTCCACGGTCTGAGGGGTAAAAATCTTGTGTTCCTCTAATTTATTTATAATTTCATTCTTTTGCCTGGGTATGAACCCAGACCTTATCTTGGTATCGGTGTTGGGTGTGGATCAATGCCTAGTTTCTGCCATATGGTTTTCAATTTTTCCCACAATCTTTGTCAAATGTAAGTTCTTTCCCAAAAGCTGGGGTCTTGGGTTTGTCAAACACTAAGTTGCTATAGTTGTTGACTGTTTGTCCCTTGAACCTAACCTTTCCATGATCAACTAATCTGTTCCTTGAATAAAATGGTTTGGTAACTGCTGCTCTAAATAATTTTAGATCTGGTCATAAGCCACCTTCATTTGATTTTTCATTAATTCCCTTGAAATTCTTATTTGTTTTCCATTTGAATTTTGTTGTTTTTTCTGGTCATTAAAATAGTTTTGGGGTCGTTGGTTGCGCTAAACAAATAGATTAGTTTAATAGTATTCTCATCTTTATTATTTGTTTGCCCTATCCAAGGCATTTAATATTTTTTCAGTTGGTTAGATCGATTAATTTTTTAAAAGTGGTTTGTAATTTTTACTCATACAGTTTCTGATTTTCCCTTGGCGATAATGTCAAAAATTTTACTTATAGTTACTTTTGGAATTTCTCTTTGTAATCGCTGTTGGATTTTGATGGTGATAATGAATCTGATTCATGTGGGTTTTTTTATAACCAACAACTTTGCTAAAGTTGTGGATTATTTCTAAAACTTTTTAGTAGAATCTTGGGTTCTCTAAATATACCATCATTCATCACAAAAATATTTGGTTTCCTCATTCCTATTCATTCCTTTAATCTCTTTCCAGCTCTTATTCCAAAGCTACATTTCTAAACAATATTAAATAGTAATGGTGATAGTGGGCAACCTTGTTTCATTCCTGATCTTATTGGGAATGGTTGCGGTTGTCTCCATACGTGCTACTGATGGGAAAATGCTGCTGATTATTTGAAAAAAGTCCATTTATTCCTATCTCTCAATGTTTTTAATAGGAAGGTGTTGGATTTTATCAAATGCTTTTGTCTATTAGAATCATTGGTTTTGTTAATTTGGTTATTAATATGGCCAATTATATTGATAGTTTTCGTAATATTGAAACCCTGCATTTTATAAATCCTACTTGATCATTTTTATTATCATGGGATAATTTTCTGTAATCTTTTGCTAAATCTTATTTAATTTTAAATCAATATTCATAGGGAGATAGGTCTATAATTTTCTTTCTCTGTTTCAACCTATCTGGTCTAGGTATCATACCATGTCTTTGTCATAAAAATTTGGTGAACTCCTTCATTCCCTATTTTATCAAATAATTTTTATATAGCATTGGGGAATTGTTCTTTAAATGTTTGGTAAAATTCACATGTAATCCATCTGGTCCGGGGTTTTTTCTTGGGGGTTAATGCCTCTTTTTTTTTTCTGAAATGGGACCAAAGCAATTTACTTCCTCCTCTGTTAGACTGGGAAGTCTATATTTTGGATAATCCATTTCCTTGGGTTATCAAATTTTTGGTAAAGTTGTCCAAAAATAACTCCAATTATTTCTCTAATTTCCTTTATTGGTGGAAAGGTTCTACCTTTTCATTTTAAGATACTAATTTCATTTTCTTCCCTCCTTTTTAATCAGTTTACCAAGGCTTTTATTTTTTGGCCAAAACCAACTCTCAGTTTTATTAATTGTTCAATAGTTTTTTTTTCAATATTTTTCTCCTTTTAATTTTAAATTTCAAATTTGTATTTGATTGGGGGTTTTAATTTGTCTTTTTTTTTTTTTGGTTGTAATTCCTTTCTTTTCTTTTCCTGTTTTATTCAATAATTAAGGATATAAAATTTCTTCTTTTAATTTTATCCCCAAAATTTTGGTAACGTCACATCGTTGTCATTATCGGTGAAATTATTAATTGTATCTAAATTTGCTGTTTCCCCAATCATTCTTTAAAATGAGATTGTTTGTTTCAATTACTTTTGGTCTTTTCCCCTAACTTTTTGTTGATTGTTTTTATTGCATCTGATTGAAAAAAAGCATTTCTTTTCCCTTTTTATTTAATTTTGGGGCCTTTATGTCCTAATATATGGTCAATTTTGAATGGTTCCATGAACTGGAGAAGAAATATATTCCTTTCTGTTCCCATTCAATTTTCTCCAAAGATCTATCATCCAATTTTCTAATATCTATTTACCTTTAATTTCTTTCTTATTTGTTTTGTGGTTTGTTTCCTTCGAGGTGCAAGTTGAGATCTCCTACATTACAGTTTGCTGTCTTTTCTTCCCAACCTCTTCTTCTCCTTTAGGAAGTTGGATCAAACCACTGGGTGCATATATGTTTAGTATTGATATTGCTTCGTTGTCATGCTACCCAAGCAGTATGTTTCCCTTCCTTTCTCTTTTAATTAGATAATTTTGCTTTGTTCTGAAAAGGATGGCTCCCTTTTTTGACTTCACCTGAAGCATAATAGATTTTGCTCCACCTTTTTCCTTTACTCTGTGTATCTCCCCTCTTTAAATTATTTTTATAAAAACATATTGTAGGGTTTTGACTTTTGTCAATCTGTTATCTGCCTCCTCTTTTGGGAGTTCATCCCATTCACATTTAATTAAATTACTAATTCTTTTTCCTGCCATCCTAATAGCCCCAGATTTCTTTTTTCTTGCCCCAACCCTCATTCTCCTTTTAACCTTATTCCCCGGATCATCATTTCCTCTTTTGTTCCCTCCCTCCCCCTTTGAATCTTTTTCCCCTTTCTTTTATTCTCTTTTCTTTTCCTTTTCCTCTCCCGTTTTTAATGGGCAAGAGAATTTTCTCTAAAACAAATATGCCAATTATTTTCTCTTTGAGCCAACTCTGATGAGGAAGATTCACCAATTTCCTCCCCTCTTTAAATTCCCTAGATATGATAAGTTTCCTTTCCCCTTTGGGGATGTGGTTTCCCTCTTTTTTATCCCCCCTTCCACCTATTCTCCCATCATCTCTTTTCCTCTACTTCCCTTTTTATGTTATATTAATAAAATCAAATTATACATGTGTCTTTTTTGTATTCCACAACAAATACAACTCAAAGAGTTTTTTTTTTTCCATCTCTTGATTCCTATGGTTAGAGATGAAATTGTTTGTTTAGTTCTGGTTTTTCCTTAGAAACAAATGGAACTTTGTTTCATTAAATTCCATCTTCTTCCCTGGAAGAAAATGCTCAGCTTAGCTGGGTGTTTATTCTTGTTTGAATCCAAGTTTTTACCTTTCAGAATACAGTTCCAGGCCCTTCGATCCTTTTAATGTGGAGGCAGCCAGATTTTTGTTCATCCTTATTTTGGGCACCATATTGTTTTGTTTTTCTGGCTGTTGTACCCCTTAATCTGATAGTTCTAAAATTTGGCCCCTATTCCTTGGGGTTTTTTTTTGGGTTTTTTCAAAAGGTGTTCAATGAATTTTTCAATGCCTATTTTACCTTCGTTCTATTACATCTGGGTTTCTTTGATGATTTCTTGTAAAATGATGATCTTTTTCATCATAATTTTGGGAAACTCCAATAATCCTCAGATTATCTCTGAATTTTTCCAAGTCTGTGGTTTTGAAGTAGATAATTTGTTTTTCCAGTTTGTCATTTTTGGTTTTACTTGACTGATTCTTGCTGTCTCAATGAATCATTAGTTTCTATTTGTTCAGTTCTGATTTTTAATGAAATATGTTCTTCATTAGCTTTTTTTACTTCTTTCTGTATATGTCCAATTGAGTTTTTAAATGAATTGTTTTGCTCTATGGAATTTTTTTCCATTTCACTTTTTTTTTTTTTTAGTGAATTATTTTCTTTTTTCTAATTCACAGATCCTACTTTCTTGCGACTTCTTTGTCTTTTCCAATTCACAAATCCTACGTTCTAGTGAATTCTTTTTTTTTTCCAATTCACCAGTCTTACTTTCCTGAGATTTTTTTACTTTTTCCAATTCACAAATTTTGTTTCCCTGTACTTCCTGGGAATTTTTTATCTTTTCCAATTCATATTTCAGGAAGTTGTTGCTCTCTTGTAAAGCTTCTCTTTCCTTTCCCCATTTATCTTCTAACTCTCTTTTGAGACTTTTAATGATTTCTTCTATGAGAGCACCATGTAAAAGTGGACAGGTGACATTCCCCTTTGGGGTATTGTCTGGTGCCTGTTTGCTATTAGTCCCTTCAGGTTTGTAGACCTGCTCTTTTTCTGCATAGAAGCTGTCAATCAGTCTTTTCATTTGTTTATTCATTTTTTAAAGCCTTTAGGGTATGCCTTCTAGGCAAGGGGGTTACCAGCTTCCTCTGCAGAGCAGGGAGAGATGTAAACCAGCTTCCGGCTCTGAGGTAGGGGAGTGCTCTGAGTGAGAGTTTTCCCTTCTCTCAACAGGAGGTGGACTTACTACTGGCCTAGCTATCGAAGTAGCCAGTTGGACTGTGTGGGTTAGCAACTGCCCTAAGGCTAGAGACTAAGTGGTGATAGTGTCACTGTCCCAGGCCAGAGCCCCTTGTGGGGCTGTAGGTATTAGCAGCTGACCACAGATAGCCCGGCTCTACCGGAAGTCTGACCAGAAGTCTCTGCCCGGATGTCTCTGTCTCACGCAAATCGGCCCTACAAAAGCTCTAATGCCACAAGCCAAGCCCCCTACTGTATAGGTTAGAGGCTAACCTGTGCTGTGCCCTCCTGTTGGGCAGGTTCGCAACTACCCCAAGTAAAAGCCCCTTACTGTGGGTTGGGGCTGTGAGCTTGAGCTGTGATCTGTGCTCCCACTTCTGGTTTGGGGCTCTGCTCGGAGCCTTCCTTCTCTCCCTACTTGTGCTGATCTCCCCCTCCACACCCCCCAGGGCCCCGGGACAAACCTTTTTTGGTGAGACTGCAGATTTTCTTCAGCTGGTGAGTTGTTATACTTTTAATCTTTATGAATTGAAGCAATCAAGACTATTTTTGAGGCTCAATATAATATTGATAAAGAGGGTAAGAGAAGAGCTTAGCAAGTCGTGTGTGCCTTCTCCACCATCTTGGCTCTGCCCCCTGACATTAAGGTTTAAAAACAAATTAATCACTTTGAATTATCTGCTTAGATATGCAAAATTCAATACATCATCAAATCACTTTGGATTTTAAGTAACTCATTAAAATATTTATATAATATATGGGAAAGTGTGCTTTCATCAATTTTTTTCTAGACTCATTTCAAGAAGTCTGTAGATAAATTCATATGTAGAAGTTTTAAGTAGATTTTACTAAAGTTGTACAAATTCCAGAATAAACAACTGGTACATTTGGTGCATACTTGGAAATTTCATTGATAATAAAAAAGAAGAAAAAGAAAAAAAAACAATAAAAGAGACATTTATATAAGGAATTTATATTTATATAAGGAATCTTAATTATAACAGGTATCAAACAGTAGGTACTATTGAGTATCATTCCTAAATAAAACCATGAAATAGTTATAAAATTTTGTGTATAACTGTATATAAAAGAGAGATTAAAAATACATTCAATGATTGTTTTGGCTGATCTTAATTTTTGTAGTAGTTTTTATTTTTCTATACAAAATAAAAGAAGTATTTTATTTATTTTAAATCTTTGAATGTCACAGCCTTTCATTGTAGAAATAAAAACAATTAAGATAGAAAATTAGAAATGACTCATTTAATGTGTTTTAACTTGATGGATGTAAAGAAGTCTTTGGAATTCAAGATTCTTCTCACACCTTTTGTCAAAAAGTATATTGCCTAAAAGTCATGAGAGACTCAGTCCCAATTTCTAATAATTTTCCCAGGCAAAAAATCTATGAGGAAATATAGAAGATATATTGCTTGTAATATCTCCCTCTCTTTTTACATGATTGCTGAAAACATCAGCAGGAACAACAGTAGCATAATCATTATCATCATCCTCATCACAATCACCATCACCATAATCATTGCTAATATTTCTATAGCCTTTACTATGTAATAGATCACATGCTAAGCATTTTTAAATTTTTATCTCATTTGATCCTCAAATTAATCTGAGAATGTAATTTCTATTTTTAATCTGTATTTTATAGTTAAAGAAACTGAGGCAACCAGATTAACTCTTGCCTAAAATCTAACAATTATCTGAGGACAGATTTGAACTCGGGTTTCCAAGAGTTTAGTTCTGATATTCAATGCACTATATCACTTATAACTACCTTCATAAAAAGTCACCAATGACTACCTATTTGATACTTAAAGCTTAACATACCAATGAGAAAAGAAAAAAGTAATTAAATGAATTAGAGTAGGTAATGAAGAAACAAAATTATTACCCTGTGTAGATGATATCATAATGTAGAGTATGCTAGAGAATCACTTAAAAACAACTAGAAACACTTGACAGTTTTAGCAAAGTGACAGGATATAAAACAAATCTACATAATTGGTTATTTCTATATGTTACCAACAAAGCCCACCAGCAAAATATAAATAAATAAATTTAAAGGAACAGTAAAAAATGTAAAATTTTTGGGTTCTACCTGTCAAGACAAAGCTAGAAGCTGTAGGAACACAATTACAGAGCACTTTGCATGAAAATAAAATTCGATTTTATCAATTGGAAAAATATAAATTGTTCATGAGTAGCATGAGCTAATGTAATAAAAATTATGATTCTACCTAAATTATTCTGTTTATGCAGTGGCCTCTCAATCAAACTGCTAAAATATTACTTTACAGAGCTGGAAAAATAATTTGAAAAATGATCTGGAGAAAGAAAATAACAAATGTATCAAGGGATGGAGTAAACCCAAGAGGGCAGAGAGCAGACACAATTTTCTGTGACCTCTTCTGAATTTCTCTCAAACAAACAATAAATTCAGCCTGTAAACTGGTTTTGGAGCAAAACAAAAAACAAACAAAAAAAAAAAAACCACAAAAAAAATTTGGAGTACAACATATTTCCAGAAGAAGATACCTTGGAAGCAATTCAGAACAGGTCTGTTTCAAACCGGCAGAGGGCTCTGCCTAGCCCAGAGTACATCATAGTGAGACCAGGGCAAGGAGCTGGGGAAGGGAGTAAAAGTGTTGCAGATTTCATTAACCTGGGAATCTTTTGTGAGCCTCTTAGGCTACTCTGTCCCAGTTACAGGCAGGTGGAATGGCAAATTTACTACAAAAGGCAAATTGTTAACCACTGAGTCCCTGAACAATGTGGGACCAACCCACAATTACCCAGCACCAGAAGTCAATCAACAAAACTACCCTAGCAAAAATTAAAGCACCTGTCAATCATTTTTGTTTAGAAGAGACTTTAAGCCTTAAAAATGAGCAAAAAAAGAAAGAAATTTCACCATAGTTTTTTTTATGAAGAGTGAGTAGAACACACCTCAAATTCTGAGATTCCTAAAGGCAAATCAACTCCAGAAGAAGCTCCAAAGGGATATAGGAGCTTGTCCACATTTCACAAGATTTTCTTGGAAGATTTCATAAAGAAACTTAAAAGAAATTCAGAAGAAAAATGGGGGAAAAAATGGTTCTTTGCAAGAACCAGTGGGAAAAGCATATAACTCCCCCAAAAATGGAGTTGATGAAATGAAAAAGAATATATAACTTCTAACAAAATAGATATGACAAAGAAAGCAATTTATTGAAAAACAAAATTTGTGAAATTAACAAAAAGGCAAAGAAGAAAATAATTCAATTGGCCAAATACAAAAGGAACTAAAAATTTAACTGAAAAAAATAATATACTAAAAATTAGAATTGAACAAATGAAAGTGAATGACTCAATAAGACTTCAAGAATGAGTCAAAAACAAAAAGTGAAAAAACAATAGAAGAAAATATGAAATACCTCCTATGAAAAGCAACTGACCTGGAAAATAGATCTAGAAGAGACAATCTAAACATCATTAGACTTCCTGAAAGCCATGATATAAAAAAAAATAACCAAGATATTATCTTACATGAAATCACAAAAAAAAAAACTGACCTGATGCCCTGGAATCAGAAGGTAAAATAGTTATTGAAAGAATCGACAATCACCTCCTGAAAGAGATTCCAAAATTAAAACCCCAAGGAATATTGTGGCTAAATTTCAGAACTATGTCACAAAGGAAAATATATTGAAAGCAGCCAGAAAGAAACAATTTAAATACCAAGAAGCCACAATTACCCAAGTGGTGTGTACTTGAAATAAGGATTCTTACAAGTTGCTAATTCAGTGGAATTGATAATATAATGATTATCTAGTTTTAGCATGGTGATTAGTAGTTCTCTGAGTTCTCTAAATGTACTTAGTAATTAATAGAGTTCTACAAGATTAACACCTGTTCTACAAGATTCACACCTGTGATAATGTAATTATAGTAGAGCATATAAGGTGGAAAAAACTCAGCCAGACAGATTCATTTCATCTCCTACCTTTGTGGTGGCTGGAGGCTGGAGCACAAGCTCTTGGACTGAGACAAACTTCAAGACAGAGACTGTCATGGTGCTTCTCCTGACTCTCCCACAGAAACCAAGACATAATCTGGAGGACCTCCAGAAGGCTAGCCCAAGCCCAAGGCAAGAAAATTAGAGTGTGAAGAACTTGGACTTTAAAGTATTTGGACGTTAACACCTGGCTATTTTCTTGATGATTACTCTGCTGAAATGAAGGCTAGTCAGAAGACCTTCAGAAAACCAATGAGAACATTAGACCCAGGAACTAGTATCTTTCATCATAAAGGATCAAAAGGTCTGGAATCTGATATTCTGAAAGGCAAAGGTACTTGGATTACATCAGTGATTAAGCTATCCAGCTAAAATGAGCATTATTTTTCAGTTTAGAAGATGGACATTCAATGATATAGGCAAATTATATCTCTTTCTAATGAAAAGACCAGAATTGAACAAAAATTGATTTCCACAGATCACAAAGAGATCACAAAAGAATCACAAAAGGGTCAAAGGGAAAGAACATTGGAAAATTATATTATTACTATGAGTATACTTGGAGAATGTGGATATAATTTCATTTTATTATGATAATATGAAAAAAGAAACTTAAGGTGGAAAGAGGATTGTAATGGAAAAAGAGGGAGAAATAAGTAAAATTAGAGAAATTACATCTCATGAAGAATCACTGAAGACCTATTATAATTGAAGGAAAAGAAGGAGAGAATGAGTTTTGTGTAAATTTTACTCTCATCAGATTTTGCTCTAAGAAATATATATATATATATATATATATATATAGCTTCACAAAGAAACTTGTCTCACCTTATGGGGAAGTGGGAGGGCAAAGAGGAAAAGAAAAACAAAGACTAATAGAAAAGAAAACAGAAGTAATAGGGGAAAGGTATTAAAAAAGGGACAGGGGCTCTAAAGGGGGAGGGATGTTTGAGGGATGTAGTGATCAGAAGAAAAATACTGCAGAGGAGGGAAGGGAGAAAGGAAAGAGTAAAGCATAACTAAGGTAAATAAGATAGCAGGAAATACAGAATTAGTTATTTTAACTATGAATGTGAATGAGATGAACTCTTCCACAAAACAGAAGCAGATAGCAGACTGGATTAAAAACTAGGATCATATAATATGTTGTGTACAAGAAGCACATTTAAAGCAGAGTAATACATATAGAGTGAAAGTAAACACCTTGAGCAGAATCTATTATGCTTCAGGTGAAGTTAAAAAAAAAAAAAAAGCAGGGGTAGTAATCCTGATCTCAGGTCAAGTAAAATCAAAGATCTAATTAAAAGAGATAAAGAAGAAAACTATATATTTTATATTTTAATAAAGGGTAACAGAGATAATGAACCAATATGAATACTAAACATCTATGTAGCAAGTGTTATAGCATCCAAATCCCTATAGGAGAAGTTATTAGAGATGCAAGAAGAAATAGATATCAAAACTAAACTAGTGGGAGATCTCAACCTTGCTCTCTCAGAATTAGATACATTGAACCACAAAATAAATAAGAAAGAAGTTAAGGAGGTTAACAGAATTTAAGAAAACTTAGTTATGATGGATCTTTGGACAAAAATGAATAAAGACAGAAAGGAGGACCCTTTTTGCTTGGCAGTTATGGCTTAAAGACCTCAAAATCAAATGCAGAAAGGCAGAAATAGTAAATTTATTTTTTTTCAGATCATGATGCAATAATAACTACATGTAATAAAAAATCAGGGGAAAATGTACCAAAAATTAGGAACCCAAATAATCTAATACTGAAGAGATAATGGGTGAAATAGCAAATCATAGACACAATCAATAATTTCATCCAAGAGAATGACAATAATGAAAAAAAATACCAAAATATGTAGATACAACCAAAGTGGTTGTGGGGCAAATTTTATATCTCTTAATGCCTACTTGCATAACTAGAGATAGAGTTTAATGAAATGGGCCAACATCTAAATAGTTAGGGAAAAGAACAAATCAAAAATTTTCAATTAAATACCAAATTTGAATTTCTGAAAATAAAAGGGGAGATTAATAAAATTAAAAATGAGAAAATTATTGAATTAATAAATAAAACTAAGAGTTGGTTTTATGAAAATACCTACAAAATATATATCTTTAGACCTAGAAAAAATGAAAAGAAAGTTCATCTGGAAGAACAAGTGGTCAAAAGTTTCAAGGTAATTAATGGGAAAAAAATGCCAATGAAGTTGGCCTAGCTGTGCCAGGCTTACAACTACATTATAAAGCAGCAGTCATCTAAACCATTTGGTACTGGTTAAGAAATAGAGTAGTCAATCAGTGGAATAGATTAGGAACACAGCACAAAATAGTCAATACCTATAGTAATCTATTGTTTGAGACAACCAAAGACCCCAGCTTTTAAGATAAAAACTAACTTTTTGAAAAAAAAATTTTTTCTGGGAAAATTGATAACTAGTATGGAAGAAACTAGTCATTGGCCTAACACTACATATCAAGATAAGGTCAAAATGGGTTCATGATTTAGATATAAAGTGTGACATTATAAGCAAATTAGAAGAACATAGGATAGTTTACCTCTCAGATCTGTGGAGAAGGAAGGAATTTGTGTCCAAAGAAAAACTGGAACTCATAATTGAACACCAAATAGATAATTTGATTATATTAAGTTTAAAAGTTTTTGGACAAACAGAATTAATACAGACGGGAAAACAGAAAAGCAATAAATTGGGAAAACATTTTTAAATTTAAGGGTTCTGATAAAGGCCTTATTTCTAAAATATATACAGAATTGACTCAAATTTATAAGAATTCAAGTCATTCTCCAATTGATAAATGGATAAACAGACAATTTTCAGATGAAATTAAAACCATTTAATATCATAAATACTTTCCCTAGTTTTCTACTTCCCTTCTAAACTTAACTGGATTTGCTTTATTTATGCAAAATCTTTTTTTAAATTTAAACAAAATTATCCATTTTGCAGTTGTAATATTGTCTAGTTTTACTTTGGCCATAAATTACTCACTCCCTTTCCAACAAATCTCAGAGGTAGGCTGTGCCTTCTTTTCCCAACTTACATAGAATCACCATTTCATTTTAAATCATGAACACATTTCAACCTTATCTTTGCATAGGGAGTGAGATATTGGTCAACTTTCTGAACATTTTTTTCCAAATAGTGGCTTTTATCCCAGAAGATAGAGGCATTGGATGATCAAAAACTAGGTTATTATAATCATTGACTATTTAGTCTTTAGTCTGGATGCACAAATCTATTTCTTAACCAGTACCAAATGATTTTGATGACCAGTGTTTTATAATATAGTTATAGTGTTTATGATAAAGGTCTCATTTCTAAATTATATAAAGAAGTGAATCAAATTTATAAGGATATAATTCATTATTCATTTGGGAAATTGTCAAATGATATAAATAAGCAATTTTGAGATAAAACAATTAAAGGCATCAAAAATCATTTGAAAAAATGTTACAGATTATTATTGATTAGAGAAATTTAAATTAAGGCAACTCTGAGCTAACACTTCATAACTCTCAGATTGGCTATGATAACAAATATAATGATGAACATTGCAGGGGGTGTGAGAAAATGGGGATCATGTGCATTGTTGGTGGAGTTGTGAAATAATCCAACGATTCTGCAAAGCAATTTGGAACTATGCCCAAAGGATAATTTAACTGTGCATAGCCTTTGATCCAGCTGTGCTACTATTGGATCATCATCAAAAGAGATCATAAAAGAGGAAAGATGATTTAAAAGTGTTTTAACAGCTTTTTAGCATTGAAAAGGAATTGAAAATTGAGTAGATGGCCATCAAATAGGGAAAGACATTAAATTATAATATATATATATATATATATATATATATATATATATATATATATATAGTTAAAAGAATGTTATTGGTCTTTAAAAAATGATGAGCAGACAAATTTCAGAAAACCTTGGAAGATTTACATGAACTGATACTGAGTGATGCTGTTCTTTCAGAACAGAACCAGGAAAACATTGTATAAATTAACAACAAGAATATGTGATGATTAATTGTATTGAACTTTGTTTTTCTCACAATGGGTGATTCAAGGTAATTTCAATAGAATTGAGAAGGAAAATTCCATTTGCATCCAAAGTAAGAATTATGGAGACTGAATGTGGCTCAAAGCATAGTATTCTCAATTTTTGTTTGTTTACCTTTCTTTTTCAACTTTACCCCATCTTTTTCATTTTAATTTTCTTGCACAATATGACAAATATGGCAATATGTTTAAAATTATTATACATATTTCACTTATTCAGATTACTTACTGTTTTGTGTTTGGGGAATGTAAAGAAGGGAGGAAGAAAAATTTTGAATATAAAGTCTTACAAAAATGGAAGTTGAAAACTATCTTTACAAGTATATGAAAAATAAAATACTATTAAAATAAAAAATCTTAGAATATGTGGTATTCAGAATAAAAATAATTCTTGAAAATATAATTTATTGTTAACTCTATAGTTGTAAAGCTATAATGTATGAGATAAAGTACTTCAAAAAAATTATTGTTTTTATTCTTTAAATAAATTGAATTCTCTATAACAGTTTTTTTTTTTTTTTTTTTTTTTTAAGGAATAACATGCAAACTCCTTAGACATAATCTGGCTTTAATGTACTTTCTCAGACTTACTTCATGATATTGACATTCACAGATGCTATGTGCCATCCATGCTCAACATTCCTTTTTTTTTTTTTTATTTTCATGCCCACTAATAGTTGTTGTTTGATTTTGTCATGGTAGTTCCCCATTATTTTTATGCATACACATTTCTCCCTAATGTATTCCTTCTGTTATTTACAAAATATTTCTCTTTCTTCAAGGTTTATTTGAATTGATAATGTACATGATCATTATAATCTAACAAAAGAAAAGGGACAAATATTTAATTTTTCATGAAATGTGTTCTCATTTCAAAAGATAATAAAATTAAAAATTGATAAATTCATTTTAACTAAATACTTTAGCAGATATTTTAATGATTGTCACGACATAAAAGAATTAACTCCTTGGGATTGAATAGTATTTCTTTTTTTCTTTTCTTTTTTTTTTTTTATTTAATAGCCTTTATTTACAGGATATATACATGGGTAACTTTACAGCATTAACAATTGCCAAACCACTTGTTCCAATTTTTCACCTCTTATCCCCCCACCCCTCCCTAAATGTCAGGATGACCAGTAGATGTTAAAATATATTAAAATATAACTTAGATACACAATAAGTATACATGACCAAAACATTATTTTGCTGTACAAAAAGAATCAGACTCTGAATTATTGTACAATTGGCTTGTGAAGGAAATCAAAAATGCAGGTGTGCATAAATATAGGGATTGGAATTCAATGTAATGGTTTTAGTCATCTCCCAGAGTTCTTTTCTGGGTATAGCTAGTTCAGTTCATTACTGCTCCATTAGAAATGATTTGGTTGATCTCGTTGCTGAGGATGGCCTGATCCATCAGAACTGGTCATCATCTAGTATTGTTGTAGAAGTATATAATGATCTCCTGGTCTGCTCATTTCACTCAGCATCAGTTCGTGTAAGTCTCTCCAGGCCATTCGAAATCATCCTGTTGGTCATTTCTTACAGAACAGTAATATTCCATAATTTTCATATACCACAATTTATTCAGCCATTCTCCAACTGATGGACATCCATTTCAGTTTCCAGTTTCTAGCCACTACAAAAGGGCTGCCACAAACATTCGTGCACATACAGGTCCCTTTCCTTCTTTATAATCTCTTTGGGATATAATCCCAGTAGTAACACTGCTGGATCAAAGGGTATGCACAGTTTGATAACTTTTTGAGCATAGATCCAAACTACTTCTCAAAATGGTTGGATTCGTTCACAACTCCACCAACAATGAATCAATGTCCCAGTTTTCCCACATCCCCTCCAACAATCATCATTATTTTTCCTGTCATCTTAGCCAATCTGACAGGTGTGTAGTGTATCTTAGAGTTGTCTTAATTTGCATTTCTCTGATTAATAATGACTTGGAGCATCTTTTCATATGACTAGAAATAGTTTCAATTTCTTCATCTGAGAATTGTCTGTTCATATACTTTGACCATTTTTCAATTGGAGAATGGCTTGATTTTTTATAAATTAGAGTTAATTCTCTATATATTTTGGAAATGAGGCCTTTATCAGAACCTTTGACTGTAAAAATATTTTCCCAGTTTATTGCTTCCCTTCTAATCTTGTCTGCATTAGTTTTGTTTGTACAAAACTTTTCAGTTTGGTATAATCGAAATTTTCTATTTTGTGATCAGTAATGATCTCTAGTTCTGCTTTGGTCATAAAGACCTTCCCCTTCCACAGGTCTGAGAGGTAAACTATCCTATGTTCCTCTAATTTATTAATAATTTCATTCTTTATGCCTAGGTCATGAACCCATTTTGACCTTATCTTGGTGTACGGTGTTAAGTATGGATCAATGCCTAGTTTCTGCCATATTAGTTTCCAATTTTCCCAGCAATTTTATCAAACAGTAAGTTCTTATCCCAAAAGCTGGGATCTTTGGGTTTGTCAAAGACTAGGTTGCTATGTTGTTGACCGTTTTATCCCTTGAACCTAATCTATTCCACTGATCAACTAATCTATTCCTTAGCCAATACCAAATAGTTTTTGGTAACTGCTGCTCTATAATATAATTTTAGATCTGGTACAGCTAAGCCACCATCATTTGATTTTTTTCATTAATTCCCTTGAAATTCTTGACCTTTGTTTTCCATATGAACTTTGTTGTTATTTTTTCTAGGTCATTAAAATAGTTTTGGGAGTCTGATTGGTATAGCGCTAAATAAATAGATTAGTTTAGGTAATATTGTCATCTTTATTATATTTGCTTCGCCCTATCCAAGAGCATTTAATATTTTCCAATTGGTTAGATCAGACTTAATTTTGTGTGAAAAGTGGTCTGTAATTTTGCTCATAAAGTTTCTGAATTTCCCTTGGCAGATAGATTCCTAAATATTTTATATTATCAGTAGTTACTTTAAATGGAATTTCTCTTTGTAACTCAGACTGTTGGATTTTGTTAGTGATATATAAGAATGCTGATGACTTATGTGGGTTTATTTTATAACCAGCAACTTTGCTAAAGTTGTGGATTATTTCTAATAACTTTTAGCAGAATCTCTGGGGTTCTCTAAGTATACCATCATGTCATCGGCAAGAGTGATAATTTGGCTTCCTCATTGCCTATTCTTATTCCTTTAATCTCTTTCTCAGCTCTTATTGCTATAGCTAGCGTTTCTAATACAATATTAAATAGTAACGGTGATAGTGGGCAACCTTGTTTCACTCGGATCTTATTGGGAATGGTTGCAGTTTGTCTCCATTACATATGATGCTTACTGATGGTTTTAAATAGATGCTGTGATTATTTTAAGGAAAAGTCCATTTATTCCTATATTCTCAAGTGTTTTTAATAGGAATGGATGTTGGATTTTATCAAATGCTTTTCTGCATCTATTGAGATGATCATATGGTTTTTGTTAATTTGGTTATTAACATGGCCAATTATATTGATAGTTTTCCTAATATTGAACCAGCCCTGCATTCTTGGTATAAATCCTACTTGATCATAGTGTATTATCTTGGAGATGATTTTCTGTAGTCTTTTTGCTAATATCTTATTTAAGATTTTAGCATCAATATTCATTAGGGAGATTGGTCTATAATTTTCTTTCTCTGTTTTCAGCCTACCTGGTTTAGGTATCAGTACCATGTCTGTGTCATAGAAGGAATTTGGTAGGACTCCTTCATTCCCTATTTTATCAAATAATTTATATAGCATTGGGGCCAATTGTTCTTTAAATGTTTGGTAAAATTCACATGTAAATCCATCTGGTCCTGGGGATTTTTTCTTAGGGAGTTGTTTAATTGCCTGTTCTATTTCTTTTTCTGAAATGGGACTATTCAAGCAATTTACTTCTTCCTCTGTTAGTCTGGGAAGTCTGTATTTTTGAGGTAGTCATCCATTTCACTTAGGTTATCAAATTTATTGGCATAAAGTTGAGCAAAATAATTCCTTATTATTTCTCTAATTTCCTCTTCATTGGTGGAAAGTTCTCCCTTTTCATTTTAAGACTACTAATTTCATTTTCCTCCCTCCTTTTCTAATCAGATTTACCAAAGGCTTATCTATTTTATTGGCTTTTTCATAGAACCAACTCTTAGTTTTATTAATTAGTTCAATAGTTTTTACTCTCAATATTTTTAATTTCTCCTTTTAATTTTAGAATTTCCAATTTAGTATTTGATTGGGGTTTTTAATTTGGTCTTTTTTTAGTTTTTTTAGTTGCAAGCCCAATTCATTAATCTTTTCTTTCTCTGTTTTATTCAAGTAAGCCTCTAAGGATATAAAATTCCCTCTTATTACCACTTTGGCTGCATCCCACAAATTTTGGTATGATGTCTCATCATTGTCATTATCTTGAGTGAAATTATTAATTGTATCTATAATTTGCTGCTTCACCCAATCATTTTTAAGATGAGATTGTTTAGTTTCCAATTACTTTTGGTCTATTTCCCCTAACTTTTTGTTGAATGTAGTTTTTATTGCATCATGATCTGAAAAGAAAGCATTTACTATTTCTGCTTTCTTGCATTTAATTTTGAGGTCTTTATGTCCTAATATATGGTCAATTTTTGAATAGGTTCCATGAACTGCTGAGAAGAAAGTATATTCCCTTCTATCTCCATTCAATTTTCTCCAAAGATCCAATATACCTAAATTTTCTAATATTCTATTTACTTTTTTATTTCTTTCTTATTTGTTTTCTGGTTTGATTTGTTCTAATTCTGAGAGTGCAAGGTTGAGATCTCCCTACTATTACAGTTTTGTTGTCTATTTCTTCTTGCAATCTCTTTAACTTCTCCTTTAGGAAGTTGAGTGCCATACCACTTGGTGCATATATGTTTAATATTGATATTGCTTCGTTGTTTATGCTGACCCTTTAGCAGGATGTAGTTACCTTCCTTATCTCTTTTAATTAGATCAATTTTACTTTTGCTTGATCTGAGATAAGGATGGCTACCCTCTTTTTGACTTCACCTGAAGCTAATAGATTTTGCTCCAGCCTTTTACTTTTACTCTATATGCATCCCCTGCTTTAGATGTGTTTCTTGTAAACAACATATTGTAGGGTTCTGACTTTTGATCCAGTCTGCTATCTGCCTCCCTCTTTATGGGAGTTCATCCCATTTACATTTACGGTTAGAATTACTAAATCTGTATTTTCTGCCATCCTAATAACTCCAGATTGTGCTTTACTTATTCTTCCCTCCCCAACCCTCTTTCCCCTTTTAAACTTATGTCCCTCTTGTATCAACTGATACTTATCCTCTTTATAATCCCTCCCTCCCCCTTTGAGTCTTTCCCCCTTCCTTCCCTTATTACTCTTTTTTTCCCTTTTCCTCTTCCCCGTTTTTAATCGAGGCAGAGAAATTTTCTCTAAAACAAATGTCAATTATTTTTCTTTGAGCCAACTCTGATGAGGTAAGATTCACACAATGTTCCTCCCTCTTAAATTCCCTCAGATATGATAAGTTTCCTTAGCCTCTTTGTTGGGATGTGGTTTCCCCTCTTTTTATCCTCCTTCCCACCTTATTCTGCCATCATCCCTTTTCCATATCTACTTCCTCTTTTTATATTATATCAGTACAATCAAATTATACATGTATTCTTTTTGTATATCCACAACAGAAATACAATTCTCAAGAGTTATTTTACCTTTTCTGCATCTCTTGGGTTCTATTCTTGGAGATCAAATTTTTGTTTAGTTCTGGTTTTTCTTCAGAAACAAATGGAATTCATTTTGTTTCATTAAATGTCCATCTTCTTCCCTGGAAGAAAATGCTCAGCTTAGCTGGGTAGTTTATTCTTCGCTGCATCTCAAGTTCTTGTGCCTTTCGGAATATCATATTCCAGGCCCTTCTTTCCTTTAATGTAGAGGCAGCCAGATCTTGGGTGATCCTTATTGTGGCACCTCAGTATTTAAATGGTTTTTTTTTTTGGTTGCTTGTAACATTTTTTCCTTAATCTGATAGTTCTGAAATTTTGCCACAATATTCCTTGGGGTTTTTATTTTAGGGTTTCTTTCAGAAGGTGTTCGATTGAATTCTTTTCAATGCCTATTTTACCTTCTGATTCTATTACATCTGGGCAGTTCTCTTTGATGATTTCTTGTAAAATAGTATCTAGGCTCTTTTTTTTCATCATAGTTTTCAAAGTCAATAATCCTCAGATTATCTCTCCAGATCTATTTTTCCAAGTCTGTCGTTTTGTGAGTAGATAATTCGTGGTTTTTCCAGTTTGTCATTTTTGTTTTGCTTGACTGATTCTTGCTGTCTCAATGAATCATTAGTTTCAATTTGTTCAGTTCTAATTTTTAAAGAATTATTTTCTTCAATAGCTTTTTTACTTCTTTCTGTATATGTCCAATTGAGTTTTGAATGTATTGTTTTGGTCTGTGGAATTTTTTCCATTTCACTAATTTTTTTTTTAGTGAATTATTTTCTTTTCAATTCACAGAGTCCTACTTTCTTTGCATGTTCTTTGTCTTTTCCAATTCACGGATCCTACTTTCTTGCGAGTTCTTTGTCTTTTCAATTTACAAATCCTACTTTCTAGTAGAATTCTTTATTTTTCCAATTCACAATTCTTACTTTCCTGAGATTTTTTACTTTTTCCAATTCGCTATTTCAGGAAGTTGTTGCTCTCTTGAAGGCTTCTCTTTCCTTTCCCCATTTATCTTCTAACTCTCTTTTGAGACTTTTAATGGTCTCTTCTATGAGAGCATTATGTAAAGGAGACAGTCTGATGCATTTTGCTGTTTGAGGTCTCTTCAGGTTTGCTGACCTGCTCTTTTCTGCATAGAAGCTGTCGATTGTTCTTTTCATCTTTTATTCATGTTTAAAGCCTTTGGGGTATGTCTCCTAGGCAGGGGTTACCAGCTTCCTCTGCAGAGCAGGGAAAGATAAACCGATTTCTGGCTCAAGGTAGGGAGTGCTCTGGGTGAGATTTTCCCTTCCCCAACAGGAAGTGGATTCAGCACTGGCCGAGCTATCAAACTGCTTAGTAGGGCTGAGTGGTTATCGATTGCCCTTGGCTGAGAGACTAAGTGGTTGAACTCGCCCCAGGCCGGAGCTCTTTTGGGACTGTGAGTATTAGCAGCTGACTGCAGATTGCAGACCGCCACAAACTCTGCCTAGCGTCTCTGCCTGGTGCAAATCGGCCCTGGAAAAGCTCTATGGCCCCAAGCCGAGCTCCCCACTGCGCAGATTGGAGGCTAACCCGGGCTTGTCCTCCTGCCGTGCAGGATCACAACTGCCCCAAGGAGAAGCCCCTGTACTGCGGGTTGGGGCTGCGCGCTTGCTGAGATCTGTCCTTCACCCTCGGTTTGAGACTCTCCTCGGAACCTAATTTCTCTCCCGATCTGCTTGATCTCCCCTGGCCTCCGAACCAACCTTTTTGGTGAGACTGCAGATTTTCTTCTGCCAGTGAGTTGTTCTATCTTATCTTTACGAATTGTAGCAGTCAAGACTATTTTTGAGGCTCGATATAATATTGATAAAGGGGGTAAGAGAAGAGCTTAGAAAGTCGCGTGTGACTTCTCCGCCATCTTGGCTCCGCCGGATTGAATAGTATTTCAATTGCATTGGAATATTTTTTGTGCAGTAAATGCTATAATATGAATTAGCATTGATTTAGTACAGGACTGTGATAGAATAATGAAAAAAGAAAGATTTTTAAAAGTTTTTTTTTCTTCATACTTTCAACATTTTCTGGGGAAAGCTGCAAACTATATGTCTGTATTTGTCTATATATAATAAACAAATATGCAGTAATTATTTATAAACAGGTGGTAATATCAGGACTTTGGACTGAGAATTTATTTTTAATTTCTTGTTCTTATTTGACTTCTAATCAGTCAAGTGGTTTTCAACTCTGAGCCTCTCAGTTTCCTCACTTGTAAAATTAAGTATTTGGACTATGTTTCCCCTTCAACACTTTCAGCCTCCAGCATACTTAGTTTGTCCATTAGGAGTATGAACAATTTAAAAACATTGGTACACTTATATCATTATTTGATCTGTTCTTCTAACCAATATTCCTCAAATGATTTTACTTTCTAATCCAAGTAACATATTTTGCAGCATAAGCAAATGAAGGATATTAGATTTAGAAGAATATTAATTCAAGTTAATAGGTACTGATAATTACCATATCCTGAATTTTCTTGTGTGTTTCTTCCTATAAGGCAGGTAGTGGCACAGTGAATATTGACTTCAAATCTGGTATAAGGCAGTAATTAACTGTATGACCTAAGGCAGGTCATTTAAAACTTTGTTTAGATCACTTTCCTCAATTGTAAAATGAGGATACTATCAGCCTCTACTTTATTTCTGTGAGGATCAAATGAGATAATATTTGACAATCACCATTCAATATCTGGCACACATTAGATGCCATATGAAACCTTGTTTTTACTCATTTTTAAAAAATTTACTTATTTACCTATTTTTACTCATTTTTTTTAAATTGATAAAACCAGTCTTGCACATAGAAAATAAACATGCATAATTTTCATTGTTTCTAATTTCTGAGGATATTTAATAAAATATTTCATTTTAATTAATTAAAATATATTCATGAATTTAATAATATTACATTTCCAGCAATAGAAATGTCTATATTTTAAGTTGTTTTCTTATCTTTGAAAAGTCATACTTCTTTTAAAGTTAAGTTTAGGTGTTCAAATGAATTTTAATAGTGCCTTTATTTTAATAAAGTTTAATTGAATTCAAGTTAATTCAATTGAAGAAGAATATTGTCTTGATTAAAAAGATAAAGACATTGTCCTACTTATTAACCATACAAGAAAAACAAGGAAATAATATTTATCTCAAAGGGAAATCCATCTACATTGTGGGGTGGCTATCATTTCTGTCAAATATTTAGTGAGCTAATTCAGGCCACACAGTTGTGCCCCATTTTATATGCAAGCTTTCCTACAACAAAGATGTTCAGTTCTTAGTTGGAGATCATCTTAGCTTTAGCTGTTTTACTTCATATACATAAATTATGGATGTGAATTAAATCTCCCACTGTTTTTCACCTGTCAAATACTATAGTTTTTAAATTAGATCAAAAGTCTTAAATGCTTTTCTTGACCTAATTTTGACTATAGAACCAAATAAAGAATAAGAAATAAATTATGAAAATATCAGTTGAAGTAGAAGTGAATAAATGTTTTTAAAAGAGCTAAAGAGAAACAAAAGATTAAACCAAATCAAGCAAAAGCATAAGATCTTTACTACTAATGGCCAAAAATGTTCTTAAGAACTAGAGTAGTATGCTATAAATTAATAATAATATAGACAATAAAATCCTAAAAGCTGATGGATTATTGCAAAGCCTTAATAAATATTCCTGTAGTTTTTTTACACCTAAGAACATTTTAAATTCAAAGGAATAATCCCAGATTCTGAGATCAGAAAACATTGCTTCAAATCCTGCCTCTAATGCAAAGTTATTATTTAATCTTGAAAAAGTTACTTGATCTCTCTGGTTTTTAATATTTTTCACATTGAAAATAAAGTGATTTTACCAGAAGATATTTGAGATCCATTCTACATCTACCTCAATGATTCAATTATAAAGTGATATATTTAAACTATTTATACTTATTTAGGCCAAAGTAAATCTTTATTTTACTTACTTGGCTTTTCCTTTACCAAAGATTTGTTAAGATTTATTCATTTATTCATTTTCCAGTAAAAGTAATTTCAACGTCCTTCCTTGATTCCTTCCTCTGAAAAACAAACTAACAAACAAACAAACAAAAAACTGAGTTAAATCTTAAAATAACCATGGGACATTCAGATGTTTTAATTTTTATCTTTTAGACTTCAATGATAATATACAAATAGCTAAATTTTTAAAAGTCATGGAGAAACTAAGGAAGAAAGAATGTCAATAGAGACATTCTCAAGAGAGAATGGCTAATATTTTGTTAAATATTCTGGGTAAGTTGATTGTTCATAAAGTTGTTTTAAATAAGAAGTTGTCAATCCAACATTTGTTAAATATCTATTTTTGTGCCATACATGCCAGAGTGCTGACAATACAAATAAAATCAAAAAAGAAAGACAGATTCTGATGCCAAGATACATTTCTTCTAATGATATTTACTTATAAACCAAATAAAAGAGAGCTGAAAAGAAATTGAGTGTGAGAAAAAGATGGAAAGGAGAGAGGCATCCATGACAAAGCATGGTAGATTAATCACAATCAGTAGTGGAATTAGGAGGGGGTAACAAGGTGGTGCAGTGGATACAGCACCGGTCCTGAAGTCAGGAGGGCCTGAGTTCAGATATGGCCTCAGACACATAACACTTAGCTATCTGACCCTGGGCAAGTCACTTACCCCCAATTCCCTCAGCAAAATAAATAAGTGCTTGAATTAGGAGAGAAAAAGAATGAGCATGGCTGCCTTTTTCCTCAGTGGAATTTTAAAATGAAATTCACCAATGAGGAAAAGAGGTCACATAGGAAGAAGTATCTTCTAATATGAGATTGTTTCTGGAGTAGCATGGAGTATTAAAATTCAATAATGAAGACTGAAGAAGAATGTGTATTTTATATTAATTAATATGAAATTTTGTCATATATATGTATAGGCTCTATTACTTTACTTACTCTTTGGGAGAGAGGGGTGAAAGGAAAAAATGTAACAGAATTTTGCAAAAGGGAAATAAAACTAAAAAGAATTTAAAACAAAATTATGAAACTTTTTGTTGTTGTTTGCTTGCTTCTTTTTTTTTTTTTTTCTTTCTCATTTTTCCCTTTTGGTCTGATTTGTTTTTTGTACACCATAATGAATATGGAAATGTTTGGCAAAATTGCACATATTTAACCAATATTGGATTACTTGCTAATTAAGGGAGGGAAGTAGGGAAAAATAAAGCAGAACATAAGGTTTTGCAAAGGTGAATGTTTCAAACTATAGGCATATATTTTGAAAATAAAAAATATTTTAGAAATTAAAAAAAATTAAAAAGTAATTTTTTTTTTAATTCAATGAATTGAGAGACAAATCCAAGATGTTCAAGCAAAGGCAGAGACTCAGCTAAACTCCACCCAAACTCCTCCAAATAACTTTAAATAATGACTTTATTCAAAGTCTAGAATGGCAGAACCACAGAAAATCAGCAAGAAAAGTCTGTTATACAAAGATAAGAGAGGAGTACAGTACATCATAGGTCACACCAGTACAATTTGAGCATCAACAAACCAGGAATCAGCCTCTGGGTGATTAAGCCACTATTAGCAGTGGTAGTTTCCAGACCTCTCAGCCCACATATGTCAAATTCAATTTAGAAGATCAATAAGAAAAAATCTGTTGTACCTGGAGGACAATGGAGCATAGTCCAGCACAAGGTCACATCAGCACAGTTCTAACCAACAAGGAGCAGGTCTTGGGATCTACTGAATTAGCATTGGCTGGGGCTCCTTGCAGAGCTCAATGCCCTCAGATGTTAAGTCAAATAACTGGGCATAAGTAGATCATAAAGGTCTGTTTGCTAGCACTGAGTCAGGATTGTGGTGCTTTGCTCATACTTAGATCCAGGTGATGATCCTAGGTGGCAGTCCCAGAGTAAGGAGCAGCACTAGTATACCAAAGTTTGCCACTACAATAGAACATGGACTCTCCTGCCAATTGCAGAATAGGGGAGAGTGTTTGTGATCACTCACAGAGCACAGAAGATGAGTAAGCATACCCCTCCTTAGGTCGTAATACTTTGGAAAAATTGGAATCTTACAAGTCCCTACAAATATCTCTGAAAACAGCTTTACAAAATCCCTAAAGTTTGGAAAGGTAGACTCTCTCCATTTTAACAAAAAGGGAAATGAAAGGAGAAGAAGGTGATTATGAAATGGAAGGCAGATTTGGGGAGAAGGGAGTCAGAAGCAAAACATTTTTTGAGAAGGGAAGAGGTGAAAGGAGAGAAAGAATTAAATAAATGGAGAGGGGAATAAATTGTGGGGAGGCAAAATGCAGTTAGCAATAGTAAACAAAAAATGAAGACAGTTTTATTCTAACCAACTCCTTATTTCTCAAACATATAAAGAACTGAGTCAAATTTATAAAAATAAGAATCATTGCCAAATTGATAAATGATCAAAGATATGAATAATTTTCAGATGAAATAATGAAAGTTATTTATAGCAATATAAAAATGCTCTAATCATTATTGATTGGTGAAATGGAAACTAAAACAATTCTGAAATATTACCTTATACCTATCAGATTGATTAACAGGACAGAAAAGGAAAATGACAAATAGTGGAGGGAATATTGGAAATAAGACACTAGTTCATTGTTGATAGAGTTGTGATTGATCCAATTATTCCATAGAACAACATCCAAGTAAGCCCAAAGGTTTATAAAATGTTATATTTCTTTTCACTTAAAAATGTCATGACTAGATCTGTAGCCCCAAAGAGATAAAAAGAAAAAAAGGAAAAGAACCTATATGTACAAAAACATTTTCAGCAACTCTTTTCTCATAATAAAGAATTGGAATTTGAAGGGTTGCTTAGCAATTTGGGAATAACTCAACTAATTTTGGTATATGATCATGATGGCACACCATTATGCTATAATAAATGATACACAACATTCTTTCAGAAAAACCTGGAAAGACTTACATGATCTGATGAAAAGTGAAATGCAGTAATATTGTGAGATGATACAATATCACTGACTTAACTTTTCTCAGCAATACAATGAGCCAAAATATTCTAAAGAACTTATGATGAAAAATGCTATCTATCCTCAGAAAAAGAAATAGTGTCTAATTACCAAGCAAATCATATCAGTTTTGCTTTGTTGTTTTTTTCCCTCAAGTATTTTTTTTTTGCTTTTATGTTTTCTTTTATAATATAACTATTTTAGAAATGTTTGGTATGATTACATATGTATAACCTGTATGAAATCACATATCTTTTCAATGTGGAGGGTAAAAGGGAAAGAAAAATGAGAATTGTAACTCAAAATTTTAAAAATTTATGTTTTCACATGTAAACTAGGAAAATAAAATAAAAAAATAATCTTAATAACATGGATAGACATGGCTGACAAGCCTACTAAACTTAAAGATGACATCACAAAGTAATAAGTGGTAGACAAAACATTTGATTATGAGTTCATAATTATAAAAAACACAATCATGAGTGATAAATGTGAAATTTAATAAAGATAAATCAAAATATGGTTTGTGAATTTTAAAAAATCAAATTCATATGAGGACAAAATAAACAGAAATTCACTTAAAAATTAATTGTAGCTTTCATTGAACATTGAAATGTTTTTTCTGTGTATATTTTGATTTATCTTTATTAAATTTCACATTTATCACTCATGATTGTCTAGTTTATCCCTGCAAGATATTGGACATGTCATACTTGACCTCATGTGATATGTAAAATGTGTATGCAAAACACATAAAATATAAAATAAAAGATTTATATGTATAATTAAAAAGGCTCAATTAAATCATGTGATTTCTTTTTTTCTATGCTATAGGTCTATGTGGAGAGGAAAAATCAACAGATCTGGGGAAGCAATAATATTTCTACCATCCATCTTATTCAAATAATTCTGAAGTATAATCAGGTCTGGGTGCTATTTTAATGAAAAATGTTAGCAAGTCATTCTGCATCTATTTGAGTTTATATAGGATGAGCATAGTTGAAATAATACATAGAATCATCTGAAAAATTTGAATATATCTACCTTTCTCTAGAAAAAGTATTAGGGAAATAATTACTGTCTATCTTCAAGTAATTGCCATATGAAAGGAACAATTGATTCATGGTATGTAGTATTAGAAGACAGACATAGTATTAATGGGAATACATTATAAATAATCAAATTTAAGTTTTAGGTAAGGGAAAATTTATCCAAAAATAGCACTACTTAAAGATTCAATTGGATATGTTATTGTGTACTAAAGACAATTTTACTGAATCTCTTCAGGAAAGCTGAATTATTGCTTCTGAACCTTGCATAGATTGTATTGCTGTATTAGTAAAGATAGAATATATATTGATATTTCATTCACCTTCCAATTATTCAGTTCTGGAACTGATTCTGTGACCTCTGGTTTCCTTTGTTTGTCTGCTCTCCTATGAATTTGTAATCTTTCTCTATTAGCTGAAAAAAAAAAAACAGAATCTCAGCACTGGTAGGTACACTAACTTATTCATGAGCAATAACTCATCCTACAGTATATTTAGTTAATAGCTACTACTGGTTTTAAAAACTCTTCCTGGAAAGGAGAATCCACTACCTCTCAAAAGACTACATTCTGCTCTTGTATTTATTTTTCTTTGATGAAATCTAATTTTTTTTTTTTTTTTGCTTTACAGCTTCCAATTATTATTCCTAACTGTGGTCTTGGGAGAAAAAAAGAAAAATTCAAATATAGCTTTCACTTGAAATTATTTCAAATATTTTAAAACAGCTATCATTTCTTTTCATGTATAAAAATGTAAAAAAAAAAAAAAACCCAGTGTTTCACATATAAACAGAAAAAAAGTGAACATAATTTCAAAGTACTGAGGGGAAATGGACATAGTGAGAACTCTGGTGATGCTTCTATTTGTTTTACATACTAGAAAAGTTACATCATATAATTAATTATTGCTTCCTACCATTATTCTTCCTTAAAAATTTCCACAGCCAACCTTGTTGTTTTGCCCCATACCTTCTGCACTCACCAGGTATGCTGATTCCTTCTCTTTAAGGGCCTCATTTCTGAAGCACAATGAAGCTTGACTTTCCCAGTCAACAACGATAAACTCAGTCTTCCAAAATACAAATACCCAACCCCTCAAGCATTTGAAGAGGTGAAAGTCTCTATGATTGCTCCTGAGGCTCCAACTAAACCCAGCTAACCCCAAGGCTCCTCAGCTGGTGTTTTTGCAGAGCTAGTCTAGAGGTGTTTGCATGTCACACTGGTTAATTCTGGCCTAAGATCTTTTTTTTAAGATCCTCTTAAATTGTCCCTTGTTTTATCCCAAATCTTGATCTTTCCTGAGGCACAAATTTGCTGTATTTGTGTGGGGGACACCTAGAGAGCTTGAAATTTGCCAACCTCCTCTGCCGTCTACCTGGAATCCTCCACCCAATTGTCATTTTTAATGTATTGATTTTACCTACATATTAAGAATTGATACAGCTCTGCATCTTTCAATCTGTCTTAATTTGTGTTTAAGTCTTTTTAATTGTAAATAGACCCCCCCATATGCTTTTTATACTGTCTACAATTATTGTATATACAATTTTTTCTATCTCTTGATGCTGAATTTTGTGGATAATGTGAAGGAATGCTTATAATTTATGTAGGATTATTTTATTTTCTTCACCTTTCTCAAAGTTGTTAATTTTATTAAATATTTTTTAAAATTGATTCTCTAAGTGTTCTTAAGTATGTTATCATATCCCCTCCAGTGACATTTTCCTTATTGCCAACATTATATTACCAATCTATTTTTCTTTTCTTGTTTCTAGAGCTAATGAATAATGGTAAGAATAATGAACAGCTTTGTTTCACATGTTATCTCCCTGGGAATTATTCAACTTCACTGTTGCTGTGAATAATGACTAATTTTTCTTTTATATAGATATTTTTTAAAGATTCAATTTATTTCTATACTTTTAATATTTTAATAAAAATTGGTATAATATTTTGATTTTTAATTCTATTGTGCACATAGAATTTTATATTTTTTTTCTCTTTTACATTTAAATTTTTTTAATAATAGCTTTTCATTTTCTTTTGAGAACTTTATTGTTTTATCATTTCTGGTTAAATATATTAAATTTTAAAATACACATTCTCTTATAAATGATGTAAGATGAGAAAAAAATCAGAACAAAAGGAAAGAACCACAAGAGAATAAAAAAGAAAAAAAAATGAACAAGTATGTCTGAGGACAAATTTGAACTCAGGTCTTCCTGATTTCAGTCAATGCACCATGTCTCATAAAATCATTAGCTTTAATTTGCCTTATTCTTATTTTTAATGTATGATTTTCTTCAGTTAGCTTTTGTATCTCTTCTCCCATTTGATTAATTCTACTTTTCAATATGCTGTTTTCTTTAGTGGATTTTTTTTTTCATTTGGCCAATTGCATTTTTTTAGAGATTTTCCTTCTTTTTCTAAACTGATGACATTTTGCTTCTCATTTTTCTTCTACCTCTCTTACTTTTTTTTTTTAATATTTTATGAGCATTCCCCCCCCAAAAAAAAAAAAAAAACTCTTTGTTCTTCAGAACACTTTATATCACTCTTTGAGATTTCTTCTGTGTTGGTGTTTCAGTCTTCCTTGTCATCATGGTAGCTTTATATGGTTAAGGCTTTTTCCTATTTATTGCTCTTCTTTTCCCTTTTCTCTTTTTTGATTTTTATAGTCAAGCTCTATTTCTCAAGTAAAGGATGCTCTGTCCTAAGCTTTCTGTGCAGGTGTAAGCCTTGCCTTTGGGCAGAGGCCCCTTGTGTTTATTTTGCTCAGAGCAGGGGATAATTTTATCTTATTTTTTCAAGAAAGAGCCTGGTTTCTCAGAATTTGCCTTCTAAACTGGTACAGAAAGTTACCCCACTGATCTGCTCTGGTATTAAGACAGTACCAAGGCTCCCAGTTTGTGATATGCTATATTTAATATTCTCTCTTTGGTTTTCCCAGACTTTGTCTAAGTTGGGCTGAACATCCCTTTCACCCCAAGTAAACTGACCATTCTTGAAATCCTTCCAATCTTGAAATGGAAAATGGTTTCTTTCCATTATATTCTGTTCAGAATCTTGATTTCATATGTTTTTTAAGGGAACATATTGAGAGCTCAAGCATCTTTCTGGCTTTATTCCACTATCTTGACTCAAACTTTTAATTTTCAAAATACTTGCAAAGGTAGTGTTCAACATTCACCCTTGCAAAACCTTGTCTACCAGAGTTTTTTTTCTTTTTTTTTCATCCCTTCTCCTCACCTCCCCTTCACACTAAAGTTATCCAATATATATTATATATGTGCAGTTCTTCTTTATATATTTCCACATTTATCATGCTTCACATGAAAATCAGATGCAAAAAAAATTGAAAACGAGAAAAGTACTTAACAACAAAAAAGTTGAAAACAATGTGTTGTGATGCATATTCAGTCTCTATATTCTTCTTTCTGAAGGCACGTGGCTCTTTCCATAATGACTTGATTGGAATTGATTTAAATCATCCCAATCCTGAAAAAAAATTAAGTCCATTATAGTTGTTCAACACAAAATATTGTTGTTGCAGTATACAATGTTCTGTTGTTTCTGCTCACTTCACTAGCATCAGTTCACACAAATCCCTTCAGGTATTTCTGAAATCATCTGATTGATCATTTCTTACAGAATATTAAAATTCTATTGCATTCATATCCCATAATTTATTGAGCCATTTGAATATGCACTTATTTTCCATTTCATTGCCATTACAAAAAAAAAAAAAAATTGTGCACATGTGAGTCATTTTCCTTTTTTATAATCTCTTTGGCATTCAGACCCAGTAGAGACACTGCTGGATCAATGGGTATACACAATTTGATAGCCCTTTAAGCAGAGTTATAAATCGGTCTACAAAATTGTTGGATCATTCCAAACTCCACTAATAATTATTAGTGTCCCAGTTTTCCCTTATCCCTTCAAACATTTTATCTTTATTTTTCCTGGAATCTTAGCCAATCTCAGAGGTGTGCAGAGGTACTTCACACATGTGACTTGAAATGGCTTTAATTTATGTAAAGGGCTGAAAGTCTAAATAGGTGTACTTGAATTAGACATCTGAGCACAAGGCTAATTACCTATTCAATATAAGACAATGGCTCTATTAGCATATGTTTCCATAAATGGCTCTTCTCACAGTTGATGCTGGCTGAATGTTTGGAATTAAGATAATCATAGGCAAGGATTAGAGGGTGGAGGGACAGAGGCCAGGATCACTTTGCAGCAGGATGAGGAGGAGAGAAATTGGTGACTTTGGACTGGAGAATCCAGGATACATCTTTGGCAATCCTTGTGGCAGTTTGCCAGTTTCTTTCACTTCTCCCCCTAAAAACCAAGGATTTCTACTTATCCTGACTCTGGCTGATCCTGATGCTTCCAAGGAATTAGGCCAGACTTCACATTTTGGCACCCAATTTTCTTCGTCTGAAAATTGTTCTTATCCTTTGATCTTTTATCATTGGTAGAATGGCTTATATTGTTATAAAACAAATCAATGTTATTCTATATATTTTAGAAATTTTAAAGGTCTTTCAAATAAATTCCACCACCACCCCCCTACAATTTACTCTTTTCCAACGAATTTTGGTTGGATTGATTTTCTTTAAGCAAACCCTTTTTAATGTAATATAAACAAAATTATCCATTTTGTATTTTATAACATTCTGTAATTCTTTGGCTATAACTTCCTTCTTCCTCAATACATCTTAGAGGTAGACTATACTTTGTTCTCCTAAAAAGCTTATAGAATCACTTTTAATGACTAAATCGTGAACCTATTTTTACCTTATCTTTTTTATATAGTGTTAGGTGTTCATCAATGCCTAGTTTCTGCAATAATATTTTCCAATTTTATGAGAATTTTCTTTTTCAAATAATGAGTTCCTATACCAGAAGGTGGAGTCTTTGGGTTTATTAAACACTAAATAACTAGAGCCAGTGTGACTACTGTGTTTTATTAATCTAACTACTCTATTTCTTCACCAGAACCAAATGATGATCACTGCTTGATAATTTAGTTTTAAGTCTGGTATTGCTAGACCACCTTTTTCTTCATGTTTTTCATTAATTTCCTTGAAATTTTTGAACTTTTATTCAGCTAGATGATTTTTGTTATCATTTTTGTACTTTATAATTTCTTGGCTATTTGTTTCTTATGGCACTGAATAAGTAGATTATTTTAGGTATAATTATTATTTTTATTATATATCTCACTCCATGCTAACTCACTTGATATTCTTGCAATTGTTTAGATTTAATTTTATTTGTGTGAAAAGTGTTTTGTAATTGTGCTCATTACACAAAATTACATCAAATAGACTGCCTTTTATTTTATATTATCTACAGGTATTTTATTTATTTATTTATTTATTTTATTTATATTTATTTATTTATTTTATCTACAGGTATTTTAAATAGAATTTCTTTATCCATCTCTTGCTGATGTACTTTGTGTTAATATGTAAAAATGCCAAAGATTTATGGGGATTTATTTTGTTTCCTGTCATTTTGCCAAATGTGTTGATTGTTTCTAGCAGTTTTTCAGTTGAATCTCTAGGATTCTCTAAGTGTAACAATATATCATATGCGAAGAGTGATAATTTTGTTTCCTCTTTATCTACTCTAATTCCTTCAATTTATTTTTCTTCTCTTATTGCTAAAGTTAACATTTCTAATACAATGTTGAATAGTAATGGTGATGTGGCAACCTTGTTTCACCCTGATCTTATTGGAAATGATTCTAGTTTATCCCCGTTACATATGGTTCTTTCTGATGATTTTAGATACATGATATTTATCATTTTAAGAAAAATTCCATTTATTCCTATGTTCACTAGGTTTTCTTTTTAATAAGTATGTGTGTTTATCAAGTTCTGATAGAGGGATTTTGAGATTCCATACTAGGATAGTTTTGGTGGCTATTTCTTCTTTTACTTCCCTTATCTATTTGCCTAGAAATTAAATGCTATTCTATTTGGTGCATGTAGACTTAGTATTGGTGTTACTTCATTAGCTATGGTACACTTTACCAAGATAGTTTCCTCTCACTAGATATGTTTCTTTGGTTGTATGTTTTGTTTGTTTGATTTGTTGTTGTTGTTGTTATTGTTGTTTTGTATTTGCTTGATGTGAGATCAGGATTGCTATCAGTGCATTTTTTTTTACTATTGGTAAAGTGTAATAAATTCTTCTCCAACATTTTTCTTTAATATGTATGTAGTACTGTGCTTCGAATATGTTTCTCATAAACCACATATTGTAGGCTTTTGACTTTCAATCCATTCCATTTATGCTTACATTTTATGGAAGAGTTCATGCCATTCACATTTATAGTCGAAATTACTAACTTTTTATTTCTCACCATCCTATATTTCTCAAGTTATGCTTTCTTCCCTTTTTCCCCCATTCCTTTATCACTTGTGTTTTGCTTCTGACAACCATTTCTGTCAAACTGTGCTCCTTTTTTTCAGTCTCTCCCCTTTTCTTATCTCCTTTCCCTTTGACTTCTGAGCTTTTTTTGTTAGCCTTCTTCTATTCTTCTCCCTTTCTCCTCCTACTACTTTATAGTGAGAGATATTTATAAATTGAACTTATTAACATCTGATTAACATCAGATGACATCTGATGAAATGCCAGTTCAGAAAATGTTCAGACATTCTTTTTCCCCTTCCATTTTTCTCTCAACTGTAAAGTCTCTCCCCCCCGCCTTCTTCTGATGTAATTTACTCCATTTTAATCTCCCCTTTTTCCTTTTTAAGGTATCTCTTTTCTACTACTAGTTACATGTTTATATCATAACTGTATATGATATAATCACATCATTGTTTATATCTTCATAAAGTTAATTTATAACTACACCCACTATGTGTACCATTAACAAAGCTATAGTTGTCACAGGTTTAAACATATCAATTTTACATGAAAAGATGTAAATATTTTAATCTTTAAAAAACAGCTTTTTGAGGACCAGCAAAAAGATAGTGTAGAGGAGACATGTTTTTTTTTTTTTTCTGAACTCTCCCCAATATCCCTCAAATTGACATCAAATCAAGCCTCTGAACTACTTATGAGGTGACATATTTGGAGTATAACAAATTTCCTGCAGTAGGTAATTTGGAAGATCTTCAGAAATGGCTTGTTTCTTTTTTTTTCTATTATTTTTAAAGTTTTTTTATTTTCAAAACATATGCATGGATAATTTTTCTTTTTTTTTTCAAGTTAGTGGTCTTTATTTCATTTTATTTTTTTAATAACTTTTTATTGACAGAATCCGTGCCAGGGTAATTTTTACATTATTCCTTGCACTCACTTCTGTTCTGATTTTTCCCCTCCCTCCCTCCACCCTCTCCCCTAGATGGCAAGCAGTCCTATACATGCTAAATAGATTACAGTAGATCTTGGATACAATATATGTGTGCAGAACAGAACAGTTTTCTTGTTGCTCAGGGAGAATTGAATTTAGAAGGTATAAATAACCTGGGAAGAAGAACAAAAATGCAAGCAGTTTAAATTCATTTCCTAGTGTTCTTTCTTTGGGTATAGCTGCTTCTGTCCACATGGATAATTTTTCAACATTGATCCTTTGGTTGAACCTTGTGGATCAGATTTTTCCCTCCTTCCCCCCACCATCTGCCCTAAATGGCAAGCAATCTAATAAATGTTATATATGTTAAAATATATATATTGAATCCAATATGCATAAACATATTTATACAATTCTCTTGCTTAAAAAGAAAAATCAGATCAAAAAGGAAAGCAAGAAAATAAACGCAAGTGAAAAACAGCAAAAAGAGTGAGAATGTTATGCTTTGATCCATATTCAATTACAACAGTCCTCTGTCTGGGTGTTGATGGCTTTCTTCATCACAAGCCAATTGGAACTGTCATCAGTCAGCTTATTGTTGGAAAGAGTTACATTCATCAGAACTGATTGTCCTATAATATTGATGTGGTCATGTAGAATGATCTTGTGGTTCTGCTTATTTCACATGGCATCAGTTCACATAAGTATCTCCAAGTCTCTCTCAAAGATCTCAAAGATCTGATAGGTAAACTATCCCTTGCTCTGCTTATTTTCCTTAATACTTTTAATGCCTATATCATATACCCATTTTGACCTTATTTTGCTATGGAGAATGAAATGTAGATCTAAGCTCAGTTTCTAACATAATATTTTCCAGTTTTCCAAGCAATATTTCTCAAATAGTTTTTATCACAGAAATTGGAGTCTTTGAGGTTATCAAACACCAGATTCCTATAATTGTTGATTATTGTGTCATGTGCATCTAAGCTTTCTTCTGATATACCACTTTGTTTCATAGCTAGTGCCAGACAGTTTTGATAACTTCTGTTTTATAACAGATTTTTAGGACTGGTATTGCTAGGCTATACTCTCCTTTGCCTTTTTAAAAAAATCTATATGCTAGATGTAAATCTTTGAAGAAGAGGCATTTTATGGCTAAAGATGAACTAAAAATATTACGAAATACAAAATGTTGGAAATACAAATACAAAATGGATAACTTTGTTGTCATCAAATTAAAAAAAAGTTTTTGCATAAACAAAACCAATATAGCCAAAATTACAATGAAAGCAGAAAAATGGGAAATAATTTTTATAACAAATGTTTCTGATAAAGATCTCATTTTTAAAATATATAGAGAACTGATTCAAATTTATATGAATACAAACTCTTTCTCAATTGATAAATGGTCAATGGAAATTAACACAGACTTTTAGATGACAAAATTAAAGGCAACTATAGTCATATGTAAAAAAAGTCTCTCAATCCCTATTGATTAGAGAAATGCAAATTAAATTACTCTGAGATACCATTTCACATCTGTCAGATTGACTAAGATAACAGGAAAAGATAATGACATAAGTTGGAAGATATATGGGGAAACCAAGAGACTAATACATTGTTGGTGGAGTTGTGAACTGATCCAACCATTCTGAAGAGGAATTTCAACAATGCCCAAATAGCTAACAAACTGTGCATACCCTTTCATTTAACAGTGCCACTACTCAGTCTGTATCACAGAGATCATAAAAAAGGGAACAGAATGCATATGTGCAAAAATGTTTGCAGCTGCTATTTTTGTGGTGGCAAAGAATCAGAAAATTAGTATATGTCCATCAATTGGGATGTGGTGGAATATGTTATGGTGTGTAAAATTAAAGAATATTATTATTTTATAAAGATGATTAGCAAACTGATTTTAGAAAAGTCTGGAAAGATTTAGATGAACTGATGCTAATCAAAGCAAGTAGAACCAGAAAAAATATTGAACATAGCAACAGCAGGATTGTGAGATGATCAGCTGTTTTTAATTTAGTTCTTTTCAGTGGTTCAGAGATTCAAAGCATTCCCAATTAAATTTGGATGGAAAACTCTCTCTGCATCCAAAAAGAGAAGTATAGAGACTAATTGTAAATCAATACATGCTATGCTCCATTTTATTTTTCCTCAATTATTTTGTTCTGAGTTTTTTTCCCCAATATTATTCATGAAGAAATAAGTAAAAATGAATGTACATGTATAACCAGGAAAAAAATTTTATATGTAATCTAAGAAAAAAATCTATATATATATATGTATGCATGTGTATAAGTAATTTTCCTGGTTTATATAAGTATATATAAATATATACATACATATATATATATAATTTCCCAGATTTGTTAATATATAAACATTTAATAATAAAAAAAAAGATAGCAACAGTAAGTAAATAAACAGTAATCTTTCCATTGTAAAAACAGGAAGTACATATGGGAAGGTCGTACATTCCTTTTTTTTTCTTTTTAAGGAATGAAATGCAAAGTAAAAATGCTAGTTCAAATTCTTACTTTGCAGACATTTTAGAACATCAAATCTTAACCTTACTCCTCACCTAAGAAAGGAGAAATAAAGATAAAATTAAATTCAATAATAATACAGTAATAAATGCTACCTCTACTTAATTTTCACAGCTTTTTTTATTTATATTTTTGCCCAATGAATAAAGTCTTGAGCTTGGATTCTGAAAGACTTGAGTTCAAATCCAGGTTTAGATCCTACTTGTGTGATCTGAGGAAATCACTTAATCTCTGTCTGACTCAGTTTTCTAATCTGTAAAATGGCAATAGAAATGGCAACCATTTCTTAGAGTTGTTGAGATGCAAAGTCCTTAGAACAGTGCCTAGCACATAATAAACCCTCTATATATATTTAAGTTTCCTCTAAGTTCTAATATTTTTCTGATGAGAATAAAGTTGAATTAACCAAAATAAATTTTTATTAGTAGCACTGTTAGTGTTTTAAAAGAAAGGGGTAGGGGAGAATAGGGAAATGACAATATATCAAGGAAAACATTTCCCATGATTATTTTCTTAGAATAAAACATATAAGAACAAATATCTGTTAGTAAATACAATAAACGATTTATAAATACATCATCATCATTATCACCATTATTACAATTGCAGTGAGTGATTTGTCCAGGGTCACAAAGCTAGGAAGTGTTAAGTGTCTGAGACCAGATATGAACTCAGGTCCTCCTGACTTCAGGGCTGGTGCTCTATCCACTGTGCCACCTCGCTGCCCCAATATATTTATTTCTAATATCTGTTGCATTTTGTTATGAAATTCATTTAAACTTTCTTTTCAAAACCTCAGTACTTCAAGCCATTTCTAAATTTCCAAAAGTAACAGTTGTAATTTTTATTTTGATTACCAGACTGAGAGATGTCATGGCAAAATTACATTTTAAATATATAATTCAATAAGAATAGACAAGAGATATAAACAAAACATCTATCCATTCTCTTTGCTTTTAGAAGGGGCATTTCTCTTGAATGTGACTCATTTAAATATTAAATGTTTCTTTACTGGGCTAACAACTGACTGATTTCTTTCATAGACACTGAATTTGCAGAATTGAATAGGATGTTGAGTATTTACTTGAAGTGTTTCTCTCCTGCCCAATGCTGTTAGAGTATTTATTCTTTTATCTTACAAAATCATTCATTAGGGGAAGGACACTGTGTTTTACTTATGCTAAATTGCAATTGGTACTATAAAATGGGGAAATTACCATAGCAACATATCAGACATGAGGCAGAGAAAGAGACAATTATTGAGTTTTATTAAAAATAAAAATGAAAGAGAAAAAACTGAATTTTAATCTAGTCACTGATATTTATACATCATTCACATATTGAAATTTTAATCAAGTGAAAAATCAGCAATTTAATCAATGATATATAATAGTCTGGTAAAACTTGACTATTTAAACTAATTGGGGGAAAAATAGAATAAATCAGTTGAAAAATCTTGGTTAAAGAATGGTCCTTCAACTAGATTCATGGAATCAAATTTATGATAATCTCATCCAGTTAAATAATCATTTTAAGTATTATTTATATAAGAAGACAGGGTTCTTGGGATTTATCATGAAAGAAAAAACTGACATTGACTCTGCCTTCAAGGTGCTTACATTATAATTTGAAGAAAAATGAATATATAAGCAATGATAATACAGGGAGATTGATAACTGCAAAAGATGGATATGTACAAACATCCCCAAGCAATTTGAGAATGTAGTATTTGCTTTTTACAAGGAGAAGAAATTTTCTGAGTCATCTTCCTCTATAACAGCTAACATTGTTATACAAACTTAGATGAAAAACAGTAGAATTTTTTTTAATTATAGTTTTTCATTTACAAGATATATGCTTGGGTAATTTTTCAGCATTGACAATTGCAAAAATCTTTGTTCCAATTTTTCCCTTCCTTTTATCCACCCCCTCTCCCAGATTGCAGGTTAACCAATACATGTTAAACATGTTAAAACATAAGTTCAATACAATATATGTATCTATGTCCATACAGTTATTTTGCTGTACAAAAAGAATCGGACTTTGAAATAGTGCACAATTAACCTGTGAAGGAAATCAAAAATGCAGGCAGACAAAGATAGAGGGATTAGGAATTCTATGTAGTAGTTCATAGTCATCTCACAGAGTTCTTTCGCTGGATGTAACTGGTTCAATTTATTACTGCTCTATTGGAACTGATTTGGTTCATCTCATTGCCAAAAGGGGGCCACGCCCATCAGAATTGATCATCATATAGTATTGTTGTTGAGGTATACAATGATCTCCTAGTTCGGCTCATTTCACTCAGCATCAGTTCATGTAAGTCTTTCCAGGCCTTTCTGAAATCATCCTACAAATCATTTCTTAAAGAATAATAATATTCCATAATATTCATATACCACAATTTATTCAGCCATTCTGCAATTGATGGGCATCCACTCTGTTTCCAGTTTCTGGACAATACAAAGAGGGCTGCCATAAACATTTTGCCACATTAGGTCCTGTTGCCTTCTTTAAGATCCCTTTGGGATATAAGCCCAGTAGTAACACTGCTGGATCAAAGGGTATGCACAATTTGATAACGTTTTGAGCATATTTCCAAATTGCTCTCCAGAATGGCTAGATGTATGCACAATTCACCAACAATGTATTAGTTCCCTGTTTTCCCACATCCCCTCCAACACTCATCATTATCTTTCCCTGTCATTCCAGCCAGTCTGACAGGTGTGTAGTGATATCTCAGAGTTGTCTTAATTTGCATTTCTCTAATTAATAATGACTTGGATCATCTTTTCATATGGCTAGAAATAGTTTCAATTTCTTCATTTGAGAATTGTCTGTTCATATTCTTTGACCATTTATTAATTGGAGAATGGCTTGATTTCTTATAAATTAGAGTTAATTCTCTATATATTTTGGAAATGAGGCCTTTATCAGAACCTTTTACTGTAAAAATGTTTTACCAATTTATTGCTTCCCTTCTAATCTTGTCTGCATTAGTTTTGTTTGTAAAAAAAACTTTTCAATTTGATATAATCAAAATTATCTATTTTGTGATCAGTAATGATCTCCAGTTATTTATGGTCATAAATTCTTTTCTCTTCCACAGGTCTGAGAGGTAAACTATCCTGTGTTCCTCCAATTTATTTATAATCTCATTCTTTACACCTAAGTCATGAACTCATTTTGACCTTACCTTGGTGCATGGTATTAAGTGTGGGTCAATGCCTAGTTTCTACCATACTAATTTCTAATTTTCCAAGCAGTTTTTGTCAAACAGTGAGTTCTTATCCCAAAATCCAGTGTCTTTGGGTTTGTCAAACACTAGAGTATTAAGGTTATTGACTGTTTTGTCCTTTGAACCTAACCTGTTCCACTGATCAACTAATCTATTCCTTAGCCAATACCAAATGGTTTTGGTAACCTCTGTTTTATAATATAATTTAAGATCTGGTACAGCTAAGTCACCTTCATTTGATTTTTTTTCATTAATTCCCTTGTAATTCTTGACCTTTTGTTTTTCCATATGAACTTTGTTGTTATTTTTTCTACATCATTAAAATAGTTTTTTGGGAGTCTGATTGGTATAGTGCTGAATCAATAGATTATTTTAGGTAGTATTGTGATCTTTATTATATTTGCTCACCCCATCAAAGAGCATTTAATATTTTTCCAATTGGTTAGATCTGACTTTATGTGTGGAAAGTGTTTTGTAGTTTTGCTCATAACATTCCTGATTTTACCTTGGAAGATAGAATCCTAAATATTTTATATTATCAGTAGTTACTTTAAATGCAATTTCTCTTTGTGACTCTTACTGTTGGATTTTGTTAGTGATATATAAGAATGGTGGTGACTTATGTGGATTTATTTTATATCCTGCAACTTTGCTAAAGGTGTGGATTATTTCTAATAGCTTTATAGAAGAATCTCTGGGGTTCTCTAAGTATACCATCATATCATTAGCAAAGAGTGATGATTTGGTTTCCTCATTACCTACTCTAATTCTTTTAATCTCTTTCTCAACTCATATCCCAAAAGCTAGCATTTCTAATACAATATTGAATAGTAATGGTGATAGTGATCAACCTTGTTCTATTCCTGATCTTATTGGGAATGGTTACATTTTATCCCCATTATATATGATGCTTATTGATGATTAAAATAGATGCTACTGATTATTTTAATGAACAGTCCATTTATTCCTATACACTCAAGTGTTTTTAATAGGAATGGATATTGGATTTTATCAAATGCTTTTTCTGTATCTATTGAGATGATCATATAACAATACAAATTAATAACATATATCAAATGAGAAATAAAAATTCAGAATAACAAAAAATGCCTAATTAATTATGGCTAAGAGGAAATCATGTCTTAGTTGATTAATCTAAAGTTTCTGATCACACTAAATATGTATATCTTAAAGGAACCTCAGCAGTCACCAAGTCCAATCTTCTCATTTTTTACTTCAGAAAATATATGATAGTTGAAGTTAAATGACGTATATGAAATCATTCTGGCAGTGAGCACAGAGCCAAAAATGAAACTCAAGGCCATTGATTAAGACTCAGTATTTTAGTTAATGTACCTCCAGTTCTTAAGTTGATTCACCAGTTTCGTTCAAAGAATATGTTTCAGTTCCCATGTCTTTTTCAATCATAGCTGCTATTACTGTTTTGACACCCACACACAAAATTCAAAACCAGGAATTTGAAGGAATAATAGGAAATTCAACATTAGAAGAGACTACATTTGTAGGATTTTATTGTTGCCTATGACAAATTTCAGGCTAATGTGTTTGGATTTATTTTTTTCTTGTCATGTTATTGTGAAGTATTTATGGACTTCAAGCACATAAGTAATTTGTTTATAGTTTTACAATAGGAAGATTCATCTGGAAATTGTGTGTGCAATGATTTGAACTAAGATGGAAATGAAGTCAACTGAATGAGTGAAGAGACTATTGGAATAATTTAGTGGGAAGCAATCAAGGCTGGAATTGAGTGATGACTCTAAGAGGAATTTCATGTAAAAGCTAATAAATGGTTAACTAATTTCACTCATGTTTTATAAAATTTCAAAACTTTGTAACAAAAGATATTCAGCTAGAATATTAAGATCATTATCTTAAAGAAAAACAGCATTGCATCTTAGATATTCAAGATAGTTTTCCTCTGTTATAATTTTATCCACTATATTAAATGTAGAATATTATTTCTTTAAGTAGATTTCACTATTAATTAATAATACTATTGGAGATGATCATTTTATTGGCATCTGTATTTATTTTATTTGCTTTTATCTATATTACAGAATATAAGAGTTGGAAGAATATCCACTCTCCTTATTTTATGGGTGAGAATATTAAAGTCCTGAAAGTTAAGGAGGACTATTAAATGTCATATTTCTAGTTAAGTAATAGAATAATAAATTGTGTGAATCCCATTGCAGTTATCTTTGGAATAAAATAAATTGATTTTTCCTGATGATAATAGTAATGATGATTGTCTGAGTTCATTTAATGAATGGATCAATGAAGAAAAACCATTGCTGTGTACTTAGAGTATGAGGAGAAATTTTAGTTACAAATATAAAAGTAAGTTAGTCTTTTTTTCTAATGAAACATACATTCTAATAATGGTAAACACATATCCAATAATGGTAACCAGAGATATTGGGCAAGAGAGTCATAAGAGTCACAAGTTGACCTATAGACTAATAAATATGATATTGATATATTCTTTCTAAAAACAATATTACATTATTGATTTGATCACTGAGCTTAGAATAAGAGGTTAGAGGAATAAGGAGGAATTTTGACATTCACTGGTAGGATAGATGATAATATATTCGTGTGGATGTCTTTGTAACATGAATAAAATGACCGATGTTTACCATGTATCATATATGTGGTATATATGAGGTATGTATCTTTATTAACCCATCCCCAATCCCCAAACCCCAAATGCCCAAAGGCACACATAGCATCACTATTACAAAAAGAATGTTGACTTCTTTGTATTTTTCAATATCATAAGCAAATTAAAGAAATATGGTGTCATCAAATTTATGTCATTTATTAAGAGACACTTCTGATGAAGCTTTGTACTTATCTTATACCATGTATCTTATATCATCTCTTTAATATTTGTACATTCTACATAATATTTATTAATATTTTTTGCAGACTTTTGTTTCTGTCATTTAGCCTCATTGGAAATTAGAATTCAGGATACCTCGAATGCATTTCAAGAAATATTATGGAGTTCTTATTGTATATATGATCCTGGAAGTTTGTATTCTATAGAAAAAAAAATCTATGGAATATAGAGTATACATAGAAAATAAATACAATCTTATCTGTAATAAAGATTATAACAGTTTCATGAAATACACCTTGTTTGAAGATCACCTTTAAGGAAGCACTTTATTTTACCCATTTTATTTTTTGCAAACAATAATAACCAAAATAGTCAGTGGAGATATGTTCTATACCTAACAAAAAATTTTACGATACAGGAAATATGTTCTGTTATAGAAGTTCGTCATAGTAATTTTGACTGAACCCATATCAAATCAATGATGCTTTGCTTGTACAGTATAACTTGAGACCATTGATCCTCAGTGTTGCATCCTTTCCTAATTAGATTAAATACACATTTAAAAATATTCATTGGTTAAAAGTTTGATTGATTTATGAAGCACTTAGATGTTGGAATGCAAATATTGTGGTTCTATTTTCAGTGATGAAATTAGTTAACCATATAAATACTAGGAGATGTAGTGCATTTCACATCTGTTTCTTTATGTCTTTGCTTTTACTTTTGTCATCAGTTACTCACAGAATGGTCTTGCTTAGGTTATCTTATACTAAGTTTGTGGTACATATATTTCTTCTCAATTACTTTTCAGTCTTTTGTTATTTGATAAATCTCAACATTCCTATTTGCATGAAATTATTTTTTCCAAGTGGGCTGTTATAGTAACAATATTATTATCTAAAATTTTCTAAGAAATCAAGTGATTGAAGTTTGAAATGAGTTCTAGGTCATTTACCTTGACCTGCTATGGATAATGGCTTCATATAGTTGAGTCTCAAAACAGTGATGATATTCAATATTTGACAACTGATATTGGAACTGCTCTAACCATAAACAACATTTTCTTCCCATCCCTATCCTATCCTAAAAAATAAAATTTGGTAAAAAATTCAGAATCACTACTAAAGGTTATAAATGTGATATTCAATAATGATTCATAAATGTGTCTACTGGATTAAAGTTTATATCAATACTAAAAATGGGGAATAATTCATGAAACTTTTTAAAAATATCATTTATGTGTTGGAACATAAAAATCAGGTCAGTCTTGTATCATTTAAAAAAATAAATTGTCTTTTTATCTATGTGCTTTGCAATAGTGAAACAGAATAGCTCTTTTTTTTTCTCAAACTAAATATAAAATTTCATTTTACTACAATTTTAGTCTAGGAGACATAAGCTCCAGTTCTAGAAAAAGTAGCATAGTGTGTTCCAATGCAAGTCCCCAGTAGAATTATTTTTTCATAAAACTGTGGTTAACTTTTTTTGTAGCATTTGCTCACTGCTTCCATAAATAGGACATATTCATAAATATTTTTATACATTATACCAGGTCTGTTCAAAGGGCATTTTTCTCTGTCTCCAAAGAATTTTGCTACCCCCCTATGGAGATTATTTAAATGCAGTGTAATATTATGTTAATAAGGGCTCCAATGATTTTTAAAGAGGTGCACGAGAGCCAGTGAAGCAAAAGAAGAATTTTGTATAAAGTGATTATGCATAATTTGATCAAGATTAAGGGTCTGATATCTCATCAAGCCTGATTTTTTGTTAGATAAATTGACTTTTAGGTATAACAGTGACTTTCAAGGGATTTAACATGAATACAACATAATAATCATTAGATTTAAAGTAATATCTGATGACTTAAGGAAAGAAGATGCATTACCTCAGAATTAAATTATTAGCTTAATTTTAACCAAGGCAAAGAATAGTATGCTAACATACAGGGGAAATAGAATTACCTACTGAGTGAGCCTAAATTAGAGTTACTCATAGTAAGAATTTTAAAATGGCTTGCAGTCTTAGTAAAATTAATTAAAATTAAACTTTAGTTAAAGAATTAAACCAATGTTGATGTCAAAATACAAAAGCAATAAGAGAACACAAAAAGATTTGCTCAAAGGTCACAAATTTGCCAATCAATTCTAAGAATTAATATATTTAATTGTCTATGAACCTTAGTGAAAATAAATTATTTAAACACTTTTTCACCACCCTTGGAAGCTGTAGAAATAATTATAAAATGAAAATATTGATTTTTTAAAAAATTGCCTCATTCATTGAACAGTGGGATTTGGCTTTTGATTACTTTGTTGCATTAATATGAGAAAAATTAATTATCAATTACTCCTATATAAATTGGCTGATAGGATTATTTCATTCCCTACTTCATACTACACTTCTTCTTCCTGAAGTCTACCTGAAGTGGAACATACTAGACATGTAAAAAGCAAATTTAATATAATATCTAATACCATAACTACAATCTAATTATCAAATTATTAAAACCCAGTCTTCATTTTAACATTCAAAAGATAGGTAACTTCATCACAGCAGACTTTCCCCCAAGAGACAGAACTCATTCCCTAACCATGACTTAGATATTGATTCTTCTAACATATTTTTACTAAAATTAACCTTTTTCTGTTCTGACAGCCAAACTTCCAATCCTGAATTCCTTTCTGAATTTAGTTAGCTTGAAATGGAAATCTCACTGGGTTGATCTTGAAGCTTTTCTTGCTTGAGAGAACTGGATGTGTTCTCTGTTAGTACTCAATTTGAGAAGAGAAGGTTATCATAAATTCATTGAATCTTAAAGTTGAGCAAATATCAAAGCTGACATGAGAATACCTATGTAAATAAAGTGAAAGTTTTAAGATGGGAAAAGAGGGAAATAAGTATAAACAGAGGGCCTTTTATCAGCCAATCTGTGGTAAGTATAATACAAATGTTATCTCAGGTTGATCCTCATAACAACCTTCCAAGATAGGTACTGCTATTCTCATTTTACCACTGAGGAAACTCAAGCAGTCAAAGGTTGAGTGATTTATTTGTCCAGGGTAACACAATTTATAAGTGCCCAATGGCAGATTTAACATCATACATTAATTTATGCATTAGTATAAAAGGTGAATATCTTGCCCAGTCTTATCCCAGATAAATGTCCTGCTTGTGTAATGGCCTTTAATAAAATTTTATTCACAAGCACTCTGTAAGGAGTAAGGCTTTGTACTGGTTGTGCTGGGAAGGTCACCCACTCTATCACATTGTCTCCTTGATGAAGGATTGCTGTGGGTGCCTCTTGTATAGCAAAAACTGATTTTCCAAGGGTTTTTGAGTGACTCTTTCAACCAAATTGGATAAAGCCAATTCAACTTCTCTCAAAGTTGAGGCCATTTTCTAGGCAACTGAGGAAGAGATGGAAGCCCAGGCTGAAGAGTTCTCATAGTTTCCATCTGTTCATTTACCTTTCTTAAATCAGTCCACACCATCCATTTTCCAGATTTCTTTCTTACAAAAAATATTGGGGAATTCCATGGACTTAGAGAAGGTTGTGAGTGTCCTTGGTCAAGTTGCTCCTGTAGGACATCTAGTAAGGCCTAAATTTTATCATTAGCTAAGGGCCACTTTTCTATTCATGCTATCCGTTTTCCATTGAATAAGAACAAGTGAAAGTGTTGTCAGGCCTTCAACAACTGCTCTGCCAAAAAAACTGAAGTACTAATTTGTAATCCTAACTGTTGTAAAATGTCTCTTCCCCAGATTGATGGGGATTTTTTCAAGTATAAAAGGAGTAAAAACTCCTATTTCTCCTTCAAAATTCCATCTCAAAGTGATAGCATTAACTTCAGCTGTTATTGATCCTCGTACACCAGACATGTAGATATGTGCCTTAATCTTTGGCCAGTGACTAGGCCAGTTGGCACATCTAATGACTGTAAGATTTGCACCTTGTCTACAATCCTTCTAATGGTATGCCATTTATATAGATAGTGAGCATAGGATGTAGGATGGTTATCTGTAACTGCTGCAGTCCAGATTGTTACTGGATTTTGTTGCTTGGAGTCAGAATCTCAGCAACTATCACCAGATTGACTATTACAAGTCTGTATCAGTAAACCTGATGCTACTACTTCTCCTGGTTGATAAGTCACACATTATCTACCTAAACTAGTGACTGGGATATTATCTACACATTCCCCAGTTTCCCACATCAGTGTATGGATGAACACTGTTTTGTAAATACTCTCAGGAGGTGAAATAGTCAAGCCTATTTTGCCTAGAAGCAAAGGATCTATAGGCTGGAGAGGAACAGATTTCACCTTTCCGGGGGTATCTCAGTTTTCCCAGCTGCATACACCTCTATTCTCCCCAATTGTAATCCTTTTTTCCAATCAGATTGCTTCCTGACTGATTGATCATGTCTGGATACTGAACTTCTAAGCACTCTCTGGGTGTAGCATTGGCTGCCATCATGCCCTAAGTATTTTTTCCTTGGGCCCTGGGGCTGGGCCCTTTATCCTGTTTCCCTGAATCAGTCTATATTATGAGACCCAATGGAAACATCTGGGCTGGGCCCTTCATCCTGTTTCCCTGAATCAGTCTATATTATGAGACCTGATGGAAACATCTGCTGCATTTTGGACATGGAGTTTATGGTCTTGTTCTCCCACCTTGTTTTCTCATTCTGTCTCTATGCCAACATTGAGCTTTCAGATGCCCTACTTTACCACATTGAAAGCATTGACAAGTCTCTCAGGAAGTCCCTTGCCAAAAGGAACCCTGTCCTTCCATATTCCAATCTTAAGAAGTCTGCATCATAGCTTGGCTATAAAAGGTATTTGTAACCACTGTGCCACAGTGTCTTATGATCTCCTCTAAAGAAGCATCCTTGTGTAATGCTAGTATAATTCTTCTATAAATTCATTAGCATTTTCTTTAGCAAATTACCTTATCATAAATCTGCTGTTGCATTTTCACCAATATTTTGTTTGACAGCTGTCTGCATGCATCCCACAAAATCAGTAAAGGGTTCATTTGGTCCTTGTGCTATTTTTGTGAAGGCCTCTCCCTTGTACTGTTGACCTGGAATAAAATATCATGCTTTGATAGCAGCAGAAGCAATTTGTTCATATGCTGCTATGGGGTAATTAATCTGTACTGATATGTCTACATAAGAACCTACACCTGTTAGTTGGTCATAGGTGATTGGAGCATTAACTTCACTTTGACTATGTTATTGGGCTTGTATCCTACAGAGCTCACTATAATCAGAAAGCCATACCAAGTTTTGTCCAGATTTTAAGCAAGTACCTGCTTCCATTTCCTGTTACTGGGGTTAATACTTCATAAGCCAAATTCTGTAATAACATCTTAACATAAGATGATGTAGCCCCACAAAGAATGCAAACCTTTTTCAGATCTTTGAGGATTTCTACATCAAAGGAGTGTATCTTCTACTTTTTTTGACCTGAAGAGTTAAACTTTTGAATCACAGGATACATTTCTATTCTCAAATCAGCTGTATTCTGCCCTTCTTCTGTGGCTTTAATTAATGTCTTTTGCAATCTAGTCATAGGAGGGGTTGATTGCTGGGGTGGGAGTGGGGGGGTTGGTGGTATCACTGCTCCTTCCACTCCTCCTCCTCCCTCTTTCCCAGAAGGTGAAGTTGATGGGGGTGTGTCAAGGACCTGCTCTGTAGGGGGAATTGAATCTGGGCTTTAAATCGAAAATCACCATGCCCTTCAATTTCACACAAGTCCTCAAGCCCTTTGGCGATATTGCCATTAATCTGTCCTTTGTCTCCCTCTTTTTCCTCACACTTCTTCATCTGGCTGTTCTTAAAACTTTTCCTTCTTTTTTCTAATAACTAGCAGGGTTCTTTAAGGCCTATTGTATTAAGTTGTATATATAGAATGTTTCCTTAGAAATTGAATCAGGACCTTTATCATTTTAGTATTCATGTAGCTGATCTACTAGTTTCCAATTATCTGCCTCTATATCTTCTTCCTTGAAGAACCAAGAGGAAGTGCATTCTAATGTATCCAAGAGTCCACCCATCTGCTCTCAAGTTATAAGTAAACTTTGTCTCTTGATCAACTTAAGTATGATTTCTATCCCACCCCCTCAGGGCAGGGTTTGAGGTGGAGCTGGGAATGGGGGAGAATCTTTTCTTAATATCTGCCCCATTTCAGTTAGTAAAAATTACTAGTTTAGCCCTTAAAGTAAGTTTCCTGTTTGTCTATTAAAATATTCATCCTATTTCCTGGTGACTGGGGACTTCTTCAGTGAAATTAGGGTCCTTGATTCACACATTGGGCACCAAAATATGAAGTCCAGGTTAGCTCTTTGGAGGCTTCAGAATCAGCTGGATTCAGGATCAGCAAAAGTTCTTAGTCTTTAGGGGGAGAAGTAAAAGGGATGAATAAAACTGCCACAAGCTCTCCATTCAACCCTGCTTCTCTTCCTCCTCCCAAAGTGACTCTGGCTTGTCTTACTCAACCCCTAATCCCTCCTGATTATCTGTATACCAAAAGATCTATCCAGCACAGAATAGTGAGAAGGGTCATTTTTCCAAGCATATTCTAATAGAGTATTGTCCAATAGGTAATTAGCATTAAGAGCTTGGTTGTCTGATTCCAGTGCACTTATACAGAGTTTCAATCCTTTACAAGTCACAATGTAATAAGGATAATAGCCACTTGTCAACATTTAAAATACGTGAAGGTAACTGCTATTCTCCACTCTCAGTTTTATATATGAAATTGCCATACATACTTTATTAAACCCTTCCCTTAAAGAATAATTTTGTGCTCCTTGACCATCCTGGTGTTCCCCCTCTAACACACTCAACTCACCAGTATCTTTTCTAAACTGTGGTTGTCATACTTGAACAAAAATCTGTAACTGAGTCATAATGAAAGCATAGGATAGCAATACTATTACTGCTCTTTTTTTGTATATAAATTCTAGTTAATATAGCCTGAGAGATTATTGCATCTTCTCTCTGCAATATCATATCATTGACTTACATTGACCTTGCACTCAATTAAAAAGAACAACAAATCTTAATTATTATACCTGTAATTGTTGCTTTACATTAACTATGACCTAAACATGTTCCCCCTATCCTCTACATAAGTGGCTAATATTATGACAGGAATTAAGTTTTCATATTTTCCCCATAAATTGTACATAATTGTATTTAGCTCATCAGTGTAATCTTTCAAGATGTTTTGGAATTTAGATCATGTCTTCATATTTCATATCTATCCTATCTTCATTTTCCGTGAAATTTTTATGTATGGTATGTTTTCATAATCTAGATAATAAGGCTATTTTATAGTATAATTTGGAGGATAGATACCTGGGAGATATTTAGATAGATACCTCCCTTCAGATTAATATAAAATAAGGTATTACCAATCTTTCTGTCTGGTATTTTAACTAGTACAAAATCCAGTGCAAAATCCAACTAATTGTGCTAACTTCTAGCCAGTATTTCTCTCATATGCTCTAAAGAATACCCTGAGAATCTGCTGAAAATTTTATTTAAGAAGATATGTATTATGTTTTCTACTATGATCCATGCAATTTTGTGGTTCTACTTTCCACATATATTACTGTAATTTTTCCAATTTACATTTATCCTTTGTGATAAATTCACACTCTCATATATATACAGATATATTTTTGTGTGTATATATGTACTGTGCACATATATGTATGTATAATATGTGCTATATATATTGCTTCATTTTCCCATAATGAACTTAATTGTTTTCTGTTCATTTTCAAAATTATTAAGATTAATTTGAATTGACTGTACATTGTGTCTTTTAGAATCTCAAGTTTCTCAGCATCAGGAATCAAATTGTGTAATGTCCTCATTAGCTTTCTGGAGGTCTTGGGACCAGCCTTCATTTTAGCAGAGCAATCACCACAAGAATAGTCATGGATAAAGTCCAAAGATCTTTATTGTCTCCTTTATCTGGGGCTCGGCTAGCTTTCTGGACTGTACTCTATTATATGTACATCATCATAGATTTCAATCTTGTAGAATAGGAATCAACTTGTAGAACTAAACTAAGTACTAAGTATATGTAAACTAGAGAATCGTTATATTAATTCCACTGAGTTAACAACTTGTTGTAGGATTGAATCAATAATACTGAGTTCCTGCCCTACAAAATTGAAATAACATGATTAAGCCAAAGTAAAAAAAAAAAAAATTGTTGTAAGGTTTGTACATGTAAATAGATAAGGGAGGAAAGCCTTGTTTTTTATTAGGAAATGCAACACATTGGATGATTATGCAACAGGTAAGATGGCAGTGCCAAAAGATTGATTGGCTATATGAACAGGGTAGATGGAAATCACAGTTGACTTCAAACTACAGTGACAGGGAAGATATTAAGTTTTATGTTATAAGAAAGACAATACTCAGCAGATCATTGCTCCAAATATTAAACAATCATGCTCCTTATTTTTGGAACTGAATAGCATGTAAGAGTGTAACAAGCTCTGGGTATATAGATTGGGAGCAGGGTAGTAGTGTTGATTATCAGTCTTGAAGTAAGTCCAGTTCCTGGAAGAACTAAGAAATGAAGTGTAGAAGGAAGTCCCTCCTTTGCTTGGTACCTTTGGAGATCTGAACTTCAAAAAGCTTTGAGTGAGAGAAGGAAAATCACTTCTTGACACTTGAGCATATCTTTAGACATTTTAAATATGTTTAATTTGATATCTCACTAATTTAATCTACTTTGAAAAGATAAATGTAGTATAAGTTAGTGGATAAAGTAATGGCTTTGAAGCCATGAAGTCCTAGATTAAATTAACACCTCTGATTTATCATTAGATATTTATGGATCATTACACTATAAGTTTCTTGATAATAAAGATTTTTTTTCTTTTTTCCCCCAGCATTTAGTACATTCTTTTGTACAATTATATTAATAAATGTTTAATTACTGATGGAATTGCTCTTGCAGCGTGAACAAATCATATAACCTGTTAGTATGCTAGGCCAGGCCTTCTTAAGATATTTACATTTGTGACATTTTCAACAAAGAAATTTTTATTATGACTTCAGGTACATAAGTAGATAAAATAGCTATACAAAAGATACATTTACTGATAAAAATCATAATTTTGAAAGCCACACATTCAGTAATAATAATCCAGGTGTCTTTAATTGGGATTGTGAACCACAATTTAAGAAAACTGGGCTCTAAGCAATTCTGTAAGACCATGAACTCCAGGGAAGTTGTTAACTAATTTTGGTCGAATATTTTTTAGCTCCAGTGAAATGCTACATTTGGTCCATTTTCTTATCACAATGTATGGAAAAATAGAAACATAAGCTAATATTAATGCCAGACAGATGGTAAAGACAGTGAGATGTGGGAGTTTAGAGGCTGAAAAGTTCATTGACTCATTCTGAATTTGAGAAGCTTCATAGGATTCAGATTCAAAATGGAAGGTAGAAAGAGAAATTTTGAGTAATAAATAAAACAGGAGCAAAAGTACAGGGGTAGAAATGAATATATTCCCAGGAGAAAATATGAGTAAACCCATTTAGATAAAGAGAAGTCAAATAATAACAAGATATTTAACGATATTTTATCCAATTACAATGATTTTTTTGGAAACATCATTTAGAATTTCCTCAATTCCCACTGATGAATTATCACCTTTTTTCAAAAAATAAATGTTAGGCTGCCATCTTCTCACTTAAATGACATTGCATGAATTGATGAGCAATAATGGATTGCAAAAACAAAAGCAACAGCAACAACTGAAAAGTCTTAAAGAGATGATGCATAGGAAAGGGAATAGAGCCAAGAGAGCATTATACATAGTAACAGCAATATTGTTAAAACTGACCAAAGGTGCAAGACTTAGCTACTCAGATCTAGCAAATGATTGAAGACAAATTCAAAGGACTTAATGGAAAACAATGCAATCCACATTGAGAAAGAAAACAGAAAAACACTGCTTATAGAATGAAATTTTTTCATATGGTTTTCTTTTCTTTTTTGAATGTATTCTTTTGGAACATAGATAATATGAAAATGTTTTGTATAAATTTACATAATGATTGATATCATATTATCCTTCTTAAGAGACAGGGATGTGTTGGAAGGGAAGAAAAACTTTTGGAATTCAAAATTTTTAGAAAAAAAAAGAATATTCATATGTTTTAAGTATAGTCTGGAAATAGTTAAAATAAAAAAAATACATTTTTTAAAAAATATATAGTCTGGAGCAAGTGGCTGGAACTGTAATTGCATGTACTCTTTTTAATCTACCACTTATTCTGGCTCCCTTGCTATAAAGCCAAAGAATATTACACTAGATTTGCAGTTAGGAATATCCAAGATCAAGACTGGTAACAGACAATTGCTAATTCTGCTGTCTTCTGTAAAACTCCTCAAAATTGCTACCTGAGATTGTTCATCAACAAAATGAGGAAAATTATAACTCCCAGTAGGGATTTTTTGTTAGGATCAAGTGAGATCAAATTTGCAAAGTGACTTGCAAACCTTATGAATGCTGACCTATAACTATCTATTCATATAACTTTGTTCATCTGATTACCTATCCACATAGATTAAGAAAGAAATGTCTCTGTTATATGTCTTTGAAAAATGGAAAAATACTAAAATAATATTTTTCTTAAATTCTGAACCACTGAAATATTATTCAAATAATCAATCATAGTTATATATAACTCTGGCTCCCCATTCCTATGGAGATGAGAGATACTTCTTTCAAATGAAATAGCATTGATAGTATGGCACTGGATAGAGTTATTAGATGATAGAGTTGATTTTTTAGAGTGTTTTGAGAAAAAAAACATGCTGCAAGAGAAGAGATTGAGACTGAAAATTTAGCCCTAAACTTCAAGGTGCATTTGAGCATATTGACATACTTCTGTAGTCATCTCTACAATGACTCTGATAATAATATTTGCTATGGTAAAAATGATATCAGTAATACTATATGAATGAGTACATTAGTCAATCAGGTTTAGAAAGATGACTTCAACTCATCTATGAAACCATATGCCTTGACTATTTAAGTAGAATAGGAAGGAACTGTACCAATTTATTTCAGCAAAATGAATAAATTAAAGTAACCTGATACAGCTAGTAGCACCCAGTACTGGCTGCTTTTATCTGTAGTCCAACCCATTAATCTTGTACTCTCTCCTTTTTTTCTTTTGTTCATTTTTTTCTTTCATCTTTACTAAATATCAGCCCTTAAACCAGATTTTGCATTTAATATTACCCAAAATTATAAAGATTTGAGAAGATGGAGGAAGTTAGTCAAAAAATAGAAACAAATTAAGGATTTCAGTTATTGAGAAGCAATAAAGTGATGCTTGCTCCTTGGAGAATCACCAATTTTTTTGGTCTCAATCATTCAATAGACAGCTAAAGTGATTGACAGAATTGGGGATTAAAGAGAACAGATTACCAAACTAAAAGGAATCCCTTTATGACTTTAGAGAAAGTCAGCCAAGTAAAACAAAGAAAATGAAACCATAGTGCATAATGAATGCATCTGGAAATTTTTCTGTGCACATCCACACCCACATATACACATACTGTCATATATCCTTGAATATGTCAATATCTACCATCTGTCTATCTATATGTGTGTCTGTCTATACATCTATCTATCAATAAATTTTAATTGTCCTCAACTAGCCTCATAAGATGATTAAATATATTAGCCATAGAGCCATTATCTTACATAGAAAATAAAAAAAACATAAAATATTATTTTGATCATACATTTAGCAAAGATGAATTAATTTTCAGAATTTGAAAATCATTATTAATTTTAAATAATGGGATCAAAATCATGTAAATCAACCAACTTTAAATAATTATATATTAAATAAAAGTAACATTGAGAAAGGAAGGGCAAAATTATGTAATGAGAAGACAACTGGCTTAAAAACAGAAAGAACTAGGTTCAAGATCCAATAATAACATAGAGTGTCTGTGTGACCCTGTCTTTGTGGAAGGAATTTTTCTATCTCTGAATTGTCTGCAGCAAGGAAATCACAGATCTAATTCTGGCTGATGGGTGGTATTTTGCCTAGAATCAGGAAGATTTTACCTCAGAAATGTGCCCTGAGATACTTACTAGCTTTATAAGCCTAAGCAAGTCACTTTACCTCTATCTATCTCAGGTTCTTCAAATACAAAATGATAATAGCAATAGAGCCTATATCTTAATGTTGAAGTGAGAATCATGTGATATGATATTTAAAAATTGCTTATCATCATGACTGGCTCATGGCATTTACAAATGCTTCTTTCTTTCCTTCTTTCCCTATCACGAATTACTTCAAGCTTAGTGTGATGTTTTATTTTGTCTATGAAAAATCAATAAAGGGCACTCAATGTTTTAACATTCAGGTTTTGTTTTGGGTTTGTTCATTTTTTTCATTGTTTTTTTCCTATCGTGTGTCTGCTTTGATTTCCTCAGTATGTTACTCCTTCATGAGGGTGTATGGATCGTCTCATTGGAAAGACAAGTTTAACATGTTCCTTTTACTATTTCTGGGAAGCAGATAAATTTTAAATTTGCTGAAAAAGATGAAGTCATTTTCTGATGCCATCTGCAAATTCTATGTTTTGTGGATTAAATTTGAAATATTTCTTAGTTCAGATGAAAACTTATATCCCATGTGAATAATAGCAAAATGGTTCTGTTTTGTTGTACTTCTATAATTAGCATATCTTGGGTGTATATTAGGATATCTTTGGATTAGAAATATTTTAGGATATTAAATTTGTCACATTCTTTCATTATGATTTAAATTATCACCCTGCCTAGGTCATCTTACCAATAGTTTTAGTGGTAAATGTGGTTAACATAAAAGGCAATGTTATCTTAATACAGAAGTTCTGGACATGGAGTTGGGAAACTTGCTTTCAATATTCACTTTACCCATGTGAACTTGACTTTGAGATAGTCAATCAAACTGTCCTGTAGATTTGTTTGTCTTTTAATCTGCAGAATTCAGGAATTTTAATATATCTTGAAAATTTTAATTTATACTTTTATATCTGATGGTTTTATGACTTGTAATGAGGGGAAAATGGGATATTTTTTTTTTTAATAAAGAAGATGCAAGAGTCTAACATTTTTTAAATTTCTGAGGCTTTCTCAAATCAACACTGCTGCTCTTGACCCTCATTATATTTTTATGTTATACTTGGTAAAACCTATGAAATATAAATAGAATTCTATAAAACCTATGAAATATAAATAGAATTCTATAAAATTAAAATAATTTAATTAAATATAGCATTTTATATGTATATACATGCACACATAATTTGCAATGGCTTACAATGAATGGGAAAACAGCCTTTTAAAGGTTATTTTCTAATTAACTTTAAATAATGCCAGTTGAATGAATTGGGATTATGAAATAAGCTCCTAAACAGTGCACAAAACACAATAATGCTAATGTAACATATAGATTTATTGTTTTCTTATTCTTCAGAAAATACCTCTTTAAAGGTAAGTTCAAGATAGAACTTAACCATATTAGATTTTGTAGTATAGCAGGATATATAAACAAAAAGATTCAATTTCATCATATGTGTTTTTGAAATTTATTCAGCCACTAGAATAATAAAAACAGATTCAGCAACTGATTTTGGTTGACAGGTGGCAGGCAATTTCCATCCCTTGAAGCCAAAGCAAGTGTTTTATAAAGAATCATCACATTGTCCCTCTTTTTTCTCTAATTTTGAAATAAAAGGGTCTGAGAACTAAATTAGGGAATGCATAGAAGAGTCTACCAACAATCTTGATGAAAGATAAAATAAAGCTTGCCTCATAACTCCCTATCTAGTTCTCCACTGAATCAATTTAGGTGAAAACAATTGATCATAATTATCTCATTTCTGTTCTAATTATTTAAAAATCTCTATTGATAATGGGCCACTCAAAAGTACACTCTCTTTCTCAAGGTTGTTTGGTAGTAATTTAATAAATCTTTTTGCTAAAGGGGTTTCAAGGATTATATTTGAAGAGTTAATTAGTTCTCATTCCACTTCTATTATAGACTTAGTAGTACAATGTCATTAACTTGTATTTTCAGTATAAGACAGGAGTTAAATAGACTTGGTTGAAGAACTAAATTGAATAATATTCAAGCATGTCTTTGAGATGATGAAACTTGCATGTTTGCTACCTGTTCTGAGACTTAATAGAGGCCATCAATCTCAAATGCTATCAATTTACTCCCTTTCACAATTCTAAATACAATGAAAACACCAAATAAAATAGTTCATTTTCATGTTGACATTAATTAATGCTTTCTCAAATTGAAAGGTTTTAGGAGAACAAGGTTTCAGCTACAAACTATATTTAATATCATGTACTTGGCAACAATTTATTTATTTTGTTTTAATGAATTTCCTAGAATATTGTAATTTTTTTTCCTTTCTGGAGGACTCGGATGCTGTTGAACAGGGAACTTTACACAAACTGTAGCTAACACTATGCAGCTCCCATAGTATTTCAAATAAAGTACATCACATTCAAATTGATATTTAATATTGGAGAGCAAGATTAGTCAAACAGAGTCAAAAGATGATGCTTAAAAATTTAATCTATAAGACCTTTTCACATTAGATATGAATAACAAGAATCTTTATTCTTATACAAATATTTTAAACAAAATGTAACCAATGATAAAAAAAAATCTAAGTACTTCATTTTTATAATTTATACACTTTGACTGACCAATACTGTTTACTTTAATGAATTCACAATCAAATGTTTGGTAAACTTCTACTAATTGACAAGCTTCCTTAAATCCATGACCCTTCATTCATTCATTACTTTCACATCATCACACTGACAGAAAAGTCATTACTATATGCCTTAAAATGGGCTAGGCAACAGAAATAAAAATAAATGACTGAAATATAATCTGACTTTAAGAAGCTTACATTGTACTGACATAAATGTGTATTTCCCATAAGAATGCTTAGTAATAGTTAATATTCTATATAAAAATGTAGCCTTGTTTCTGGTTCTCAGGTGTAACAAAAGGCAAAATCCATACAAATCATTTTTACAATGTACAGAATGTTTCAAAAGTGGCCTGGGGTCTATTATTTAATAGTGGCTTTGACTATTTACTGTAACACCTATTATTTATCCTATTACAGTATTTCCATAACTCAGAGGAAATGGGTTTTCTGACAATAAAAATGTATGTATTTCTGAGGGTGTTATTAAAATTATTTTCACCATATTGTCTTGTATCTTGCATTGAATTGGCAATCTCATTTTCCAGATTCAAGTCGTGGATCTGACTCAGAGCTGAAAAATCTTTCTCCTGGTTGATACTTCAAGATTGTTGCTTTTTTTTTTTTTTTATTGACAGAACCCATGCCAGGGTAATTTTTTACAACATTGTTCCTTGCACTCACTTCTATTCTGATTTTTCCCCTCCTTCCCTCTACCCCCTCCCCCAGATGGCAAGCAGTCCTATACATGTTAAATATGTCACATTATATCTTAGATACAGAAGGTAGAAATAACCCAGGAAGAAAAACAAAAATGCAAACAGTTTACATTCATTTCCCAGTGTTCGTTCTTTGGGAATAGCTGCTTCTATCCATCATTGATCAATTGAAACTGAGTTAGATCTCTTTGTCAAAGAAATCTACTTCCATCAGAATGCATCATCATACACTATTGTTGCTGAGTACACTTTCTTTTCAGCAGTTCATGTAATCTATACAAAAATAGACCATATATTAGGACATTAAAACCTCAAACTCAAATGCATTAAGGCATAAATAGTAAATGCATCCTTTTTAGACCACAATGCAATGAAAATTATAGTCAACAAAAAGCCAGGGGAAAGTAGACCAAAAAATAATTGGAAACTAAATAATCTCATACTAAAGAATGATGGGGTGAAACAGCAAATCATAGAAATAATTAATAACTTCACCCAAGAAAATGACAATAATGAGACATTGTACCAAAATGTGTGGGATGCAACCAAAGAGGTAATAAAGGGAAACTTCACATCTCTAGAGGCTTACTTGCATAAAATAGAGAAAGAGAAGGTCAATGAATTGGGCTTGCAACTAAAAATGCTAGAAAAGGAACAAATTTAAAACCCCCAGTCAAACACTAAACTTGAAATTCTAAAAATAAAAGGAGAGATCAATAAAATTGAAAGTAAAAAAAACTATTGAATTAATTAATAAAACTAAGAGTTGGTTCTATGAAAAAACCAACAAAATAGACAATCCCTTAGTAAATCTGATTTAAAAAAGGAAATAGGAAAATCAAATTGTTAGTCTTAAAAATGAAAAGGGAGAAATAACCATTAATGAAGAGGAAATTAGAGCAATAATTAGGAGTTACTTTGCCCAACTTTATGCCAATAAATTCGACAACTTAAATGAAATGGAAGAATACCTTCAAAAAATATAGCTTGCCCAGATTAATAGAGGAAGAAGTAAATATCCTAAACAGTCCTATCTTTAAAAAAGAAATAGAAAAAGCTATTAACCACCTCCCTAAGAAAAAATCCCTAGGACCAGATGGATTCACATGTGAATTTTACCAAACATTTAAAGAACAATTAACTCCAATGCTATATAAACTATTTGAAGAAATAGGGATTGAAGGAGTCCTACCAAACTACTTTTACAACACAGACATGGTACTGATACCTAAACCAGTTAAGTTGAAAACAGAGAAAGAAAATTATAGACCAATCTCCCTAATGAATATTGATGCTAAAATCTTAAACAAAATATTAGCAAAAAGATTACAGAAAATCATCCCCAGGATAATACACTATGACCAAGTAGGATTTATACCAGGAATGAAGGGCTAGTTCATTATTAGGAAAACTATTAGCATAATTGACTATATCAATAAGCAAACTAACAAAAACCATATAATCATCTCAATAGATGCAGAAAAAGCATTTGATAAAATCCAACATCCATTCCTAATAAAAACACTTGAGAGTATAGGAATAAATGGACTTTTTCTTAAAACAACCAGGAGCATATATTTAAAACCATCAGTAAGCATCATATGCAATGGGGAAAAACTGGAATCTTTCCCGGTAAGATCTGGAGTGAAGCAAGGTTGCCCACTGTCACCATTATTATTCAATATTGTATTAGAAACACTAACCTCGGCAATCAGAGTCGAGAAAGAGATTAAAAGAATTAGAGTAGGCAATGAGGAAACCAAACTGTTACTCTTTGCAGATGATATGATGGTATACTGAGAGAACACTAGAGATTGTACTAAAAAGCTATTAGAAATAATTCATAACTTTAGCAAAGTTGCAGGATACAAAATAAATCCCCATAAATCCTCAGCATTTTTATACATCACCAACAAAATGCAACAGCAAGAGATACAAAGAGATAGTCCATTCAAAATAACTGTCAACACCATAAAATATTTGGGAATCTATCTACCAAAGGAAAGTCAGGAATTATATGAGCAAAATTACAAAAAACTTTCCACACAAATAAATTCAGACTTAAATAACTGGAAAAATATTAAGTGCTCCTGGATAGGCCAAGCGAATATAATAAAGATGACAATACTCCCTAAACTAATCTATTTATTTAGTGCTATACCAATCAGACTTCCAAGAAAATATTTTAATGATCTAGAAAAAATAACAACAAAATTCATATGGAATAATAAAAGGTCAAGAATCTCAAAAGAATTAATGAAAAAAAAATCAAATGAAGGTGGACTAGCTGTACCTGATCTAAAACTGTATTATAAAGCAGTGGTCACCAAAACCATTTGGTATTGGCTGAGAAATAGATTAGTTGATCAGTGGAATAGGTTAGGTTCACAAGACAGAATAGTCAACTATAGCAATCTAGTGTTTGACAAACCCAAAGATCCTAACTTTGGGATTAGAATTCATTATTTGACAAAAACTGCTGGAATAACTAGAAATTAGTATGGCAGAAATTAGGCATGGACCCCTAACACTATATGCCAAAATAAAATCAAAATGGATCTATGATTTAGGCATAAAGAACGAGATTATAAATAAATTAGAGGAACATAGGAGAGTTTATCTCTTAGACTTGTGGAGGAGGAAGAAATTTTTGGCCAAACATGAACTAGAGATCATTACTGATCACAAAATAGAAAATTTTGATTATATCAAATTTGAAAAGCCTTTGTACAAACAAAACTAATGCAAACAAGATTAGAAGGGAAGCAACCAACTGGGAAAACATCTTTACAGTTAAAGGTTCTGATAAAGGCTTCAATTCCAAAATATATAGAGAGTTGACTCTAATTTATAAGAAATCAAGCCATTCTCCAATTGATAAATGGTCAAAGGATAGGAACAGACAATTTTCAGATGATGAAATTGAAACTATTACCACTCATATGAAAGAGTGTTCCAAATCACTATTGATCAGAGAAATGCAAATTAAGACAACTCTGAGATACCACTACACACCTGTCAGATTGGCTAAGATGACAGGAAAAAAATAATGATGAATGTTGGAGGGGATGCGTGAAAACTAGGACACTGATGCATTGTTGGTGGAGTTGTGAACAAATCCAACCATTCTTGAGAGCAATCTGGAATTATGCCCAAAAAGTTAGTAACCTATGCATACCCTTTGATCCAGCAGTGTTTATACTGAGCTAATACCCCAAAGAGATACTAAAGAAGGGAAAGGGACCCATATCTGCCAAAACATTTGTGGCAGCCCTGTCTGTAGTGACTAGAAACTGGAAAATGAATGGATGCCCATCAATTGGAGAATGGTTGTTTAAATTGTGGTATATGAATGTTATGGAATATTATTGTTCTGTTAGAAATGACCAGCAGGATGAATACAGAGAGGCTTGGAGAGACTTACATCAACTGATGCTAAGTGAAATGAGCAGAACCAGGAAATCATTATATACCTCAACAGTGATACTGTATGAGGATGTATTCTGATGGAAGTAGACTTCTTCAACAAAGACAAGATCTAACTTAGTTTCAATTGATCAAGGATGGACAGAAGCAGCTACACCCAAAGAAAGAACACTAGGAAATGAATGTAAGCTGCTTGCATTTTTGTTTTTCTTCCTGGGTTATTTTTACCTTCTGAATCCCATTCTTTCTGTGCAACAAGAGAACTGTTCGGTTTTGCACACATATATTGTATCTAGGATATATTGTGACATATTTAACATGTATAAGACTGCTTGCCATGTTGGGGAGAGGGTGGAGGGAGGTAGGGGAAAAATTGGAACAGAAGTGAGTGCAAGGGATAATGTTGTAAAAAATTACCCTGGCATGGGTTCTGTCAATAAAAGTAGTAATTTATATATATATATATATATATATATATATATATATATATATATATATATATATATGTAAAGACTTAGAGAAATTTGTAAGTGTCCTCGGTCAAGTTGCTCCTATACTATATCTACTAATGCCTGAATTTTTTCACTAGGTAAGGGCCACTGTTCTATTCATATTGGTGTATCAGTTTTCCAATGAATAGGAACAGGTGAGAGTTTTGGGAGCCCTTTAACAGCAAGCCTGCCTAAAAAATGAAGTACTCATTCGTAATTTTAAATGTTGTAAAATATCTCTTCTTCACAGATTGCCAGGGATTTTTTTGATTATAAAAGGAGGAAAAACTCCAATTTTGCCTTCAAAAGTCAATCTCAAAGTGATACCACTAACCTCTGCTGCTATTGATCCTCCTATGCCAGACACGTAGGTTTCTGCCTTAATCTTTGGCCAGTGACTGGGCCAATTGGCACCTCAATTGACTGTACCTGTATCTACCAATCCTTCTAAAGGTATGCTATTTATATAAATAGTAAACATAGGTTGGTCAGCTGTAACTGCTGCAGTCCAGTATATTCCTGGATTCTGTTGCTTGGAGTCAGAATCTCAGCAACTATTACCAGATTGCTTATTAGGAGTCTGTATCAGTAAACCTGATGCTACTACTTCTCCTGGGTGATGTCAAATATTGTCTACCTGTATTAATGACTGGGATATTATCTACATATTACCCAGTTTCCCACATCAGGGTATGGATGAACACCTTTTTGTAAGTACTCTCAGGAGGTGAAATGGCCAAACCTACTGTGCCTGGAGGCAAGGAATCCATAGTCTGAAAAGAAACAGATTTCAATTCTTCATGGGGTATCTCAGTAGTCCCACCTGCATACAACTCTATTCTCTACAATTGTAATCCCTTTCTCTTATCAGATTGCTTCCTGGCTGATTGATTATGTAATTCCTTTCTTCCATCAGATTGCTTCTTGGCTGATTGGTCATGTCTGGGTCCTAGACTTCTAGGTATTCTCTGGGTATAGCATTGGCTGCCATTATGCTTTAAGTATTTTTTTTTTTATTTTGATCCCTGGGGCTGGGCTCCCATTCCTGTTTCCCTGAATCAGTCTAAATTTTGATGCTCAATATAAGCCTCTGTTGAATTTTGAACATGGAGTTTGGGGTCTTGTTCTCCCACCCTGTTTTCTCTCTCTGTCTCTATGCCAATATTGAGCTTTCAGATGCCCTACTTTACCACATTGAAAGCATTGACAAGTCTCTCTGGAAGTCCTTTGACAAAAGGGACCCTTTCTTCCTATGTTCAGATCTTGGGAAGTCTGTATCATAGCCTTGGTATAAAAGATATTTGTGCTTACTGTGGCAAAGTGTCTTATGATGTCCTCTAAAGGAACATCCTTGTGTAGTCCTAGTATAATTCTTTTACAAACCTCATTAGCATTTTCTTTAGCAAGTTGCCTTATCATAATTTCTGTTGCTGCATTTTCACCAATAGTTATTATGACAGCTGTCTGCAGATGTCCCACAGAATCAGCAAAGGATTCGTTTGACTCTTGTGATATTTTTGTGAAGGCCCCACCTCTGTCCTGTTTACCTGAGATAAAATTTCAAGCTTTGATAGCAGCTGAAGTAATTACTCATATGCTGTTAAAGGGTAATAAATCTGTGCTCAAGTGTCTGCATAAGACCTACACCTGTTAGTTGGTCACAGGTGATTAGAGTATTAACTCCTATTTGCCCATGTCATTGGGCTTGTATCCTACAGAGCTCACTGTATTTAGAAAGCCACACCAAGTTTTGTCCAGGTTCTAAGCCTGTCCTTGCTATGGATTTCCAATCACTGGGGGTTAAAATTTCATGAGCCAAATTCTGTAATAACATCTTAACATAAGATGAAGTAGGCCCATAAAAAATGCGAGTCTTTTTTCAGCTCTTTTATAATTTCTAGATTAATAGGTATGTATCTTCTCCTTTCTTGATCTGAAGAGTTAAGCTGTTCAATCACAAGATACATTTCTATTCTCAAATGAGCTGTATTCTGCTCTTCCTCTTTGGCTTTAAGTAGTGCCTTTTGCAATAGATTTATAAAAGGGGGTGATTGCTTGGGGGGAGGTGCTGGTGATATCACTTCCCTTCCCACTCCTCCTCCCTCCAGCCAGGAAGATGAAGTTGATGGGAGAGGGTCAAGATACTTCTAGGGTTTAGGTGGAGTTGAAGCTGGGCTGTGAGAGTGACAATCACTAGGCCCTTCAAGTTCACTTATCTCCTCATGGCCTCTGGTGATATTTCCATTAATCTCTCCCTTCTCTTCCTCTTTCTCCTCACACTTCCTCATCTGGCTGTTCTGAAAACTTCTTTGTTCTAGACCTTGCAGAATTCTTTATGGCCAATTGTATTATGTCGTATATATAGAATGTTTTTTTTAGAAATTGAATCAGGACCTTTATTGTTGTAATATTCACATAGTTGAACTCCTACTAGTTTCCAGTTATCTGCCGCCATATCTTCTTCCTTGAAGAACCTAAGGGACATGCATTCTAATATATCTAAGATCTCCCAATCTGCTCACAAGTTACAACTAAACCTTGTCTCTTCATCAACCTAAATATGCTTTCTATAAAGTTCCCCAGGGCAGGCGTGGGGATGGGGGGACAATCTTTTCCTAATATCTGCCCCATTTCAGCTAGAAAATGAAAGTTACTAGTTTAGCTTTTAACAAAGTAAGTTCCCTGTTTGTCTATTAAAATGCTCACCCTATGTCCTGGTCACAAAGATTTCTTCAGTGAAATTAGGGTCTTTGGTCCACATTGGGTTCCAATTGTGGAGTAATGGCTAGTTCCTTGGAGGGCCTCGGAGTCAGCCACAGTCAGGATAAATCAAAGTTCTTGGCCTTTAGGGGAAATTGAAGGAGACAGTCAAACTGCCATGAGGCTTGCCAATGATGTATCCTAATTTCTGGAGTTCAAAGTCACCAACTTCTCTATTCCTCATCCTGCTGCAAATTGACCCTGGTCTCTCTCCCCACCCTTTAATTCTTGCCTACAATTATCTTAACATGAAAAATTCATCAATAGTGAGAAGTGCCTTTTAGCCAACCATATACTAATAGAGTCATTGTCTCATATGATATAGATAATTAGCCTTCAGTGCTCGATTCTCCGATTCAAATACACCTTTTCAGAGTTCCAGCCCTCTGTACTTAACCTTTAAATGAGGTTTCATGGATGTCTTGATTTAAATAGCTTTGGAACTCTCTCCTATGTCTGGGGCTATTTTAATTGAAAAATGAATGTCTTTGTGGAAATTTACCTAATCCATTATATCCCTCTTGCCCCAAACCATGCTTCACATCACATTGAGACACTCTGTGGGGAACTAGGGTTTATCTACTACTCCTCATATATGCATCATATTCATTATTTTGGTTCTGGGACAGTAATTAAATCAACTGTACCATTATTATGTGAATTAAATAGCTACTCATCACTAGCTCTATTCACAAGCCTTATATCTCAGATAATAATTTTCTTCTCTACTGTCTATGACAATATAGATATTGTCCCTAATTACAATTTAGTCTCAAGAGCAGCTAAATAGTGCAGTGAGTAGATCACTGGCTCTGGAATCAGAAGAACTTGAGGTTAAATCCAGCCTCAAATACTTAACAATTACTACCTATGTAACCCTGGGCAAACTTAGTCCCTATTGCCTCACCAAAAATCATGTATTTTTTTATTTAGTCATTTACTACCTCAATATCTAATTTAATACCTGACATATGGTAGATGTAACTAAATGTTTATTCCTTTTATAAATATAACTTAATGAAAAAAAGAAAGTATACTCTTTTTATAGGAAATGACTATGCTTTGTACCAATTGACAATCTCTCCACTGTTTCTTTCTGTATAGAGATGAAAATGACAGACTTGATGCAATAGAGAGCGACTATTTCCTACTATATACAAGTAAATCTTGGGCTTTCATACTACAACTACCTCTTATCCAACCTAGTTCTGATGTCTATACTTCTGATATTTAGGTTAATCTTCTCAATTCCTTTTGTAACAAGAGTCTAGGTATGTTTTTTTTTTTTCCCCTCCCTATATTTTTAATCCAAGTTGTCATTTAAATTTCCTTCCATTCACCTTGCTTATATTTATCCCCAGGCAGCATGATTTTAACATCAGTTTGGGTTCTTTAGATAGTTGTTCTTCAAATACATTAACTCAGTAGATATTGACTGAAGAAAGTATTCATTCAATGTCAATCACCTGGCAGAATCTTTTCATCAATGAGTATGTACTGTCATTAAGGGATGAATATGGTCCACTAGATGATGAAATCAGTGACATTTCAAAACAAGCAGAAGTTCATATATATGGCTATGCACATGAAAGCATTCTATATAAAAATATAGTTAATAAAGTTTTGAATTAAAGAATGTCTTCAGCACTCTCAAAACTATTATGCTAAAGAAATAAAGGACTGGGAGAGACTTACAAATTCCAGGGGGTCTTGTCTCTAACTATTTTTGTGACCTCAAAAAGTCATTTAACTTCTCTGCTTACCTTTTGTTCAAAACTAAAATGAGTTTATGACATTTAACATATCTTCCAGTTATAACATTCAATAAATTCAAGTAAAAATTTCACAGATTAATATTTAACTTTAGGATATATCTAACTTGTCTGCTATTCTCTAACAAATAAATTCTCACTATGTTTTCTTTAAGTTTTCAAAGTAATACATTTTTCTAATTTATCCCTTAGGAAACTAAATTTTAATCTAATGGATCTTGCAGACTTTAAATTTTCTTGATAGTTCTGTCAAAATACTATATTCTTTTTATTTATTTGAAGCTATTATATCAGTTTGTCTTACAATAAATAATCTATCATTTTTCTCACTCCCATTTTACATCAATAAATACTACACAGTTTTTATTAATTGTTACTATCTCTATCACTCTAGTCATAACTTACAAAAAATTTTGCATATTTTGCATCTTTAATGCTTCCTCAATGCCAGCAGTTCTCTTCAAGTTAAATTGCATTTCTTTCAGGACTCTGATTTATTTATATTGGTTTTTTTTTCTCTTTCCTTTATGGGAAATGTATAATATTTACACAAATTTGTGCCTCATAGATTCATGTTTTGAAGTAGTTTATTTTTAATAATGTCCTATAAATTGCTGTTCTTGATGTTTTAAGTTATTTTGTATTTGTTTGTTTTCAGCCTAAGGATCTTGTAGGAACTTTTCCAACAGCTATTGTTCACCCTTCTTTTTCAAAGAACATCAGTGAGGTGATGCCATTACATGTAAGCAAATTGGTATTAAGTGAGGTAGGGCTCACTAGCTTTACTTTCTCCTTCAGGGCCATCTTAATCTAATGGTCCTATATAGATCAGGGTGACTTAATATGATGCTAGATGCAGTGGGAGACATTGACCTTTTAAATTAAGTTTGATTGAGATAATGCCCATTCGATGACTAAGGCTACATAAGAAATGAAATAGAAAATGTTTATTTTCTTATGTTTTTTACCTAGTTAAAAAAAAAAGAAAGAAAGAAAAAGAAAAAGAAAAAGAAAAATCAATCCAGGAGAGGAAGACCTTCAGAGTTTCTATTTACAATTGTTATTTACATTCATTCCGAGCAGAGACCAAACTGTTATTGTTGTTTCCAATTAGTTTATTTTTGCAGTCTAATGAATTCCTAGGAATTTCTCTAAAATAATTTGGATGAAAATTTTATGTGTAGTTCATTTTATCATTCCTTATTTTCTCCTTAATGTGTGAAAAAGGGGTACTGTGATTTTGTTTTGGATCAATTAGCCATAATTTTTTTTCTAATGATAGATGAAACTTATCATTTTGTTTTTTCTTATTTTTCAATCTCTATCAAAAATAGGCTATTCTGATTCAGCATTATAAATATAAATGGATGTAATTTTGAAGGGTAACAAAAGTCTAACTTGAAACCTAATAGTTTGCAAAAAAATTATCTTATTGCCTTCACAAGTGTAATTATATAATATACATATATATACATATATATGTGCATACACTAATATATGTATGTGTATGTGTGTATGCATGCATAGGTATACACACATCTGTGTATGTATATGTATATACATATACATATATGTGTGTGTGTATTTAATATTTTAGAATGTGATTTTCAGAAACATGTCTGAGTTTAAAGAGAATCACCAAACTTAAAGTTAAGAAGATTTATATTCTAATCCTGCCATAGATGTTTACTAGCTGTGAGAGTCTTGGTAAGTCATTGATCTTTTTTCAAGTTTAGTTAATTTGTCTGTGAAATACAGATATCAGTTTCTAGATTACAAACTTTTGAGGAATGGTAGATTTTGAGGTTTTTTTATATATTTATACTGGTATTATATTATAGTATTGTCTATGTATACATATATTATGTGATATTATATAGCTATAGACAGACACATACACATATATACATATGTGCTTTGCAAAGCTTTACATACTATGTATATAATACATAAATCTACTTGTAATATTCATATTAAAATAATTAGTGTTTGTGATTATTATAGTCAGGGACTCCCAGTGTGAAACATCTGTTTATAGGGATTAGTAATTTAAATAATATATTTCAAAATTATACAGATCACTGCTGTAGTAAGAGATTAAGTAACTTGCCCTGCTTTTATGCAATTAGTATAGCTCAAACATACGCCATAAGAAAATGAATCATTTAGTTCAAAAACATATTTATTTTATTTTTTGCCCTCTAACAGAATACTATCTCTCATCTTAATATACTGGCTCTTTACTACAGAATTCTGGTTCTTAAGGTTCTCTTTCATTTTATTTCAATATTTGATTTTATTCATATTTCTGACCTGGAAATCAAGTATAAAGTAAAAAAAAAAAAAATTAACTATTCATCCCCTAAAAAAAAAAATTTGCCATTAGAATTATCCAAAACAGAACCAACTGTGATAATTATTTTAGAGTCACCATTCCCTTTCAAATGCTAGAGTAAAGTATTTCTGCCCATTCATATTTACAAATTCAGTTTCTATTTATAATGATAAATGTTAAAAATTAAAATGTGTGAGTCAAAATAATAAACATTATTTATTCTATATTTAACTATATTAAGCTACACTGACTTTAGGATTAGGTATATTAGTATCATCTGAGAATTTCATTTCAATTTGAAAGATAATGACCTCAACAATATGCCTAATTTTTTAGTTTCCAAGCTATATTATCTATCAATAATACATTAATAAAATTTAGTAGCCCGTTCAAAACAGTTATTTACCAAGTGTGTCTCTGGGACAAAATCAGTATAAAGATCTCAGTAGATCAATTGCTAGTCATATATTTTGTTTAATAAGAACAAGACCTCTAAAATGTGGTTTTACTTTTCTATAGTTAATCTCATAAAAGTGGTAAATTTTTAAAAGGGAAAAGATTAATTATTTATGCCATTTGGCAATGATTAAATGTTCCCTGTAAAAACATTTTGAGGTGATTTGAACTGCTATGAAATTGTATGCTTATTTATATTACTCATTAATTCTTTTGTATTAAAAAGTAAATGAGGATATAAAATGAATCTAGATAAATCCCATAATGATTAAAGGGAAGAAATAATTACAACAGTTCTTTAGAGAAATTAAAGAACTGGTCACACATAAAACCTCATCAGAAAAGTCAGAAATATTTCTTGCATTTTATTAAAAATGCATATTAAGCTGTCATTATTTTTGTCTCAAGTAGTTTCAGGGTCCCTGAATAGAATAGTTACAAATAAATTGTAGGGATATCAAGGTATAGATAATATTGTATTATTTATTAATATTTCAGTAAGGGAAATTCTTCTTCCCTATGTTAAAATTTTTGGTACTGTAAATAATTCACAGTTGTTATTTGTTTCTGATTCCTGCTGCAGGTGCTGTGGCCTAGAGAGTCATGACTTTATAACAAATCTTTCCTATTACTTCTATGGTTTATGTATTTTAAAGGCATAAATTATTTTAAATTTCTTGTCTAATAATGGTGAAAAAGACTTGATTTAAAAACTTATATTCTGGAGGACATAGAGGCATTGTCCATTTAGAACAACTATGAGACCAAAATATTTATGATTCTGTGACTTTTAAATCAATTTATCATTTAATTCATCATTCCCTTCTTCACATATAATTTATATAATGAAATAAAATACAAGAAAGCAATATACTTCATTATAATGGACCATAAATATGCTCAAAATTTACCCTGTTTTAAATTATTTTTGTAAGTCAGAACAACTTGGTCTCAGCAGGGAAGAAATTAAGCATTTATGTATCAGATGACAGCAGGATTCTCATGTTTGTTTCATTTTTAGTTGATTTCATTACAAAGTTCCTACTAAATGAAAACATTTCTGAAATCTGAACACAATTTAGGTGTATTAACAAAGTGAATTGTTGTATTATCAAGTTTAAACTAAGATTGCATGTTCTGGTTATCAAAATGACTGATATGAGACAATTTTGGGTATATTCAAAAGTTCTTTGTGACGTGAAGTTGCATTATGTTCAATTTTTTTTCTAAGAAACAAAAAGGGTGAACACCAAAAGCTATGCCAGACTGAATTTATTGTATTTTTGTTGAGTTTACCAAAGGATTAGATAAACAGGATGCAGTTGAGAAGAATTCTTAATGTTTTTGATCTTATAGACCTCTTTAGCATTCCGTCAAAATTGATGGATCCTTTCTTCAAATAATATTGTTAAATGCATAAAATAGAGGGGATTACAAAGAAAACATTGTGGTAAAATCTAGTTGTCAAAATAAATGTATTTGGAACTAATAGAATAAGTTTTGATGACAATATGGAAAGGAATCACCAGTGAGGTGGCATGAGGTACTTGGTTCTGCATTTTTAAAAGTTTTGTCAAGTTGAAAATATGATGGATGATATTGTTATCAAATTTGCAAATGACACAGATCTGTGAAGGATAGGGAATATCAGTGGTAAGAATATACAATATGAATCTAGGAGTCTTAATTTTTACTAGATGGCCATGGAAAGCCTTTTTACCTCAGACATTTTGTAATTCTTTGAAAAAGAATTGAATATGTGATACAGCTTCTTACAGTGTAAGAAGACTTCAGTGGAGGAAGAGGTACTTAGAAGTCTTTCTTATTCAATTACTATTTCTGTGTGAATACTTGTGGAAGAGAGGAAAATATAAAGTTTCATTATCAAGTATCTTTTCCATTACTATAAAAAGTATATTAATTAACAAAATTCATTTCAACAATAAAGAAGTTATTAATAGGTCTGAAAGAGGTACCAAAGAATTTAATGAGAATTTGAGGCTATCCAAAAGAAAAAAAAATGACATCTAAAGGTCCATATCATTTTTGACAAAGCTCAGTCTTACTAAGAACTCACATACAGTAACTGTTGTCCAGTACTGAAATTTTTTATTTCTTTTTTGTTTCCTATGAACAGAAAAGGTAAATTATGCTTCTAAAATCAAAGTTCATTTTACTTGAAAATAGCTCACTTTCATATTTCATTCTAAAGTCTGAGGAGTACTCTCCAACAATTTTCTGATTTGATCATAACGGAGGTGCTAATATTAACCCTGTTTTAAAGAAAAACAAAATAAGCCTCAAAGAGATTAAATTATTTAAATGCCAAAAAATACATTTTGCCAGACCTGTGCTGTTAGGCTTCTTACAAGGTGCCAAGTCATTGAAATTGATAAGATAATGATTCTCTAATTTACATGTGCTTAGTACTTACTAAAATTCCACAAAATTCACACCTTTAAGAGAGCATATATAAGGAGGAGGTCTCAGGGCCAGGAAGGACAAGCCCACTAGGGGACAAGCCCACTAGAATAGAAGCCCACTAAGAAACTCTCAGAGTCTCAGCCAAGATTCAGTCAAGGAGATTCACAAGCCAGAGAAATCAACTTAAGTTCTCGGAACCAAGACTACAGAAGGCATCTAAGAAAAACTAGCCAAGCCCCAAGTGAAGGATTTGAACTTTAATTCCTTCTGCATCTGGGGTGATTACACTGAACTGAAACTAAGGCTGCCTCCAGAAGCCCCCCAAGAAATCTGCTTTCAGAGGACATTCTATTTTAGAGAAGAATATTACATTTTGGCGCCCAACATGAGGTCAAAAACCTTCATCTGTGACCCAGAAATTAGGGTAAATACAACAAGAAAACTTTGTTCAAAGCCTAAAATAGTATTTCAGCTGAAATGGGACAGATGTTTAGAAAATGGCCTTCTTTTCCAATTCAAGGAAAATGTATAGAGAGCCTTGTCAGACTTATGAAAAGCAAAGGTTTGACTATAATTTGGGAGTAGATCATTATCTTTTAGAAACTGTACAGTACACATATCCTTGGTTCTCTAGGGAAAAATAATTGGATCCAAATGAGTGGAAATTAGTAGGAGATCAACTATGTCAATTGTACAATGAAAATGGAACTGACTCAATTTCCAAAGACATACTTAATACATATAATTTAATACAACTGGCTTTAAGAAATTATGTGTTAGAATAAGGAAAAAGAAGAAAAAGCAGAAGAGGGAGGTGCCAACTAAACTAGGTAAAAAGAATGAAGAATCAGATAAGAATGGAGTTAAATACAATTTTGAGTGTGATACTTCACAGCAAGAGCATTTCCCATACCCTGATTTACCTCCCTCAATTAACCCTTCATGGGTGGAGGGAGAAGAAGGAGGGGGAGAGGCAGTGACACAACCACCTATGACGCAGTCTATGACAAGATTACAAAAGGCATTGGTTAAGGCAAAAAATGAAGGACAGGATATATCTGATTTTAAAATAAATAAACCCTGTGATGAAGAGCTTGACTCCTCAGGTCAACAAAGGAGAAAATCCACTCCTTTTGATATGGAAAAAAAATCAAGGATTTGAAAAAAGGTTGCACTCTTTATGGGACTATATCATCTTATGTTAAGATATTATTAGATAATTTGGCTTATGAAATCCTAACCCTTAGTGATTGGAAATCCATAGCAAGGACATGTTTAGAACCTGGACAAAACTTGTTGTGGCTTTCAGAGTATTATGAATTATGTAGGATTGAAGCCCAATGCAACAGGAAAACAGAAGTAAATGTACAAATCACTTTTGACCAACTAGTCAGTGAAGGTCAGTATGGAGAGAATTCAGCACTGATTAATTACCCCACAACAGTTTATGAAGAGATTGCTATTGCTGCTATAAAAGCTTGGGATTCTCTCCCAAGGAGTGATGAAAGTAAAGCCTTCACAAAAATAAAGGTCCCAATGAACTCTTTGCAGATTTTGTGGGATGTTTGCAGATAGCTGTCACAAGAATCATTGGAGAAAATGCAGCCAAGAAAATTGATTAGACAACTGACTAAGGAAAATGCCAACAAGGTTTACAAAAGAATTATATGGGGACTAGACAAAGATGCTCCTTTAGAGGAGAGGCACAAATGTTTATTATGCCCAGATTATGTTGAAAATAGGAAGACAGGGTCCCTCTTGGCAAGGGACTGCTAGAGAGAGTCGTGGATGTTTTCAGTGTGGAAAAATGGGACATCTGAGAGCCCAGTGTAGGTATGGAAATAGAGTGAGAAGACAGGGTGAGAGAAGACCTTAAACACTTTGTCCAAAATGCCACAAGGGCTTCCACTGGACCTCAGAATGTAGATTGACCCAGGGAAATGAGAGGCAGTGCCCAGCTCCAAGATATCAATCAAAAGACAGGTGGGGCATGATGGCAGCCGAGGTTACTCAAAACTCTGATGTGATCAATCAGCAAAAAAGCAATCACATAGCAAAAAGAGATTACAAGATCAATCAGCAAGAAATCAATCAAGTAGCAGAAAGGGATTACAATTGGAGAGAATACAGGCTTTTTTAACCCAACAGAAGGGCAGTGTCCAGTGAGAGCAGCTCCAATGTAAGTGCCAGGTGATGAGGAGAGATCTAGAATGTGGTAAATAGAAGGTAATTAGATAGGTTAACTGCTTGGGAGAAAGGGTTTGCTCATTTTAGCTAAATAGCTTATTCTTAGCTGTAATCCAAGTTTCTTTACATTTTTGAATATCAGATTCTAGGCCCTTCAATCCTTTAAGGTGGAAGCTGCTATGTTCTGGGTAATAATAATTGTGACTCCTTGGTATTTACATTCTCTTCCTGGCTGTTTGCAATATGTTTTCCTTGATGTAATATTCTGAAATTTATTAACAATATTTTTTCTGGGTTTTAATTTTGGGATCTTTTTCAAGAGGTAATGGGTAAATTCTTCCAATGGCTATTTTACCCTTTGATTCCAAGGCATCAGGGCGATTTTCATTTATGATTTGCTATAAGATAATATCTAGGTTCTTTTTGTTTTTATCATGGCTTTCAGAAAGTCCAATAATTCTTAGATTGTCTCTCCTAAATCTATTTTCCAGCTCAGCTGTTTTTCACAGGGATAGTCCATATTTTCTATTTTTTTTTTCATTTTTTGACTGATTCTTGAAGTCTTACTGCATCATTCACTTCCATTTGTTCAATTCTTGTTTTTAGTGTATTGTTTTCTTCAGTTACCTTTTTTAGCTCCTTTTGTATTTGCCCATTTGAATTGTTCATTGCATTTTTTTTTTCAATTTCACAAATTTTGTTTTTCAACAAATTGGTATCTTTTTCATGTCTCTTTGTAAGGAGTTTTATGCATTTCCATTTCATTAAATCTATTTATAGGGAGATATATGATTTTCCCATCCCTTCTTGCAAAGATCTCATTCCCTTTTCCCATTTTTCTTTAAACTCTCTTTTAAGATCATTTATGAAATCTTCCAATAAAGCCTTGTGAAATGGGGTCCAGCTAACATCTGCCTTTGGGGCTTCACTGGAGTTGATTTGCCTTTAAGAACCTCAGGATTTGATCTTTTCTTCTCTCTCCATAAAAGCTATGGTGAGATTTCATTTTTGTTTTTTGCTCATTGCTGTTAATGAAAAGGATCAACAGCTTTAGTTTTCCCTGGGGCACTTCTACTAATTGACTTCTGCTGCTAGATAATTCTAATTAGATCTTGTATTTTTCTTGGGCTCAGTGGTTTACAATTTCCCTTTTGTAGCAAATCTGCCAAGCCACCTGCTTGCAGCAAGGACAGAGTAATCTAAGAGACTCACAAAATATTCCCAGGTGCATGGAAGCTACAATGCTCTTTCTCCCTGCCCCAGCTCTTTGCCATGTCTCCCTCTGCTGCAGTCTGTTTGGGCTCAACAGGCTGTTCCCCTGCCTGTTTGAAATAGACATGTTCAGAAATTTTTCCAAGTTATTTTCTTGTGGAAATGTGTTGTACTCCAAATATTTGTGGGTTCTTTGACTCCAAAACAATTTTAGAGGCTCAATCCACTGTTGGTTTGAGAGAATGTCACAGGAGGTCTCAGAAAGTCATGTCTTCTCTCAGCCATGTTGGCTCTTATAAATAGAAAACTTAAAAATTAGAAAATTAATAACAAAATTAATCTGGAATAAAAAAAGTTAAAGAACATCAAGGGATTTAATGAAAAAAATTACAAAGGATGGTGGCTTAGCAGTAACAAATGTAAAACTATATTATAAATCAACAATCATCAAAATCATTTGGTACTCCTTAAGAAATCAAGTGATAGATCAATGGAATAAATTAGATACATATACCACAATAATAAAAGTTTATAGTAACCTGATATTTGATCATCCCCCAAACTTCAGCTTCTGAAATAAGGACTAACTGTATTACAAAAATTGCTGAGAGAATTGAAATATAATATGCCAGAAACTAGGCATAGACCTACATCTCATATACCACACCAAAAAAAGACAAAATGTTTATAATATCCGGGCTTAAAAGATGAAATCAGAAACAAAATCTGAGAGAAAGGGATCATTTACCTATATAATCTATGGAAAAGGGAGGAATTTATGACCAAAGAATAACTAGAGAACAAATTATAAAGGCAAAGTGGAGAACTTTAATTACATTAAATTAAATAGTTTTTGCACAAATAAAACCAACAGTAGCATGGTTAAAAGGGAAGTACAATGCTGGGGAAAAGACAATCCATGCTTCTGATAAAGATCTCATTTCTAAAATATATAAAGAAGTGTTTATATTTATATTAAATTTATAAGAATACAAGTTATTCCTCTATTGATAAATGCTCAAAAATATGAAAGCCTTCCAAAGTCATATATATATACACATATATATATATATATATATGCATATACATATGCATATATATATATATATAGTCATATGCTCTAAGTCATTATTGATCAGAAAAATGGAAATTAAAACAACTCTATGGTACCACCTCATATCTCTCAGATGGGCTAAGATAACAGAAAAAAAATAATGATAAATGTTGGACAGGATGTGGGAAAACTGGTACACTAATTCATTTTTGGTGGAGTTATGAAATGATCCAACCATTTGGGAGAGCAATCTGGAACTATGCCCAAAGCACTTTTGCAAAAACTTTTGCATACCATTTGAATCAGCAGTAACATTACTGGGTCTGTATCCCAAGGAAGTTATAAAAAATGGAAAAGGACCCACTTGTTGTATATGAAGATTATTGAATATTATTGTTGTATAAAAATGATGAACAAACTGATTTTAGAAAGTCTTGGAAAAATTTACATAAACTGATGCTGACCAAAACAAGCAGAACCAGGAGCACATTGTACACAATAACAGCAAGAATGTATGGACTATGAAAGACCTGGGTCTTTTCAGTGCGTCAGTGATATAAATCAATCTCAATAATTTTGGATAGAAAAGGCCATCTGCTTTCAGAAAAAGTACTATGAAGATTGAGTGCAAATGAAAACATACAATGTTCATTTCTTTTTTCTGTTTTTTTTTTCCCTCTGCCATGGTTTTTCCCTTTTGCTCTGTTTTTCCTCCCAACATGATTCATAAAAGATGTAATATATATATATATATATATATATATATATATAAGCATTTATTGAAACATTGGCAATAAAAATGTTTTCCCACTTTCTGCTTCTCTTCTAATTTTGGCCTTATTTGTTTTTGTTTGAGTAAAAAAATAATTAATTAAAATTATCTCATTTGCATTTCAAAATCTTCTTTCTTTCTTTTTGGATAGATATGTCTACCTTCACCAGAGATTTGACAGGTAAGCTATTCCTTACTCTCCTACTTTACTTTTATTATCACCCTTCATGTATAAATCATGAACCAATTTTTGAACTTATCTTAGTATGAAGTGTGAGGTGATGATCTATGTCTGGTTTCTCCCATATTTTTTTTTTCCATTTTCCCACTAACTTTTTTCAATTAGTGAGTTCTTATTCCAGAAGCCAGAGTCTTTGTTTTTCTCCAACAGTAGAAAGCTATACTTATTGACTTCTTCCTTAAGAATTTGTATGCTATATCACTTGGAGTATATATATTCACTATTGATATTTCTTCATTGTCTATGGCAGCTTTTACCAACATTCAGTTTTCTTTTTATGTCATTTAATTAGATCTATTCTTGTTTTTGCTTTGATATTAGGTATGCTTTTAAATGGTATGCTTTTAAAAAAAAAAGCAAAGCAAGGCAAAACAAAACAAAACATTCATTGTTTAATAAATATATATTGTTTTGAATTACAAAATCTACATTTTAAAAAATTCTTCCAAAATTATCTTAATCATGTTGGCATTGTTCTCAATGCCTAGGAAGAATGCTCAATAAATATTAATAGAATTTATAGAATAAATGGATAAATTAAAGAAAATTAATAAGCCTAATTTAAAAATTAAATGTGTTTTGGAAGGGAACTTCATCATTTTATTAAATTTGCTTTATTCCCTATAATATTTTCATTCTGAAAGCTATGAAAATTCTTTTTTATGCCATGTCGAAGTAATGTTTCTAGACAGAAGTCTCCTAATCATGTCTTTCCAAATCTGCTTTCATTCTGGCATTTCATCTCTAATTCTTCATGGGCAAATACTGTAAAGAGGAAAAAGACATTTTGCTTAAATGATTTATTTTAACTTTGTAAATATGCTACATATAGAAATGGCTTCAATTAAAAACAGAGGCATGAGTATGAAATGCAAAAAAAAAGTTATTGATTCTATTTGCTTGAGGTAATGATTTACCTGTCACAAAAGTCACTCCAGCTGCTTTTTAATCATGTTCTTTCTAATACTTTCTAATACAGACTTTTTAGAATATGAATAGTCACTTGACATACCATCCTTCATCTGCACTCTTCCAGAATAGATGAAAATATATATAAACATTTATTTCCAGAACTTTTTCTGTATAGATTTGAAAATATCCCTCCTCTGATCAAAAATCTATATTACCTCTGTATTTTTTAATAATTGAATAATAGGTATTTTCTAAGTTTTCTTAAATCTGGTGCTATTCTTAGTTTCCAGTCACATCTTATATGCTTCTACTCTATTTTCTGCAAAACTTAAGCCAATTCAAATATTCTTTGCTTTCCAAATATTCCTTGTGTCCTCCAGCCCTAATGGTTTCCTTATAGTTCCATAATGAAAAAATGACCTCAATCACTACCTTTAACTTTTGAATTAAATAAACTTTTTTTCTTTTCAATTCTAATGCCATCTGAAGCTCTTTCCCTGATCTCTCCTAATCAATAAATGCCTTTATTTCGTTAACACATATGTATATGTATCAAATCCTAATTATGAAACATATTGGGCTTATGATCAGTAATAATTCCCTCAAACTTAATTTCCCCAGATAACTCCCTAACACAGTGGAAAGCCATATTTTTGGGGAAATCAGAAGTACTTTACATTTTTTTAAAAATTAATGAGGATACCATAACACTTTAAAAAATTATTGAGAACCCAGAAATTTTTGTTTATGTGGATTATATCTTCCAAGATTTATTGCATAAACATAGTATAATATATTTAAAAATAGTTTTAAATAATGATAATGATCAATATATATGATTTATTAACAATATATCATTTCATTAATATATAAACATATATACAAACAGATATCTTCCAAAACAGAAAATAAATTCAGTTCAAAGAATGGAATTTTTTAAAACATTTTTGCAAACAGTTTTATTATCTAACTAGAATACTTGCTGAATTTACTTAGCTGCTTCAATGTATTATAATATAATGCATTATATTAGTTGAAATAGATGTAAAAAGAAAATTAAGTCTCCCACAGATATATAGTTTAACCTTGCACACCCTGAATCAGTCTCCTGTACCCTCAGCAACTAAAGGATCTTGCTTTTGAGAAGTTAAAGTAGGTGTGATTTGCATTGGCCATACTATTTCACACCAGCAATGCACTAAACAATAAAATTTGAGTAACCAATAACAGCATTAAAAACAGAAACAATTAAAGACACATCTCTATTAAATTATGAATTCCATGAGGTCATAATCTGTGTTTGCTAATCTTGAACTACTTAATAGAATATTCCACATAGCTTCCTTTTGTATTGTATATAAAAATAAATAATGAATTTGAGAAATGATAGTTTTCTTTTATATCAGGTATTTTTCAACTTTGTTCCACCTTTTTATGAAGCCTAAATTTTGAAAAATTCATTTCACCACTGTGGAACTCATAATGACTCTGTAAATTGATGGATATGATAGAAACCATTATTTCAAGTCTGGGGCTCAAAAGAATTAAGGCACTCCTTAGATGACAGGCTTATTTCTACCAAGCATATTATTGCCATCCATAGCTTAGACCCCACTCAACAACTGAGAACTTATATAAATTTGAATAAGATTCCATTTTGCACAATCTTACCAATTTCTATTTGTCTTGTTTTTTGTTGTTGTTGTTTTTGTTGTTATTTTGTACAGAAGTGAAAATTTTAAAATAAAGCTTAAATATAGTTTATAAAAACCTATTTCTGTATCATTTTAACAAAGTGGACAAAAGGTTTTCTAAAATGCTATACACAATCTTCTTTGGTCTTCAGTCTATTATAGTATATTTTATTAGTTAAAATCTATGAAGAAAATTCAGCCTCACACTTTCACAGATATAAAAAAGGAAAAAAAATTAAAAGAGGAATAATTTTTGCTGTTCTATTTAGTCATATTCTATTCTTCATCAATCCATTTGGGTATTATTTGCAAAGATATAGGAATGGTTTCACATAATTTTCTCCAGTTCATTCTAAATATGAATAGGCTAATAGTGTTAAATGACTTTATTCAGGATCACATAGCTACAAGTGTGTGAAACCAGATTTCAACTCAGGAAGGTAAATGTTCCTCACTCTAGACCTGGTACTCTATCAATTATATCATCTAGATGTCCCTAAATATAAAGAATAATAATTAATGAAAATAATATTAGTATTCCTGTTCTTTGTAATAAACTGTATTGCTAAAAAAGATTATATAGGACATTTTAATAGGACATTTTAAACTAGATTTTTATCTTACTAAGTGAGAAGGAAACTCTTTCTAAGTGTATAATTCAATGGCAAACTGCACATTGCTTTTCTAACATTCCATTGCTGGGGAAAAATGCATGTAAAATATATTGGTTTGATTTTATTGGCTATATCTTGGACTATTAACCTCAGGCAGTAGTGGAACTTAAATTCAAACAGGAAGATCACAGTATGTGTAATTGAAAGTAACAATAATTATTAAGCATGATAGCTGACCTTGAAAGAATAGAGTTTATATGAGAGCAAGACAATGAGTGAATAAACATAAAAATTAGTGATGGATAAATAAATAAAGTTTAGTGAGAAGTAAATGTTAAAAGATCCAATGGTTTGATTAGCATTATTGAAAGTCATGTGTGTTTATCTAAGCAGAATCAAAATAACCTTGTTAAAATATATATTCCCCTTTCCTTTAAATATTTCCCATCAAAAATGTCACTTTAAGCAAGTTTCAAAACTCACACCATATTTTATAAAGCTATTCCTAAAGTCTCAAACACAGTGAGCTTCATCTAGGTTTAATGATCTTGCTGAAACTGTTATTTTCCTTCTTTATTGAACTTTTGATTAAAATATGGTTTCTTTTATCTTGGATAAATTCCCTGATGACCATTAGTCAAGACCATTATATAATATGTGGACTGTTTTGTTCTTCATCATTCTTTATTAATTCCTTCCCTTATGGGGCAATTAAATACTTAACCATCTACAATAGAATATGGAAATCTCAACAGTCTAGATATGTAAATGGGTAATTCTTTGTTTATGATTGTTGCCTTCATTTCCAATTTCCCTCCTCTTATACAAGTAATTAAAAGGAAGTTGCCTTTGTTCCTGCATGTGCCCTTGGGTCTAGGAAAGCATTTATGTTATCTTTCTTAAAGATCCTAAATTACTAAGTACTTTGAAGTGACTGGAAATTCTAATCAAATCCTCCCATTTTTTTTATTATGAAACAATAATTTCAAATTCCATTTACATTTTAAATATTATCCTTAAACACCAAAAATAAATATAAATTCCCCCCACACACATTTTAGGACACTGGATTCAAGAGAAATATAATTTCAATTTTAACATTGCCATGTAGTATAATTTACCTTTATGTGGATAATCTTTTCCACTCTTATTCCTTGGCGCTGCTGAAATCAGCACAGATACTTGGGGGGGGGGGGGGGGGGGGGGGGGGGGAAAGAAATGACTCCATAATGCAATTTGATATGAGAAATGAAAAACTGCTTATGCGCAACTTAAAAGTCTTAAACATGACTAATTTCAAATGTGGGATGGTTTTTTTTTTCTTTTAAAAGATCACGATTTAGTCCCAATATGATTAAAATAAATATTGAATAATTCATTGTTATTAAAGAACAATGAAGAAAAAAATCAGAGGAATTAGAGTAGGTAATGAGGAAACAAAATTATCACTCTTCAAAGATGATATGATGTTATACTTAAAGAACCATGGAGAGTTAACAATTAACAATTTAGGAAACTTGCAGAATATACAATAGAGCTACGTAAATTATTGCCATGTCTATTTTACCAACAAAGTCCAGTGGCAAGAGATAGAAAGAGAATATTCATTTTAAAAAACTGAAGATAAACTAAAATTTTTGGAGATCTATCTGCCAAAATAAAGTCAGGAATTCTATGAACACAATTACAAAACACTTTTTACACAAATAAAGTTAGATTTAAACAATTGGGAAAATGTCAATTCCTCATAAGAAAGCTGAGATAATATAATTAAGATGAGTATTTTACCTAAATCAATCTAATTATTCAGTGCCATCTTAATCAAACTACTAAAATATTACTTTATGAAGTTAGAAATATAATTTTAAAATCATTTAGAAGGATAAAAGTTCAAGAATAGCAAGGAAATTAATATAAGGTCAAATGAAGGTAGCCAACATATACAAACTTAAAATTATATGCAAAGGAATGGTCATCAAAACCACTTATTACTGGCTAAGAAATAGAGTAGTAGATAAGTAGGACAGATTACATCCAAAAGACACAATAATCATTGATTATAGTAATCTATTGTATGACAAACCTAAAGACACCAGCTTCTGGGATATGAATTCATTACTTGACAAAAAACTACTAGGAAAATTACAAAATATTGTAATAGAAAGAAGGTATTGAACTGCCCAGAAGTCATAGAAACAGAGGATAAAATAGACATTGAAAGGATTCATCGATCACCCACTGAAAGGGATCCTAAAATCAAAACACCAAGAAATATAGTGGCCAAATGCCAGAACCCTCAAACAAAGGAAAAAATACTCCAAGCGGCTAGAAAAACCCAATTCAAATATAGAGGAGCCACAATAAGGATCACCCAAGATCTAGCAGCTTCCACATTAAAAGACTGAAGGGCCTGGAATATGATATTCCGAAAGGCTAAGGAACTCGGTATGCAACCAAAAATAACTTACCCAGCCAGAATGAGCATCTTTTTCCAGGGAAGAAGATGGTCATTCAATGAAATAAGTGAATTTCACCTATTTTTGGTGAAAAAAAGAACTTAACAAGAAGTTTAATCTGCAAATATAGAACTCAAGAAAAACCTAAAAAGGTAAAAAGAAATCTTGGGAACTATATTTCTGCTGTAAAGATGTATAAAAAATACATGTATACCTTGTTCTAGAAATTAGCGGTGGAAAGGACATTGTATCAGAAAAAGGGTAAAATGGGGGTACTATATCTCACAAAGAGGCAAAGGAAACCCATTATATCTGAGAGAAAGAATGGAGGGAGATAAATATAGTGGGTATTTTGCTGCCATAAGAACTGACTTTAAGAGAAAAAATTTTAGACATATTCAATGTATAGTGAAACTTCTTCCCATCTCATTGAAAAGTAAGAAGGGAAAAGTGAAAAGGGAAGGAATAAGATAAGTAGAAGGGAATACAGAAATTGTGAGGGAAAGGAGTAAGGTAGGAGAAAGGTATCCTTCCTCCCCTCTAAGATGGGGAGGAAGGATACTAAAAAGGGAGGGCTGTGAGAAGCAAGTGGTGCTCACAAGTTTAATACTAGGAAGGGGGGTGAGGGGGAAAGAAGGGAGAAAAGCATAAATAGGGGTTAACAAGATGGCAAGGAATACAGAATTGGTAATTTTAACCATAAATGTGAACGGGGTAAACTCCCCCATAAAGAGGAAGCAATTAGCAGAATGGATTATAAGCCATAAACCTACAATATGTTGTTTACAGGAAAAACACCTGAAGCAGGAAGATACATGCAGAATAAAGATAAAAGGATGGAGCAAAATCTACTATGCTTCAGGTGAAGTCAAAAAAGCAGGGGTAGCCATTCTGATCTCAGATCAAGCAAAAACAAAAATTGATCTAATTAAAAGAGATAAGGAAGGACACTATATCTTGCTAAAGGGTAGCATAAATAATGAAGCAATATCAATATTAAACATATATGCACCAAGTGGTGTAGCATCTAAATTCTTAAAAGAGAAATTAAGAGAGCTGCAAGAAGAAATAGACAGCAAAACTATGAGTGGGAGATCTCAACCTTGCACTCTCAGAATTAGATAAATCAAACCACAAAATAAATAAAAAAGAAGTCAAAGAGGTAAATAGAATACTAGAAAAGTTAGATATGATAGACCTCTGGAGAAAACAAAATGAAGACAGAAAGGAGTACACTTTCTTTTAAGCAATTCATGGAACCTATAAAAAAATAGACCATATATTAGGACATAAAAACCTCAAACTCAAATGCAGTAAGGCAGAAATAGTAAATGCATCCTTTTCAGACCATGATGCAATAAAAATTACACTCAACAAAAAGCTAGGGAAAGTAGACCAAAAATAATTGGAAACTAAATAATTTCATACTAAAGAATGATTGGTTGAAACAGCAAATCATAGACATAATTAATAACTTCACCCAAGAAAATGACAATAATGAGACATCATACCAAAATGTGTGGGATGCAGCCAAAGTGGTAATAAGGGGAAATTTCATATCTCTAGAGGCTTACTTGCATAAAGCAGAGAAAGAGAAGGTCAACGAATTGGGCTTGCAACTAAAAATACTAGAAAAGGAACAAATTTAAAACCCCTAGTCAAACACTAAACTTGAAATTCTAAAAATAAAAGGAGAGATCAATAAAATTGAAAGTAAAAAAACTATTGAATTAATTAATAAAACTAAGAGTTGGTTCTATGAAAAAACCAACAAAATAGACAAACCCTTAGTAAATCTGATTAAAAAAAGGAAAGAGGAAAATCAAATTGTTAGTCTTAAAAATGAAAAGAGAGAACTCGCCACTAATGAAGAGGAAATTAGAGCAATAATTAGGAATTACTTTGCCCAACTTTATGCCAATAAATTCGACAACTTAAATGAAATGGAAGAATACCTTCAAAAATATAGCTTGCCCAGATTAACAAAGGAAAAAGTAAATATCCTAAACAGTCCCATCTTAGAAAAAGAAATAGAAGAAGCTATTAACCAACTCCCTAAGAAAAAATCCCCAGGACCAGATGGATGTACATGTGAATTCTACCAAACGTTTCAAGAACAATTAACCCCTAATGCTATATAAACTATTTGAAAAAATAGGGATTGAAGGAGTCCTAGCAAACTACTTTTACAACACAGACATGGTACTGATACCTAAAACAGGTAGGCTGGAAACAGAGAAAGAAAATTATACACCAATCTCCCTAATGAATATCGATGCTAAAATCTTAAATAAAATATTAGCAAAAAGATTACAGAAAATCATTCCTAGGATAATACACTATGACCAAGTAGGAATTATACCAGGAATGCAGGGCTGGTTCAATATTAGGAAAACTATTAGCATAATTGACTATATCAATAAGCAAACTAACAAAAACCATATGATCATCTCAATAGATGCAGAAAAAGCATTTGATAAAATCCAACATCCATTCCTAATAAAAACACTTGAGAGTATAGGAATAAATGGACTTTTTCTTAAAACAGTCAGGAGCATATATTTAAAACCATCAGTAAGCATCATATGCAATGGGGAAAAACTGGAATCTTTCCAGGTAAGATCTGAGGAAGCAAGGTTGCCCACTGTCACCATTATTATTCAATATTGTATTAGAAACACTAGCCTCGGCAATAAGAGGGAGAAAGAGATTAAAGGAACTAGAATAGGCAGTGAGGAAACCAAACTATCACTCTTTGCAGATGATATGATGGTATACTTAGAGAACCCTAGAGATTCTATGAAAAAGCTATTAGAAATAATCCATAACTTTAGCTAAGTTGCAGGTTATAAAATAAATCCCCATAAATCCTCAGCATTTTTATACATCACCAACAAAATGCAACAGCAAGCGATACAAAGAGAAATTCCATTCAGAATAACTGTCGACAGCATAAAATATTTGGGAATCTATCTACCAAAGGAAAGTCAGGAATTATATGAGCAAAATTACAAAAAACTTTCCACACAAATAAAGTCAGAGTTAAAGAATTGGAAAATATTAAGTGCTCCTGGATAGGTTGAGCAAATATAATAAAGATGACAATACTCTCTAAACTAATCTATTTATTTAGTGCTATACCAATCAGATTTCCAAGAAAATATTTTAATGATCTAGAAAAATAACAACAAGATCTCATATGGAATAATAAAAGGTCAAGAATCTCAAAAGAATTAATGAAAAAAAATCAAATGAAGGTGGCCTAGCTGTACCTGATCTAAAACTATATTATAAAGCAGCAGTCACCAAACCATTTGGTATTGGCTAAGAAATAGATTAGTTGATCAGTGGAACAGGTTAGGTTCACAAGACAGAATAGTCAACTATAGCAATTTAGTGTTTGACAAACCCAAAGATCCTCACTTTTGGAATAAGAATTCATTATTTGACAAAAACTGCTGGGATAACTGGAAATTAGTATGGCAGAAATTAGGCATGGACCCACACTTAACACCGTATACCAAGATAAGATCAAAATGGGTCCATGATTTAGACATAAAGAGCAAGATTACAAACAAATTGGAGGAACATAGGATAGTTTATCTCTCAGACTTGTGGAGGAGGAAGAAATTTGTGACTAAAGACGAACTAGAGACCATTATTGATCACAAAATAGAAAATTTTACATCAATTTTACATCAAATTCCATCAAATTAAAAAGCTTCTGTACAAACAAAACTAATGTAAACAAGATTAGAAGGGAAGCAATAAACTGGGAAAACATCTTCACAGTTAAAGTTTCTGATAAAGGCCTCATTTCCAAAATATATAGAGAATTGCCTCTAATTTATAAGAAACCAAGCCATTCTCCATTTGATAAATAGTCAAAGGATATGAACAATTTTCAGACGATGAAATTGAAATCATTGCCACTCATATGAAAGAGTGTTCCAAATCATTATTAATCAGAGAAATGCAAATTAAGACAACTCTGAGATACCACACACCTGTCAGATTGGCTAAGATGACAGGAAAAAATAATGATGATTGTTGGAGGGGATGAGGGAAAACTGGGACACTGATATATTGCTGGTGGAGCTGTGAATGAATCCAACTATTCTGGAGAGCAATCTGGAGTTATGCCCAAAAAGTTATCAAACTGTGCATACCCTTTGATCCAGCAGTGTTTCTACTGGGCTTATACCCCAAGGAGATACTAAGAAGGGAAAGGGACCAACATGTGCCAAAATGTTTGATGGCAGCCCTGTTTGTAGTGGCTAGAAGCTGAAACTGAGTGGATGCCCATCAATTGGAGAATGGTTGGGTAAATTGTGTATATGAATGTTCATGGAAATTATTGTTCTGTAAGAAATGACCAGCAGGATGAATACAGAGAGGCTTGGAGAGAATTACATGAACTGATGCTAAGTGAAATGAGCAGAACCAAGAGATCATTATATACTTCAACAACGATACTGTATGAAGATGTAATCTGATGGAAGTGGATTTCTTTGAAAAAGAGACCTAATTCAGTTTCAATTGATCAATGATGGACAGATGCAGCTACACCCAAAGAAAAAACAGTGGGAAATGAATGTAAACTCTTTGCATTTTTGTTTTTCTTCCCGGGTTATTTTTAACTTCTGAATCCAATTCTCCCTGTGCAATAAGAAAACTGTTTGGATCTGCACACATATATTGTATCTAGGATATACTGTAATTTATTTAATATGTATAGGACTGCTTGCCATCTAGGGAGGGGGTGGAGGGTGGGAGGGAAAAATCGGAACAGAAATGAGTGCAAGGGATAATGTTGTAAAAAAATTACCCTGGCATGGATTCTGTCAATAAAAAGTTACTATAATAAAAAAAAAAAGAAACAAGGCATTGACCAACATTCAACATTCTGTATCAGAATGAGGTCAATAGAAGTTCATAATTTAGACATAAAGAATGAAATTATAAACAAATTCGAATGAGGGTATAGTGTACCTCTCAGATCTGTGGAGAAAGAAGGTATTATGGGCAAAAAAGATCTAAAGAAAATTACATAATGTAAAATGAATAATTCTGATTACATTAAATTTAAAAATTTTGTACAAAGCCAGTGAAGCCAATATTAGAAGGAAAGCCAAAAGCTAGGAGAAAAAACATTTCTTTCAGCCAGTATTTTCATAAAGCCCTCATTTCTAAAATATATAGAGAATGGACCCAAATTTAAAAGAATATATTTCATTTTCCCCAATCAGTATATGGTCAAAGGATATGAACAGACAATTTTCAGAAAAAGAAATTAAAGCCATTTCTAGTCATGTGTTAAAATGTGTATGTGTATGTGTGTGTGTGTGTGTGTGTGTGTGTGTATGCTAAAAGTGCTCTAAATTACTATTGATTAGAGAAATACAAATTATGACAGCTGTGAGGTACCAATTCATATCTCTCAGATTGAATAAGATAACAGAAAAAGATGACAAATGTTGGAGGGGGTGTGGGAAAATGCAAACACTAATGCATTGTTGTTGGAGTTCTGAAATGATTCAGCCATTCTGGAGAGCAGTTTTGGAAAGCCATAAAAGTCTGATCCAGCCATGTTTCTACTATATCTATCTAGTGGATTATAAAGAAGTGAAAAGGACCCACATGGTTAAAACATTTGAATCAACCTTTTATGTAGAGGCAAGGAACTAGAAAATGACTAGATATTCATCAATTGGGGAAGGTGTGAATTAATTAGTTATGGCATATGAATGTTATGGAACATCATTTTTTGAAAAGAAATAATGATCAGGCTGATTTCAGAAAAACATAGAAAGATTTACAAAAACTGATGCTGAGTTTCAGTGAACAGAACTAGGAGAACCTTGTACACTCTAACAAGATTATGTGATGATCAACTGTGATGGAATTAGCTTTTTTTTAATAAGGAAATAATTCAAGACAAGTCAATAGACTTGGAGTGGGAAATGTCATCCACATCCAGAGAAAGACCTTTTGAGACTGACTGTGGATCAAAGTGTAGTATTTTCCCTTTTTGCTATTGTTTTTGTTGTTGGTTCCTCATTTTTTTTCCTTGTGTTTTCATTTTCCTTTTTGATCTTATTTCTTTTTGTATGTGACAGATATGAAAATATATTTAAAAGAATTGCACATATTTATTGCAAATCAAATTGCTTGCTGTCTTCAGAGAAGGGAGGTCAAAGAGGGTGGGAGAAAAACTTGGAATTAAAAATTTTACAAAAATGAATATCAAAGGTGCAGCCAAGATACCGGAAACAACATATGTTTCTTTCTGACCTTCTTTACAACCCTCACAGTAATTAGGTAATCCAGTCTCTGAATTAGCTCTGGACTGGCAGAACCCACAAATATTGGGAGTACAGCAAATTATCAGGAGAAGATAATTTCAAAGAACACCAAAAAAAGGTCTGTTTCAATTGGAAATGGGAGGAAGGCAGCCAGGGTAACCAGTACAAAGCCCAGGGCAGATAGCTCTCCCAGGGAAGAGAATTGATGGAAGGAAACAGACCAGAACAGATCTGTTTCAATCAGAAATGGGAGAGTGGCAGCAAAGCACAAACAGCTGACCAAAAATGCCAAAATAGACAGAGCAAGGCCTGGAGCAGAGCAGTCTCAGTATGGCAGTGAGAATTATGTGGGGAAGAGAATTTGCAAGAGGAAGCGGACCAGAGAAGGTCCGTTTTAATTGGAAGCAGGAGAGAGACAGTGAAGTCCAGGCAGCTGACCACAAACTCCAGCACAACAGCTCAGAGTGCTCGAGTAATGCAGTCTCAGGGTGACTGAGCAGACTACAACCACAAACACCAGGGCAAACAGCCCAGAGCCCCAGGGCATTGCTGACTCCATGTGACAGAGCCAGCACCAGGAGTGAATCAGCACTGACCCAGCACAGCTGCCATTGCTTGGAAAACCTCTCCTGCCAAAAAACAAAAACAACAACAACAACAAAAAAAACAAAAAAACAGACCTTAACTTAACTTTTAAATGAGTAAAAACATAAAGAGATCTCTAAATATTGACAGCATTTATAGTGAAAGAGAAGAACAGATTTCAAACCCTGAAGAGACTAAAGGCAGACTGTCTACAGATGGAGCTCCAAAAGGTGAAATTACCTGGTTCCCATCACACAAGGTTCTCCTAGAAGAACTAAAAAATAAATAAATAAAAGAGAGCTAGAAGAAAAATGGGGAAAGGAAATGAAAGCCTTGCAAGAGAGGTTGGAAATGGCAACACAAAATAGACATAATGAAATGGGAAAAAAAAAAAACATAACTCATTAAAAGATAGATTTGAAGAACTGGAAAAAGAAAGCAACTCCCAGAAGAACAGAATTTGTGAAGCAAAACAAAAAAGAAAATAACTTCTTAAAAAAAAAAAGACAAATTTGTGAAATGGAAAAAGAAAATAACTCCTTAAAAAACAGAATTTGTGAAATGGGGGAAAAATTGCATAGAACAAAACAACTCATTCAAAAATGCAATTGGACAAATACAAAAAAGTTAAAAAGTAAATGAAGAAAATAACATACTAAAATTGAGAATAGAACAAATGGAAACAATTGACTCAATAAGGCAATAAGAATCAGTTAAGAAAAAAGAAAAAAAAAAAGAAAGAAAGAAAGAAAGAAAGAAAGAAATAGAAAAAATGTAAAATACCTAATGGGGAAAACAACCAACCTGAAAAATAGATCCAAAAGAGACAATCCAAGGATTATTGGACTCCCTGAAATACATGATGAAAAAAAAGAGCTTATACACTATTTCCCATGAAATAATCAAAGAGAACTGCCCAGATGTCATAGAATCATAAGGTAAAATAGACATTGAAAGAATTCATCAATCACATACAGAAAGAGATACCAAAATTAAAACTCCAAGAAATATTGTGGCTAAATTCCAGAAGTATTAGACCAAGGGAAAAATACTACAAGCAGCCAGAAGGGGAAAAAAACACAATTCAAATACCAAGGAGCCACAACAAGGACCACTCAGGATCTATCAGCTTCCACATTAAAGGATTGAAGAGCTTGGAATCTAATATTCCTATAGGCAAAGGAACTTGGTATGCAGCCAAGAATAACTTACTCAGTCAAACTGAGCATTTTCTTTCAAGCAAGAAAATGGACATTCAATGAAATGGGTGATTTCCATCTATTTCTGATGAAAAAAAACAGAGCTAAATAAAAGGTTTGACCTCCAAATATAGAACTCAAGAGAAGCATAAAAAGTAAAAAGAACTCTTGATAACTGTATTTCTGTTATAGGTATACATAAAGAATACATGTATAATTTGGTTTACTGTTATAATATAAAAAAGGATTTAGAAGTGGAAAGGAAATTGTACCAGAAAAAGGGAAAAGTGGAGGTACTACATATCATGAATCCTACATTATGTTTTTTTACAGGAAACACACTTGAGCAGGGTGAAACACACAGAGTATAGGTAAAAAGCTGGAGCAGAATCTACTATGCTTCAGGTCAAGTCTTTCTTTGACCTTCATCTGGAGTTACTTTGCTTTTAAGGACCTCCAGAATTGAGCTCTATTCTCTTTCTCCATATAAGGTAAATCTGCCAAACCACCTGCTTGCAACCAGGACAGAGAGATCTAAAGGGCTCACAGAAAATCCCCAGGTATGTGGAAGATACAATGCTCTGACTCCCAGCCCCAGTCTCCCTGTACTTGTGATTTTGAATCAGCAGACTGTTCCCTTGCCCATTTGAAACAAACCTGTTTTGAAGTTCTTCCAAGGTAACTTCTTCCTGAAATGTGTTGTACCCCAAATATTTGTAGATTATTCTACTCCAAAACCAGTTTAAAGGCTAAATCTACTGTTGCCTTGAGGGAAGATAAAAGAAGGTCACAGACACTTGCCTGTGCTTTCTGCCAACTTGGCTCCACCCATTTTCAGAGTAAATGATTTAAATAGTCCCATTTTAGAAAAAGAATTATAACATGTAAGTAATCAACTCCTAGAAAAAAAAGAATCTTCAGGGCCAGATGGATTTACATAGGAATTCTACCAAACATTTAAGTAACAATTAATTCCAATATTATACAAATTATTTGAGAAAAAAAGGGAAATAATGAGTCTTACCAAATTCCTTTTATGGCCAGATATGATGCTGATATCAAAACCTAGTAGGGTAAAAACAGAGAAAGAAAATTATAGACCAATTTCCCTAATGAATATTGTTGCAAAAATCTTAAAATATTAGCAAAGAGATTATATCAAATTGTTCCCAGAATAATACATGATGAAAAAGTATGATTTATACCAGGAATGCAGGGCTGGTTCAATATCAAGAAAACTAATATGTTAATTGACTACATCAATAACCAAACTAACAAAAATCACATGTTTATCTCAATAGATGCCAAAAAAAATTGATAAAATTTAAAACCCATGTCTTTTAAAAAGAGTAGAGAATATAGGAATAAATACTTTTTCTTAAATGTTCTGTAGCATATATTTAAATCCATCAGCAAACATCATAGGTAAGAGGAATAAACTGGAACCATTTCAAATTAGATCAGAGGTGAAACAAATTTGCTCACCATGATAATGACTATTCAGTGTTGTATTAGAAATGTCATCTTTGACAATAAGAGTAGAAAAAGAGATTAAAGGAATTAGAGTAGGTAATTAGGAAAACTAATTATCAATCTTTGCAAATGATAAGATTGTATCCTTAGAGAAATCTAGAGAATCAAATGAAAATGACTAGTAACGATTCACAACTTTAGCAAAGTTACAGGATACAGAATGTATCTAAATAAATAATCAGTATTTTAATATACTACCAAAAAAGTCCAGCAGCAAAAGATACAAAGAGAAATACCATTTAAAGTAACTGTTAATTTTTATAAAAATTTTGGGAGTCTATGTGAGAAGGCAAAGTCAGGGAGTATATGAAGAAATCTATAAAACACTTTCCAAACAAATAAATTAGGTCTAATCATTTGGAAAAATATGAAATATTCATATGTAGGCTAAGTGGATATAATAGAAATGGCAATACTTCATAAATTAATCTACTTATTTAGTGTTATACCAATCAAACTCCCAGGAAATTATTTTACAGATCCAGAAAAGCAATAACAAAGTTCATCTGAAAGAATAAAAGGTCAAAGGAATTAAGGGAAAAAAGGCCAGTAATGGTGGCCTAGCTGTGCCAGACCAAAAAATTATATTCTAAAGCAGGAGTCATCAAAGCCATTTGGTACTAGCTAAGAAATAGAGTAGTCTCTCAGTAGGGACAAAATAGTCAATGACTATAGCAATCTAGTGTTTTCCAAATCCAAACACCCCAGTTTTTAATATATCATTATTTGACAAAACCTGGTGGGAAAATTGGAAACTAGTGTGGCAGAAACTAAGCATGACCCACATCTAATACCATATACCAAGATAAGGTCGAAATGGGTTTATGATTTGGACATAAAGAATGGTATTATAAGCAAGTTAAAAGAACATATAATAATTTACTTCTCAAATGCAAATTAAGACAACTCTAAGATACCACTACACAACTGTCAGACTTGTTAGAATGACAGGGAAAGATAATGCAGAATGTTGGAGGGGATGTGGGAAAACAGGGACACTAATACATTGTTGGTGGAATTGTGAATACATCCAACCATTCTGGAGAGCAGTTTGGAACTATGCTTAAAAAGTTATCAAACTGTGCATATCCTTTGATCCAGCAGTGTTACTGCTGGGCTTATATCCCAAAGAGATTTTAAAGAAGGGAACAAGACCTGTATGTGGCAAAATGATTATGACAGCCCTCTTTGTATTGGCCAGAAACTGGAAACAGAGTGGATGCCCATCAATTGCAGAATGGCTGAATAAATTGTGGTATATGAATGTTATGGAATATTATTGTTCGGTAAGAAATGACCAACAGAATAATTTCAGAAAGGCCTGGAGAGACTTACATGAACTGATGCTGAGTGAAACGAGCAGGGCCAGGAGATCATTATATACTTCAACAACAATACTATATGATGATCAATTCTGATGGACCTGATCCTCTTCAACAATGAGATGAACCAAATCTGTGCCAATGGAGCAGTAAAGAACTGAACCAGCTATGCCCAGCGAAAGAACTGTGGGAGATAACTAAGAACCATTACATTGAACTCCCAATCCCTATATTTTTTGTTAATTTGATTAAAAAAAGAAATAAGAAAATTAAATTATTAGTCTCAAAAAATGCAAAATGACAATTTTCAACTAATGAAGAATAAATTAGGACAATAATTAGGAGTTATTTTGTGTAACGATATGTCAATATATTTGATAATATATGTAAAATGGAGGAAAATTCTCAAAAACTTTGATTGCCCATGTTAACAGAAGAGGAAATAAATAATTTAAATAGTACCATTTTAGATAAAAAAAATTATAAGTTATTAATCAACTCCCTAAGAAAAATTTTCCATAGGCAATTGGATTTGCATGTGAATTCTACCAAATATTTAAAGAAAAATTAATTCTAATACTATATAAACTATTCTACCAAATTCCTTTTATGACACAGAATGGTGCTGGTATCTAAATCAGGTAGGGTAAAAACAGAGAAAGAAAATTATAGACCAACTTCCTTAATGAATATTAATGCAAAAATTTTAATAAAATATTAGCAAAGAGATTACAGAAAGTCATTTTCAAGATAATGCAACATGACCAATAGGATCTATTCCAGAAATGGAGGGCTGGTTGAATATTAGAAAAACTATTATCATAATTGACTATATCAATGACCAAACTAACAAAAATAACATGAATCTCTCAATAGATGCAGAAAAAGCATTTGATAAAATGCAACATCCCTTCCTATTAAAAACACTAGAGAATATAGGAATAAATGGACTTTTTTTTTAAATTTTTTTTATTTTGAAAAAAATTTCTTTACAGCATTATCCCTTGCACTCACTTCTGTTCCAACTTTTTCCCTCCCTCCCTCCACCCTCTCTCCCAGATGGCAAGCAGTCCTATTCATGTTAAATATGTCACAATATATCCTAGATACAATATACGTCTGCAGAACCAAACAGTTCTCTTGTTACACAGGAAGAATTGGATTCAGAAGGTAAAAATAACCCGGGAAGAAAAACAAAAATGCAAACATTTTACATTCATTTCCCAGTGTTCTTTCTTTGGGTGTAGCTGCTTCTGTCCATCACTGATCAATTAAAACTGAGTTAGATCTTCTGTTTGTCGAAGATATGCACTCCCATCAGAATACATCCTCATACAGTATCATTGTTGAACTATATAATGATCTCCTAGTTTTGCTCATTTCACTTAGCATCGGTTCATGTAAGTCTTGCCAATTCTCTGTATTCATCCTGCTGGTCATTTCTTACAGAACAATAATATTCCATAACACTCATATACCACAATTTACCCAACCATTCTCCAATTGATGGGCATCTATTCATTTTCCAGTTTCTAGCCACTACAAACATTTTGGCACATACAGGTCCCTTTCCCTTCTTTAGTATATCTTTGGGGTATAAGGCCATTAGGAGCACTGATGGATCAAAGGGTATGCACACAGTTTGCTAACTTTTGGGGCATAATAACAGATGGCTCTCCAGAATGGTTGGATTCATTCACAGTTTCACCAACAATGCATCAGTGTACCAGTTTTCCCGCATCCCCTCCAACAATCATCATTATATTTTCCTGTTAGCTTAGCCAATCTGACAGGTGTGTAGTGATATCTCAAAGTTGTCTTAATTTGCATTTCTCTGATCAGTAGTGATTTGGAACACTCTTTCATATGAGTGGAAATAGTTTCAATTTCATCATCTGAAAATTATCTGTTCGTATCCTTTGACCATTTCTCAATTGGAGAATGGCTTGATTTTTTATAAATTAGAGTCAATTCTCTATATATTTTAGAAATGAGGCCTTTATCAGAACCTTTAACTGTGAAAATGTTTTCCCAGTTTGTTGCTTCCCTTCTAATCTTGTTCGCATTAGTTTTGCTTGTACAAAGACTTTTTAATTTGATATAATCAACATTTTTTATTTTGTGATCAATAATTTCTAGTTCATCTTTGGTCACAAATTGCTTCCTCCTCCACAAGTCTGAGACGTAAACTATCCTATGTTCCTATAATTTATTTATAATCTTGCTCTTTATGCCTAAATGATGGACCCATTTTGATCCATGACTAATTTCTGCCATACTAATTTCCAGTTTTCCCAGCAGTTTTTGTCAAATAATGAATTCTTATCCCAAAATTAGAATCTTTGGGTTTGTCAAACATTAGATTGCTATAGTTGACTATTTTGTCTTGTGAACCTAACCTATTCCACTGATCAACTAATCTATTTCTTAGCCAATACCAAATACTTTTGATGACTGCTGCTTTATAATATAGCTTTTGATCAGGTACAGCTAGGCCACCTTCAACTGATTTTTTTTTTTCAGTAATTCCCTTGAGATTCTTGACCTTTTGTTCTTCCATATGAATTTTGTTGTTATTTTTTCTAGATCATTAAAATATTTTCTTGGGAGTCTGATTAGTATAGCACTAAATAAATAATTAGTTTAAGGAGTATTGTCATCTTTATTATATTCGCTCGGCCTATCCAAGAGCACTTAATATTTTTCCAATTATTTAAATCTGACTTTATTTGTGTGGAAAGTGTTTTTGTAATTTTGCTCATATAATTCCTGACTTTCCTTTGGTAGATAGATTCCCAAATATTTTATACTACTGACAGTTATTTTGAATGGAATTTGAATGGATTTTCTTGGTGAGGTATAAAAATGCTGAGGATTTATGGGGATTTATTTTGTATTTTGCAGCTTTGCTAAAGTTATGAATTATTTCTAATAGCTTTTTAGTAGAATCTCTGGGGTTCTCTCAGTATAACATCATATCATCTGCAAAGAATGATAGTTTGGTTTCCTCATTGCCTATTCTAATTCCTTTAATGACTTTCTCAACTCTTATTATTTCTTATAATGGTATCCTTACAGAATCCTAATAAATCAACAAAAATACAACTATAAATAATTCACAACTTTAGCATAGTTGCAGGACATAAAAGAAATCCCTAGAATTCATCATCATTTTTATATATTAGCAGCTATATTCCATAAGCAAGACATACAAAGAGAAATTCCATTCAAAATAACAGTTGATGGAATAAAATATTTGAAAATCTATCTGTGAAGGCAAAGTTAGGAAATATATGAACACAACTACACAACACTTTCCACACAAATGAAGTCAGATCTAATTAGTTGGAAATATATGAAGTGCTCATGAGTAGGCTGAGTGAATACAAAAAAATGACAATACTATCTAAATTATATATTTAGTGCCATATCAATCAAATTCCCATTAAATTATTTTACAGATTTAGACAAAAACAATAAGAAAGCTCATCTGGAAGAACAAAAGGTCAAGAATTTCAAGGAAATTAATGAAAAAAAAAATGCCAGTGAAGGTGATCTAGCTATACTAGACTTTGAACTATTTTAAAAGACAGCAGGAATCAATATCATTTGACACTGGCTAAGAATTAGAGCATAGGAATAGGTTAGGTTGATAAGACAAAATGTTAAATCACTATAGCAATCTAGTGTTTGTCATAGCCAAAGACCCCAGTTTTTGTGACAAGAACTCACTATTTGACAAAAACTGCTGGGAAAATTGGAAAACAACATAGTAGAAATTACACGTTGACCCACACCTAACACTATATACCAAGAAAAGGTTGAAATGGGTTCATGATTTAAACATAAAGGATGATATTATATGCAAATTAGAAGAGCATATAATAGTTTATCTCAGATCTGTGGAGAAGGAAAGAATTTATGACCAAAAATAACTGGAACTAATTACTGAACACCAAATAGAGTATTTTGATTATATTAAGTTAAAAAGCTTTTGTACAAACAGAACTAATGCAGATTAGATTAGAAGGGAAACAATACATTGGGAAATTATTTTTACATTCAAGGATTCTGATGAAGGCCATATTTCCAATATATAGAGAGAATTGACAGAAATTTATAATTTATAAATTTATAAAAATTCAAGCCATTATCCATTTCATAAACAGGCATAGGTATGAATGGACAATTTTGGGATGAAGGAATTCAACAAACCCAAAGACCCCAGCTTTTGGGATAAAAACTTACTGTTTGACAAAAATTGCTGGGAAAATTGGAAACTAGTATGGCAGAAACTCGGCATCGACCCACACTTAACACCATACACCAAGATAAGGTCAAAATGGGTTCATGATCTAGGCATAAAAAATGAGATTAGAAATAAATTAGAGGAACACAGAGTAGTTTACCTCTCAGACCTGTGGAAGAGGAAGAAATTTATGACCAAAGAAGAACTAGAGATCATTACTGATCACAAAATAGAAAATTTCGACTATACCAAACTGAAAAGTTTTGTGGAAAAAAAAAAAAAACTAATGCAGACAAGATTAGAAGGGAAGCTATAAACTGGGAAAATATTTTTACAGTCAAAGGTTCTGATAAAGGTTTCCAAAATATATAGAGAACTGACTCTAATTTATAAGAAACCAAGCCATTCTCCAATTGATAAATGGTCAAAAGATATGAACAGACAATTCTCAGATGAAGAAATTGAAATTATTTCTATCCATATGAAAAGATGCTCCAAGTCATTATTAATCAGAGAAATGCAAATTAAGACAACTCTGAGATACCACTACACACCTCTCAGACTGGCTAGAATGACAGGGAAAGATAATGCGGAATGTTGGAGGGGATGTGGCAAAACAGAGACACTAATACATTGTTGGTGGAATTGTGAATACATCCAACTGTTCTGGAGAGCAATTTGGAACTATGCTCAAAAAGTTATCAAACTGTGCATAGCCTTTGATTCAGCAGTGTTACTACTGGGCTTATATCCCAACGAAATCTTAAAGAAGGGAAAGGGATTTGTATGTGCATGAATGTTTGTGGCAAGCCTCTTTGTAGTGGCCAGAAACTGGAAACTGAGCGAATGCCCATCAATTGGAGAATGGTTGAATAAATTGTGGTATATAAATGTTATGGAATATTATTGTTCGGTAAGAAATGACCACCAGGATGATTTCAGAAGGGCCTGGAGAGACTTACATGAACTGATGCTGAGTGAAAAGAGCAGGACCAGGAAATCATTATATGATCTCAACAACAATACTATATGATGACCAATTCTGATGGACCTGGCCATCCTCAGCAATGAGATGAATCAAATCAGTTCCAATGGAGCAGTAATGAACTGAAACAGCTATGCCCAGGAAAAGAACTCTGGGAGATGACTAAGAACCATTATATTGAATTCTCAATCCCTCTATTTTTGTCCACCTGCATTTTGGATTTCCTTCGCAGGCTAATTGTACAATATTTCAGAATCTGATTCTTTTTGTACAGCAAAATAATGGTTTGTTCATGAATACTTATTGTATTTATATTTTAATATATTTAACATCTACTGGTCTCCAGCCATCTGGGGGGGGGGAGGGAGTGGGGGGAAGGAGGGGAAAAATTGGAACAAGAGGTTTGGCAATTGTCAATGCTGTAAAGTTACCCATACATATAACCTATAAATAAAAGGCTATTAAAGTTAAAAAAAAAAAAAGTTGCATAGTTCTCCAGTATTTATAAAATCATTTTTATAACAATCCAGGGACAAGTATTACAGTTAATAACTTTAAATTTAGCGTTTGAATATCTGAGTTTGATTTCTGACTATCTCTTATATTAGTGAATTTGGGGAAAATACTATTTTTTGAAAGTTGAAATTAACATATGTAAAATAAAAAGTAGGAAGAAATACATGATTTCTTAAATCCCTTATATCTGTCATTATGATTTACCACCCAAGGATATTCATATTATCACCATTTAGAAATGGATAATATGAATCCAGACAAGGGTACTTTTTTGAACTGCTCATTGGTTCTTTCCTATTGTAGGTCCATAAGAAGAGGTTCTGATCTGAACACAAAGTACAAGAAGGGGAAGCAAGTCAGCACCTCTCCATAATTTAATGTTTTAGACAAAAGTTGGAGTATTTCCCAGGGCACTGAGTGTTTAATCAACTTGATCAGTCACATATCCAGTAAATAAAATAGACAACCCATAAACCAAGAAGTATAAGGATGTGTTGCACACATCCAAGTATTATGAACTATGGGATAAGGAAGTTAAGTTTAAACAGTAACAATCAAAATCCCAGTCCACCAGGACTTATATTATCTGTCAGAAAACTACCATTGTAAATTAACTTGTTGGGACAAATATTGCATAGGAATGAGAAAAGTTTTTGGACCAATTCCTTACCTCCCAAACAGATGTGTTTGCTAGGAGAGATTAATCCTCTGAAATAAAAGAGGGGAACTTATTTTTAATATATTTTCTCACTATATTGGTGAACCAAATACTCTCTTGCAAAATTCAATCACTTAAATCCTTACATGGAACTGGAACATTTGTTATACTCCTAAAAACAGGGAGAGCACAGATGGTAGGGGCTTAAGCCAGTAAAATAAGAAAAAGAATCCCTTCAGGTTAGCTAAAACTGCTGAGAGAATTTCTAACAAGTCTTAGCCTAAGAGTGGGGCATAAGCAGAAACATGTTACATGTAGTAATGCATGATTAATTAAGTTATAAATTATTGATGAAACTATTTTTTATTTATGACAAATTATAGGATAGGGACTGGGATTGAAGTTTTACTGGTAAAGGTAATTACAAGAGAGAAAAGTTTTCCTGTTTCAGCACCTCTTCACAACTTAAAAGTTTTAGAGTCTGCCTCGGGCACTGAGTGTTTAAGAAACTTGATCAAAGTTACATATCCAGTAAGTGTAATAGACAACATATGAACCAAAAATTTTATGGCTCCAAAAATAGCTTTCTACTTACTATGAAAAATGATCTAAAACAGATATTAATAGTAACTTTCTCTCAACTTACAGAAAAAAAATCATATTTAAAACTTAAGGGCATCTGATATTGCAAGTGAAAGAATTTTTGTTTGTTTCATTAAACAATAAAATGATTGGATATTTTTTTAATAACAAAAACTTGGAGGCAAATTGGTATTCTAAATAAGGTACTGTATATGACAATAGGAAGACATGCTTCCAAATATCACTTCTGATTTATATTGATATCAGAAAATAGGAATATATAGATGAAACCATCTTGTTTTCCACATTATTACTCCTCTCTTGTTTAAGTCATCTTCCCTATATCATCTTATATCCATTCTCTGTTTATATGTCTATGTATATGTAAGTATCCCCTTCTACATGTCAAATCAAGACAGGGACTTTTTGTCTTTTGTCTTTGTATGCCTATTGCCTGGCACAAGAATTGTTTAATCAATAATTCTGATTTGATTGATGTAACCAGTTTAGAAAAGTTACAGTCTCTTCTTAGATAAGTTTTTATTGATTTATGTTTCTTACATTACTGTAATATTGCAATATACTCTCCATCCCACACTATTTTTCCAGATAATTTTTCCATGACAAAACATTATTTAGAAAAGGAGGTTATGTCAGCAGAACAGATATATACATTGAAAAAATTCCAAAATTTTGCATATTCTATAATACCTGTGGATTTCTCATTTTCATGAAAGGTATGTTTGCAGGGTCCTCTCACGTGAAATTTCACTAATCTTTGTAATTTTGCTCTATTTACTTTCATATATATATATATATATATATACATATATATATATTTAGAAATTTTGGGACTGCATGTGAACAATTTTAATAATGATTAAAAAAAATTTTAGAGTTAAAAATTCTTTTTGACCTCCCTTTGCATCTCCTTGCTTGGGACAGGAAGAAATTTGACATGGAGTATGCATATAAAGTCTTAAAAAATGTTTTCATATTAACTATGTTGTAGATGAAAACACCAAAAAGTAAAAGAAAAGGAAAGGAAAGAAAGAAAGGAACAAATAAACACTTTTTTTTTATTAAGACTTTTTATTTACAAAACATATGCATGGGTAATTTTTCAACATTGACACTTGAAAAATCTTCTGTTCCAAATTTTCCCCTCCTTCCCCTCCTCCCCTAGATGGCAGGCAGTCCAATACATGTTAAATATGTTAAAATATATGATATATCCAATATATGTATACATAATTATGCAGTTATCTTGCTATACAAGAAAAATCAGATAAAGAAGGAAAAGAAAACTGAGAAAGAAAACAAAATACAAGCAAACAACAACAGAAAGGATTAAAATGCTATTTTGTGGTCCACAATCAGTTCCTAAGCTCCTCTCTCTAGATATAGATGGCTCTCTTCATCACTGAACAATTGGAATTGATTTGAATTATCTAATTGTTGAAGAGAGCCATGTCCATCAGAACTGATCATCATATAGTATTGTTGCCATGTATAGTGATCTCCTTGTTCTGCTCATTTCAATTAGTATCAATTCATATAAGTCTCTCCAAGCCTTTCCAAATCTTCCTGCTGGTCATTCCTTACAGAAAAAAAATAATATTCCAAGCATTCATATACTATGACTTATTCAGCCATTCTTCAATTGAAGGGCATCCATTCAGTTTCTAATTTCTAGCCAATACAAAAAGGGCTGCCACAAACATTTTTGCACATGCGTGTCCCTTTTCCTCCCTTAAGATCTCATTGGGATATAAGCCCAGTAGAAACACTGCTGGATCAAAGAGTATGCATAGTTTGGTAACTTTTTGAGCATAGCTCCAAATTCTCTCCAGAATGTTTGGATCCATTCACAGTTACACCAACAATATATCAGTGTCCCAGTTTTCCCACATCCCCTCCAACATTCATCATTATCTTTTTCTGCCATTTTAGTCAATCTCAGAGATGTGTAGTGGTATCTCTGATTTGGCTTAATTTGTATTTCTCTGATTAATATTGATTTGGATTGATTCGTACCCTTTCATATGAATAGTTTCAATTTCAAAGAAACACTTTTAAAAAGTGTGCCTCAATCTGCATTCAGAGTTCATCAGCTTTTTTTGTTTTGTTTTGTTTTGTTTTGTTTTCCCTGGAGTTTGATAGAATTTTTGTTTGTTTGTTCATCATGAGTCCTTTGGAATTGTCTTAATTCATTTACTTGATCAGAGTAGCTAAGTTGTTTAAATTTTAACACAAGTACAATATTATTACTGTATATAATATTCTCTTACTGCTATTCACTTTGTTTGCATCAGATCTTATATCTTTTCAGATTTATGTCAAAGCATGTTGCTCATCATTTCTCGTACCCTAATAGGATTCTTTTAAAATCCTATACTATAGCTTATTAGGGCATCCCCTCAAATTCCAATTCTTTTCCAATACAAAAAGAAGTGAACTGAAATGAATATTTGTACTTTTATTTTCTCTTTGGGACAATGATATATTAGCTCTATTGCTGGATCAAAAAATATGCACAGTTTTATAGACCCATTGGCATAATTCCAAATTGTACTCCAGTGTAATTGGATTCTTTCTTTATTAAATTTTTAAACATATTTTATATGGCATTGAAATGAATTCTTCTTTAAATGTTTAGTAAAATTCCTAGGGATTTTTTCTTAGGGAGTTCATTTATGGTTTCTTCAGTTTCTTTTTTTTTTTCTAAAATAGACTTTTGTAACTATTCTACTCCCTTGTTTGCTATACTACGCAGATAATATGTTTATAAAGATCCATCATTTAATTATTACCAGTTTCCCTGGCATATATTTGGGCAAAAAACTCTTAATTGTTGAAATTTCACTTTCATTTGTGGTACATTCACCCATTTGATTTTTAATACTAGCAGTTTGGTTTTTTTTCTATTTTTTAATAATGAATGAGGACATACATTTTCCCTTAAATACCCTATTTTGGCTACATCCTATAACTTCGGGAAAGTTGTCTCATTGCTATCATTTTTTTTTAAATAAGAGTATTATTGTTTCTATGATTTGTTCTTTGAACCACATTAACTTGAGAATAAGATTATTTAGCTTCCAATTAAATAAAGAAATAGAAAATGAAGGAGGAACAAGCAGCATAACAATTACCTTTTCATTTAGAAAAGTAAAAAAATTAATCTCATTGAGTCCCTTATGATTAATTCTGTTCATGTTTACCTTTAGATTCTTCTCAGGTCTTATATTTCAAGTCAGTTTTTCTATTCAGCTTCTGATGTCATCCAGAATACTTAAAAATCCTCTGTTTCAGGAAATATCCTTTTTTTTTCCTTGAAAGAATCTTTGTCCACAATAATTAGCTCAGATATTCTGGGCAAGTTATTCTTGATTGTAATACCATTTTTAAATTATTTTTTTCCTAGAATGTCATATTCCATGCCCTATGCTCCTTTAAGGTGATAGCTCCTAAAATTTGGGGAACCCTGACTGTTGCTCTACAATATTTCATTTGTTTCTTTTTACCTTCTATTTATATTTTCTTCTTGACCTGGGAGTTCTGGAATTTGGCTATTATGTTCCTGGGAGTTTAATTTTGGGGCCTTTAAAAGGTGGTAAATAATAAGGGCTCTAAAATTCCAATTTGCTCTCCACTTCTAGGTTATGACAGCAGGTTTCTTTGATAATATTTTTGAAATATGATGTCTATACTCTTTGTTTATGACATTCAGAAAGTCCAACAATTCTACAATGATCTCTCCTGGATTTATATTCCATATTATAGAGGGCCAGTATTGAATAAGTGCATGAACAGAAAAAGTCCAGTCCAGGTATTATTTGAGACATGCTCTCTGTTAAGACTAGTGATTCAAACTACTGGCTTACCATCTCTGCAACAATGAATTATAAAGACATACTTGATAAATTGAAGGTAAACTTGATGGATAATACATGTCAAGGGAACAACGCTTTAGAACTACACTATTTACCTCTTAACAATAAATAAAGGACATACTTGAGGTAAATATATTAGTATGATAATTTCTGCTATTTACCACTCTGTTTCCACAAGCACTTTGATATTGATATACATTGAAACTATTTACAATTCTGTTGGTATGAATGACCATCACAACCATGCTCTTTACAATTCTGTCTTTATAAGTATCTTGGAGAAATTCCATTTAATGTAACTACTCATAATATAAAATATTTAGGAATCTATAGGCCAAGGGAAAATCAGAAACTTTATGAGCAAAACTACAAAACATTTTCCATACAAATTGTCTGATCTAACCAACTAGAAAAATATTAAATGCCCTTGGATAGGGCAAGTAAATATAATAAAGATGACAATACTACCTAAACTAATCTATTTATTTAGCATATACCAATCAGACTCCCAAAAACTATTTTAATGACCTAGAAAAAATAACAACAAAGTTCATATGGAAAAAACAAAAGGTCAAGAATTGCAAGGGAATTAATGAAAAAAAAATCAAATGAAGGTGGCCTAGCTATACCAGATCAAAAATTATATTATAAAGCAACGGTTACCAAAACCATTTGGTATTGCCTAAGAAATAGAGTTGTTGATCAATGGAATAGGTTAGGTTCAAAGGACAAAAAAGCTAATAACTTTAATAATCTAGTGTTTGATAAACCCAAAGACCCCAGTTTTGGGGATAAGAACTTACTGTTTGACAAAAATTGCTGGGAAAATGGGAAATTAGTATGACAGAAACTAGGCATTGACCCACACTTAACATCGTACACCAAGATAAGGTCAAAATGGGTTCATGACCTAGGCATAAAGAATGAGATTACAAATAAATTAGAGGAACACAGGATAGTTTACCTCTCAGACCTGTGGAAGAGGAAGGAATTTATGACCAAACAAGAACTAGAGATCATTATTGATCAAAAAATAGAAAATTTTGATTATAGCAAATTGAAAAGTTTTTGTACAAACAAAACTAATGTAGACAAGATTAGAAGGGTTGGAATAAACTGGGAAAATATTTTTACAATCAAAGGTTCTGATAAAGGCCTCATTTCCAAAATATATAGAGAATTGACTCTAATTTATAAAAAAATCAAGCTATTCTCCAATTGAAAAATGGTTAAAGGATATGAACAGACAATTCTCAGACAAAGAAATTGAAACTATTTCTAGCCAAATGAAAAGATGCTCCAAGTCATTATTAATCAAAGAAATGCAAATTAATACTACTCTGAGATACAACTACACACTTGTCAGATTAACTATAATGACAGGGAAAGATAATGTGGAATGTTGGAAGGGATGTGAGAAAACAGAGACACTAATACACTGTTTGTGGAATTGTGAATACATCCAGCCATTCTGGAGAGCAATTTGGAACTATGCTCAAAAAGTTATCAAACTGTGCATACCCTTTGATCCAGCAGTGTTTCTACTGGGATTATATCCCAAAGAAATCTTAAAGGAGGGAAAGGGATTTGTATGTGCATGAATGTTTGTGGCAAGTCTCTTTGTAGTGTCCAGAAGCTGAAAACTGAGTGGATGCCCATCAATTGGAGAATAGCTGAATAAATTGTGGCATATGAATATTATGAAATATTATTGTTTGGTAAAAAATGACCAGCAGGATGATTTCAGAAGGCCTGGAGAGACTTACATGAACTGATGCTGAGTGAAATGAGCAGTATCAGGAGATCATTGTATATTTCAACAACAATACCATATGATGATCAATTCTGATGGATGTGGCCATCTCCAGCAATGAGACAAACCAAATCAGTTCCAATAGAGCAGTAATGCATTGAATTGGCTAAATCCAATGAAAGAACTCTGGAAGATGACTATGTACCATTGCATAGAATTCCTAATCACTCTATTTTTGTCCTCTTGCATTTTTTATTTTCTTCACAAGCTAATAATACACTATTTCAAAGTCTGATTGTTTTTGTACAGCAAAATAACTGTTAGGACATGTATATTTATATTGGATTTAATTTATACTTTAACATATTTAACATATATTGGTCAACCTGCCATCAGGGGTTGGGGATGGGGGAAAGGAGGGGAATAATTGGAACAAAAGGTTTGGCAATTGTCAATGCTGTAACATTACCCATGCATATAACTTGTAAATGAAACTCTATAATAAAAAATAAATTTAAATTTAATAAGAACCTTGGTATTGTTACTTAAGGTGGATACCAAAATGGGAAATTTTGATTGTGCAAGAATATGATGTCACCTGAAGATAGTTAGTGACATTGTAATTCTAGTCTAAAAGATATATAAACACTGGCATTCAGATTAATAAAAGGAGATAGCAAATCATATTTTCTATCTGGTATCAGATATTCATTCACACTCTCAGTATTCACTGGAGCTCCAACACCACCCATTCATGGTATCTACAGTTATTTTACATTTAGTTCTATTTATTTTTATTTTGGAGGGGTATTATTTTTGTTGTTGTCCTTTTTTATTAAAGATTTTTATTTTCAAAATATATGAATGGATATTTTATCATTGACCTTTGCAAAATGTTGATTCCAAATTTTCTCTCTCTTCCCCCAAACCCTCCCTAGGTAGCAAATAATCCAATATATGTTAAACATCCTAAAAAATATCTTTTGAATATATGTGTACATATTTATCATGCTGCACAAGAAAAATCAAATCAAAAAAGGAAATATATAAGAAAGAAAATAAAATGCAAGCAAACAACAACAAAAAGTAAAAATTCTATGTTGTGATCCACACTTAGTTTCCTCAGTCCTCACTCTGGGTGTAGATGGCTCTCTCCATCCCAAGAACATTGGAACTGGTCTCAATCATTTAATTGTTGAAAAGAGCCTGGTCCATCAGAACTGATCTTCATATAATCTTGTTGTGATCATGTACAATGATCTCCTGGTTCTACTCATTTCATTTAACATCAGGTCATATAAGACTCTCCAAGCCTCTCTGAAATCATCCTGCTGATCTTTTTTAGAGAACAATGATATTCCACAACATTTGTATATCATAACTTATTCACCCATTCTCCAATTGATGAGCATCCAATCAGTTTCCAGTTTCCTGCCACTACAAAAGGGCTGCCACAAACATTTTTTTCACATGTGGGTCCCTTTCCCTACTTTGAGGTCTCTTTGGGATATAAGCCCAGTAGAAGCACTACTGGATCAAAGAGTATACACAAGTTGATAGTCTTTTGGGCATAGGACCAAATTGCTCTTCAGAATGGTTGGATAAGTTCACAACTCCATCAACAATGTATTAGTGTCCCAGTTTTTCCACAACCCCTCCAATATTTATCATTATCTTTTCCTGTCATCTTAGCCATTATGAGAAGTATGTAGTACCTCAGAGCTGTCTTGATTTGCATTTCTCTGAGCAATAACAATTTAGATCACATTTTCATATGATTATAAATGGTATAAATTTCTTTATTTGAAAAATGTCTGTTGATATCTTTTGACCAGTTATCAGTTGAATAATGGCTTGAATTCTTATGAATTCGAGCCAATTTTCTATATGTTTTAGAAATAAGGCCTTTCTCAGGACATTTGAATGCCAAAAAAAAAAAAAAAAAAAAATTAGATTCTCTGATCCCTTGACACAAAACTTGATCATGTCCCTCAGGGCTTTTGCTTTCTCTCAGTCATTGAACTATGAGTCAGGAATGAGTCTAGGCAATGAACTTGCCAAACTGGTCCTGAATTCAGTGTTATCACAGAGGAACTCAATAATCTCTCTCTCAACAATTGTCAAGTCCTTCTACAATTTCTCATATATGAACTTCCTAAATTGCTACTACTTCTGTCATTGCCACTTCTTGCCATAACTTATGGTTTATCTATGTGGACTTTGGGTCAGCTTCCACTCCTGACTTATAAATCTCTCCAACATCCTACATTGTCTTAAGCAGGAAAAATGATTCATTGTGATCTCTTGTTGGCTCTGCCACTACAGGATTTGTTTTAAGATATTATTTCAAAGTTGTTTGGAAAGGAATGTTGGGAAAGCTCTGCTGAGAACTTTCTCTATTCCACATATTGGCTCTATCCTGGAAGTCTGCCTCCATATTTTTGGTTGTTTGCTGTATAACATTTATTTTCATTTATATTTTTTTTTTAGATTGATAAAAGAGATTTAATATTGGGTAAGCAAGGTTAAAATATAGGTGAAGGTAGAGATAAGGAGGGCACCAGACAGAGGGTCCAGTGGACAGAGGGTTCTCACATGGCTAGCATGTTTGGAATCTCTGCTAAGAGGGGGGTCCCAGCAAGTCCCTTTTATAATGGGAGATTTAGCTTAAGGGGCTTTTGGGTGTAGCCCCAAAGTTGGCTCAGATCCAGGTGGGGCTGGGACAGGTCTGGATCTTCATTGGAATTCAAAGGGACCAGGATTTGTGAGTTAAAGGGTTAATTATATTAACAAGGGTGGGGTGGGTGGGAATCAAAGATAGGAATCTTTCCCACATCATTCCCCCCTCAAGCAGTTGGAACTCAAATTCATTTAAGAAAAATAGACAAGGGACAAAGTCTCTTATTGAGACAGAATTGAAGATTTTCTCCTTCCAGGATTTTCCAAGTTCTGGGGTCCCCTCTTCATCCCCCCCAAGCAGTCACTTCCAAAGGCATGTGAGGAAAAGAGGCGCCGATCTCCTCTTAACTGCTTCAAGCTGGCAAAGGTCGTAGAGATTTGGGGGTTCATGCCAGGAGGTGAGGCGTGAGGTGTGGGGTTTGGGGATGGTAGCAGGGCATCTAAGAGGTATTTGTCCTGGTCAGCCGTTCCCAGTCAGTTGTCCCATGTTCTCCAAGCTGAAGGGCAGTTGAGAGTCCAAAGATTGAAGCCCAGATCTCAGGAGCAGTTTAAAACCCGGGTATCATCCAGGGTGGAGATGCAGCAGGAAATGCATCAGGTCCCTTCTGTGGGCTGCCAGTAAGAATGCTGATGGCCCATCTAACAAGAAGTAGAAGAAAATGCTGGGAGCAAAAGATTATTTGTCTATAGTAAAAAAAGTATAGTTAAGTAGCCTAAAGTTTAGCCCTTTCATTCTTAATTTCCAGGAAAGCTAATTTCTCCTGGGGTTGGTTCAGGGTGTGGACTAAGAAGTCAGCGGAAACAGGAGGTCGGTACATCTAATCAAGATAAGAATGCAGTTTGAGCTCTTAGAAATCTTTTAACTGTGCTGCCTTTCTTTAAAAAGAATTAGTTCCTTAATAAGCAAAGATCCTGAGCTAACCCACTCTTATGGGGGAGGGGTGGAAGGTTCAGAGGGAGTACAAAGTATCTCGGCACTGCCAACCCAGTTTACCGGCCCCTGAGGTGTTCAGACTGTTGTGGGATAAAAGGGGAGACAAGGCCAGACCCCAATTCCTTACCGGGGAGCAGGACGCCAGGGGCCAATTCAGACCCTGTGGTGTGATGCAGTTTCTCCAGTGTTCCTCCTGCTCGAACTCAGGACAGAGACTGGGGTCTCCTCAGACAGTTTCCAGGACACCTACAGGCCTAAGTCTGGGAAAGATTTGTATTAAGAGGCACTTCTGCTCCCCTCTGGGTGTTTTTTTTCAGGAGGCAGAAGTTGCCCTGGGAAGAAAAGAACTGAGAGTCTCAGGTTAGAGTTAAAGGGAAACCAACAAATAGGTGTTAGCAGCAGAGTGGAAGAAACATTGAAGTTTGGACCCCGAAAAAGTTGAAGTGGTGGGTGGGTCCTAGGTTCCACTAGGCTGAGTTTTTCAGCTTTAAAAGAGACAAGTGTGTTGGGTGTGTTTTGCCTCGCCTCTTTTGCCTGAGGGCACAAGTGTTAATCAGTCGCAGCATTCCAAAGAAAAAAAAGCACTTTAAAGGATGAACTTGTCCAGAAAGATTGGAATTCATCTAATCTATTCGGAGTTCACATTTCTTTTTTTTTTTTTAATTAATTCATTTATGTTATTGTTGTTACTATGTATATTGTTTTTTTTTTTTTTTTGGCTCTGTTTACTTCACTGTGTATCTATTTACACACACACACACACACACACACACACACACACATATGTATATATGTCTTTTTTATCCCTTTCCATATGCATCACACATCATTTTTTTTAATAGCCATATCCCATTGGGTTACATCCCATATTTTGTTTAACCATTGCCCACTTGAAGGACATCTACTTCGTTTTTAATACTTAGCTTCTACACAAACGTACTTCCACAATTATTTTAGAAAATATGGGGAAGTTGCAATATCTTTGATCTACTTACCTCACTTGTAAATAAAAATAGTAAAAATTCAGCTTTTGTTAAACTTTTTAAAAAATTTTGCTTTCCTATGGCATAATGGTAAAGCCCATGGACCCTCTCTTTACAATAGTACATAGTGTTTTGTATTCATAATTGAAGTATGTTAACATTTATTTGGAGGATAATGAAAATAAAGATGCAGCTTCTCATGTTTCAAGTTCATAGATACAGTTATTATTTTCTGTGGCTCTTTAGAGGATCAAATGAGAGACAATGTTGGGAAATGATAAAGTGTTATATAAATCAGTTAGCTCGAGAAAAGATCTGTTATTATGCTATAGAAAATAACTTATATGAATACTTGGAGACAGCAGGGAAAAGATTCATTTATGATTGTACCCATTGTGATCAGTTACAAAAGCTGGTCAAAGGGCCACTTAGTACTATTGCTTCCAGACTTCATGGAGTAGGAACATCATGGGTTAACTTTATAATGATGAGTTATCATGACAATTCATCCTCCAAATCCTCTACTACAACACTTGCCTTGAAACCCAGCTTTATTTTTTTTTTTTAGTTTTGAAATTGTTTTTATTTTTTTTCAATAGCTTTTTATTTACAGTTGCAATTGCCAAACTACCCCCTCCCCCAGATGGCTGGATGACCAGTAGATGTTAAATATATTAAAATATAAATTAGATACACAATAAGTATACATGACCAAACTATTATTTTGCTGTACAAAAAGAATCAGACTCTGAAATATTGTACAATTAGCTTGTGAAGGAAATAAAAAATGCAGGTGGGCAAAAATATAAGGATTGCGAATTCAATGTAATGGTTCTTAGTCATCTCCCAGAGTTCTTTCTCTGGGCGTAGCTGGTTCAGTTCATTACTGCTCTATTGGAACTGATTTGGTTCATCTCATTGTTGAAGATGGCCAGGTCCATCAGAGTTGGTCATCGTATAGTATTGCTGTTGAAGTATATAATGATCTCCTGGCCCTGCTCGTTTCACTCAGCATCAGTTTGTGTAAGTTTCTCCAGGCCTTTCTGATATCATCCTGCTGGTCATTTCTTAATGAACAATAATATTCCATAATATTCATAGACCACAATTTATTCAGACATTCTCCAGTTGATGAGGATACACTCAGTTTCCAGTTTCTGGGCACTACAAAGAGGGCTGCCACAAATATTCGTGCACATACAGGTCCCTTTCCCTTCTTTGTGATCTCTTTGGGATATAAGCCCAGTAGGAACACTGCTGGATCAAAGAGTATGCACAGTTTGATAACTTTTTGAGCACAGTTCTTAATTGCTCTCCAGAATGGTTAGATGTATTCACAATTCCACCAACAATGTATTAGTGTCGCTGTTTTGCCACATCCCCTCCAACATTCCGCATTATCATTCCCTGTCATTCTAGCCAGTCTGACAGGTGTGTAGTGGTATCTCAGAGTTGTCTTAATTTGCATTTCTCTGATTAATAATGACTTGGAGCATCTTTTCATATGGCTAGAAATAGTTTCAATTTCTTCATCTGAGAATTGTCTGTTCATGTCCTTTGACCATTTATCAATTGGAGAATAGCTTGATTTCTTATAAATTAGAGTCAATTCTCTATATATTTTGGAAATGAGGCCTTTATCAGAACCTTTGATTGTAAAAATATTTTCCCAGTTTATTGCTTCCTTTCTAATCTTGTGTGCATTAGTTTTGTGAAACCCAGCTTTAATGTCCAAACAAGCAGCAATTATAGTACCTGTCATGGAAGTTTTATGACAGTCAGAATAATATTTGGCATATATATCTGGTGATACCATATGCCAAAATTTTAATATCAAAGACTAATGGATAAAATGCCAGATGTATTTGTGTCTTTTGGCACACTGTCTTAACACAGATTGTTGAAAATAACACATGCTAAATCAATAGGAATAACAAGTCTACTCAAGGAGAATTTTGCCTTCACAAAAGTGATTGATTAAATGTTAAATGTTTTCTGGAGTCTAAGTTATTAAAGGAGTCTTGGAGACTTTGTCAACAAGATGACATTCAAATAGATAATGAAAGAACAATTTTTTTCTTAATACCTAGGAAAGTATGTTCCTTAGTACATACACATTTTCTCATAGTTTTGTGCAAAAATACTTTCCCCACGTTATCGAACACATTATATCATTATTGACTTAGAAATTAACATTTTTTGTATTTACCTCAGAAAGGGAGTCAGAGGTAGAAGAAAAGAAGCATAAGGATAGATGGAGGGTTATTATACATGCTATGTGTATTGCTGAATATGCTCTTTGGTTTAATTGAATTCAACATAATCTTTTTATGCAGACTTCAGAGCAAATTTTAGGCTATTCTAATATTGCCTCCTAACATCATGTACACTTCCTCCCTACCTGTATTTTAGAATAAGTTCCTGGATCCAACTTAGGCTTTCAAAACATAATCATTTGATTTGCCTGTCCAGATATGCAGAGCAATTCAAAGCCATATTCCAACCATGCTGCCATGAAAGTATGTCTCACATTGCTGCTTTCAAGTTTTCTTTTATGTGTTATCATCTATTCTGAAAGTAATATAAACTCCTTGAGGATAGAGATTTTACTTACTTGTATTTTATCACCACCATTTAGTAAAGTGCTTTATACATAACAAGAAAATGATGAATATCTGTCTTTTCTGTCTCCATCTTTTTTTTTTCTTTCTGTCTGTATTTTTTCTATTTTAATCTGTCTCTGTCTCTCTCATATACATGAATACACACACACACACACACACACATGTGCATGCACACACAAACAGAGTCAAAAAGACTTTTTGGCAATAATTAATTAACTCATTTTCTGTAGTAGGAACCCAGGAAACTAAATGAAATATCTCCAAAATAATGCAAAGTAATTTTCAGAAAAAAGAGATTTTACAGCTAAGGTTATCAGAAAGGTCTCATACAAAAGCAGTTATTATTTTACCTGAAATATATGTTTCAAAGGCCTCCAAAGAGAGAGTAATCAAATTAATCTAATCAAATGTAAAAATCAGAAAAATACTAAAACAAAGCCTCACTTCTTAAAACCACTTGATATTTTCTCTAATTGAAACTTAAAACACCTAATACATATTATTTTAAATAAGGAAGACATTTCTTTCTCTTCAACTCAACCACCCTCCCCCCCCCCCCCCTTTTAACTTTCAAAACTCAAAACACAGCTATCTTGTAATACTAAGCTGAATCACAGATTGTTTCATCTGCCATTTGAGTTTCTTATCATAATTTATTTTGTCATGTACTACTTGTTTCCTTATTTGCATTAATTCTTATTTTGCATAATCAGCAGTTTGATGTCCTCAAGGAAAAAACATTGTTATTTTTAACTAAACATCTAAATATGTTTCCTCAACAGTGCCTTAAGGGCACTGAAACTCTAAGTTCTTTGTGATGTTGTTTTTAAGCATTTTTTTAAGTCATTTTTCTATATTTTGTTAAATTATAAAGAGAACAGAGATAGCATTTTATATTGTGAAAAAAAACATAAATCTCAATTTTATGAAATGTAATTTTCAAATTAAAGAGTTTGTGAAAATAATTTAATGTCTTACATTCCATATAGCCACAAACCTTAACTAATTTCTCTGCTGTTCAGGTACACAAGAATCCATTTTCCACTCTTGACAAGCCAACTAAAGATGAAGCAAAATGTCTGATCATCCTACTAATCAGATTTACATAAAAATTCCATTTTTTACTTTGCAATGCAAAAATAACTATTCCTCCAAAGTCTAGTAAAATCTTGCCATAAAACTGACAGCAGAAAAAAAAAAAAGGATAGTTTATAAGTATGAATAGAAATGTTATGCATTTTTCTTAATGGTTTTAAGATTGTAAGGAATGAAGTAAAAATAAAGAAAACTGCAAAAAAAAGAGTTTTTTTTAAAGATAATTGTCAAGTTAAATAAACCATAGAAATTTATATTTTAAAAAATCCAACATTATTAAACAGGTTAAGATTTAATAAATATTTATAATGTTTAAGGTACAATACTAGATATTGTAGATATGAAATGAATGTGAAAATGTGAGAAATGAATGAATGTTTAGTTTCCACAGTCATGAAACTTAAATTAGATAAATGAAATTGAAGCCTAAGAAATAGAGGCAAATTGCAGAACAAGAAAACAAAACTGATAGAGGAAAAATGTTGTCAGAGGTTGGGACTTAGAATAAGATACACTATTGTAAAATGTAATTAGAGGTGAAGACACATTAATTAAAGATTTACAATCACATGGTTGGGGATTATATTATATAATTTATACTCAGGGATAGAGACACATGTGTGGGTCCAAGATAGGCTGTACCAGTTTTGGTACTCAGCCAATAAGGGTTCAGGGAAAGGACCAAACTACATATTGCAAAGTGTAATGGCAAGGGAAGATATAATGATGTATTCAGGGGGGAGATTCACACTAATTTTTTGGGGAGTAGATGTTCTTAGGTTGTGACCTTTGTGATAGTCAGTCAACGGGGAATCAAGGAAGGGAATTTTGTTTTATATCACATGGTATAAAAAGACATGTCGATTGATCCCAAGTATTCCTATTCTATAGTGCTTTTGTAGTTGTATAGTTAAAAGACTTTTAATATCACTCCTTCCAAGCCCAATGGAGTTATTTTTCACAAAACAAATAAAAGTTGCCTAAACTCATATCCATAGCCTAACAGATTTAGAACTAGAAGGGATGTTAGATACCATAGTCTCTTAGCCCTCATTTCAGAGGTATGAAAACTAAGGCCAAGTAAAATGAAATGAATATCCCAAGCTTATACATGCAATAAACATCTTTTCATATCAGATTTTTTAAAAACCCCTGTTATTATTGTTCTTCCTTTATTCTTGAAGAAGACCAATGACATTACAAAAATGAAGACATGAATTACATGTTTAATTGTATTTAAGTGAGACACAGTTGTACAAAGTCAGCAGCCTTGGCCCCTCCTTCAGAGTCATATAAGTCCAATGGCAATATTTAAGTCAATATGACTGGATGGGCTAATATGTACTAGACAACCTTGCCCTTTCTAAATTAAGGTCATTAGTTTGTCTGAGACAATGACTATTCAATGATTAAGGACTAGATAAGAAATGGGACAAAGATGGCATAACATCCTCCCAAAATAAAAACAGAGAAGGGAAGACCCTCAAGGTTTCTACTCAGAACAGAAAACAGCTACTTATACTCATTCTAAACCATCAAAATATAAACAATTAATTAAAGAGGCTTGGCCTGGGATCTGGTACTGAGCATTCAGGGAAAACCTGAGTGATTTAGGTTTAAAGTCTTAATTAAGTCAAGTCCATTAATTAGTTAATTAAGTCCATTTGAAACAATGGTTGCTCAAAAAAATTAGTAAATGCCTTTAAAAACTATTGTTTTTAATTTTAATTTTAATATTTTTTCAGAGCTATAATTCAAGAAATCAGAAATGAAAGTTGAATTGGACTTGCAGTAGATGGTCTTCCTTTTTGGAAAAAAAAATCTAACTTCTAAGTGCTAAAATATAAGCAAGCCCAATTATATTCTTACAGAAAGAATACTTTCATGCACTAGTATTGTACCCAATGGAGAGAATGACTCTTTGTGGTAAGAAGCTATAGTTGTATATAGCTGTAAAGGAGGTAAAACCACATTTTTAGCTTTATGTGACCCACCCTTCTCCAGGAGAGACTTTCATCCCAGTCAGGTGTTTTTTGCAGAGCTAATTCTGGGGATCTGAAAATCCTCACTTCTTCTAAGGTGATATAACCCAGAAAAGATGTCATCACCAATCTCCAGATTTATATTCTGATCTGTTGGTACCATGATAAGGGTCCCAGTACTTCATCTATAAAATATAGATAGTAGCATCAACTGCCCAGGATCAACTGCATTGGTGGCAGCTATCAGAGCTCTGTTTGAAGACACCCAAAATAGGGGAACCCATTGCTGTTTTAGTATCTTTACAGAAAACTTACCTCAAATGATCCTAAAGTTAACCTAGAAACTATTTCAAGAAATTATATAAAAGAACAAAAGTCCACAAGGTGATATATTTTTTAAAATTATAATATGTGTAGATTAGCCATTCTCCCATGTATTCTCTTAATCACTTATGGGGAGATTGAACTAAGGAAAATCTCTGCAAATTTAAGAAAATAGAGAAAGACTGTTTGAATTGCTGTGCCACAGTTCCCTTTTAAATGTCCTACCTCCGTTTCCCTAAATTACCTTGCCTCAGTTTCTTTGATTGTCCTGCCTCAGTTTCCCTAAATTGTCTTGTCTCAGTTTCCCTAAATTGTTCTGCCTCAGTTCCTTGAATTGTTCTGCCTCAATCCCCCCTGGTTGCAACCCTGCTTTCCTGACCATTAGGACTGAAATAATTAGGGCTGTGGAGATCTGATCACTCTGGCATTCCAAAAGAATCATAAATTGTAAATGTATAATCTGAAGATGAAGGGGAATTCAAACTTCTTGGCTCCTAAGTCTTCCTATGTTCTCAAGAATTTATGGTCCTCACCCCCCAACTTGTCAGAGCCAGATTGATGATTCCTTTCTGGAAATTCTGGCGTTTACCACTATTCGGATTCCACCTTTTTCTCCCTGATCTTGAAGTCACATATATAATTCATTGGAGTCCCACAATAGATGCTGGATTCTTTGAGAGCAAAGGCTAATTCATCCCTGGAGGCAGAATGGATTCTGCTCTGCCTTCACACTATTTCTCTCTCTCAGAAACCCAAATAAAATATTAAAAACTCTCTAATCTCTATTTTATCTCAGTTTCTCCAGCATTACATAATAAAGGCCCCATTACCATAAGTTCAGCTAATATCTTCCAGTAAGCTTTTTGTTTGTTTGTTTGTTTTTTAATATAAATAAAATCAACCTAAGGAAAGAGGGGAAAAAATAAAGTAAAAAAGGTGTACAATAGAAAACAAAAGAACAATGTACAAAGAAGTAAAGATGGACACTCATGAATACAATTTCTTCTACTAATACATATACATTATGGAGAGTAGGTAATATATATATATATATATATATATATATATATGTATATATATAACACACACACACACACAGACACATTCTTGAACTGATAATTTGTTATTATATATTTTGAATTCTCCTTTGAATTTTGCCAGGCATATGACAATGTTTTCTTTTGTTTTGTATTTCTTTTTTTCTTATGCTATTTTAAAAAATATAATAAATTAAAAATAAATAAAATGAAATGAAACTAAAATTTATATTTGCAAAAGAAAGAAATGAGACTAGGAATCTATAATTTTCATGATTAGCTTACTTAACTTTGTGTAATTTACTTACAGGAAGTTTGGCATAGTCCAAAGAATTTACAGTGGAGAAATGAAGGGATATTTGATAAGTATTTAAATTAATTAACAACTATCTATACGCCTTGTGACTCTAGACAAATCACTTAAAATCTTGGGGCCCTAGACAATATGAAAGATTATGAATACCATTCAGGGTGACCAATTTCATTTATTAAGAAAATCTTTCACTAAAAATTCACTAATACATTTGTAGGTCTGATTTCCACTTCTGTCTCTAAAGTCTCTAAAGAACTTACATGAACAAACACACAGGCACACACACGCACACATGCACACACACACACATACACACACACACACACACACACACACACACCTATGCACATTTATTCACATGCCTCTTTTCCTATGAACATGATTTTACTAAACTTGTTAGATCATTGAACATTAATGTTTCTTTGCTAAAGGGTAGGGCAGATAGACATTTAACTTCAGAATCAAGTGAGTATTTATTGACATTCTTAATCAATTTACTGAAAAGGGAAGAGATTCATTATACATTTATTAAACATTTACCAGCAGCAGCAGGATAGTTAAATGATCTCATGAAGAGATTGCAAGCCTTGGAGTCAGGAAGACCTGAATTCAAATTTGAGCACAGATACTTACTAGTGGGTAAGTCATTTATCCCTTGTAGCCTCAGTTTCCTGATCTGTAAAATGAACTGAAGAAGCTATCACCCCAATATCTTTTCTAAGAAAACCTCAAATGGGATCAAAAAGATGTGACTAATCTATTAAATAATAACAACAAAAACATGGACCAGGAAATGTTCTGAGGATACAAGTAAGAAAAAGAAATAGGTCCCTGCCTTCAAAGAGCTTACAATAAAATGGAAGAAGATAACAGACAAAAAATGAAAGTAAAATGGAGTAGGATGTGAAGGAGATAAAATATGCTCTGGAATGAAAATCAAGCAAAGTTACTAATGGAAAATGGAGTTACCTGGAATGTTCAGATCCCAATTTTCTATGCAAGATGGTTATGAAAGGAATTTAGTGCTCAACTCTCTAACCCTCCTATAAAATAAAGTGTCAACTGGGGAGTTGAGAAGGTATTATATATCAAAAACTGAATCATCATCATAATAATGAAATTTCAGTTGATAAGTTTATCATTGGTTGTGAAGTCTGGGTCAGCTCTCTGTTGACTTCAAGATCAGCCAGAGTCAGGATCAGCAAAAATCCTTGGTTGTTAGGGGGAGAAGTAAAGGAGATGAATGAAACTCCATGAGGCTCACCACCAACCTCCTCTCTCCTCATCATTCTTGTCCAAAGTGACTCTGACTTGTCTTACTCCACCCCCTAATCCCTCCTACAATTCTCTATATACACCAAAAGATTGGCCAGCACAGAATAGTGAGAAGGGCCACTTTCCAAGCATATGCTAATAGAGTATTGTCCAATAGGTAATTAGCCTTAAGTGCTCAGTTGTCTGATTCCAGTGCACCTATTCAGAGTTTCAGCCCTTTACAATTCATAAGTTTCATGGAATTGCTGAGGGGAAGTGGGATATGTGACTATAATATTACATAATTACATATTAGGGTTAACTATTTCTTGTAGTTTTACACATTAATCCATCCACCATTACCATATTGAGATAATCATCATTTGTTCATTCAACATATTGTATTAATCAAAATCGATTTTTAAAATATACATTTTTGCTACAATTATATATACTTTTTTAGTATAGATATAATCTTTTGTAAGACCAGTAAATAAAGCATGGTAATAACTTATGGTAGAAAGAGTGTTGACTTTGTAATTAATGGATAAATATAGATATAGATGTCGACATTACATGTATACATTTAATTGCATGACTATAAATTCTTGAAATGTGTGTGTGTAATTTTCTACAATAAGAAACTCAGATATTACTCATTATTTGAATTTGGAAAATGACTAAACATATTTTGATATATACACTAAATTAAATATTAGATCATAATTTAAAATAATATAAAGAAGTTAGAAATTTGTCAACTTTTGCATGAATTAATTGAAATTGCTCAACTCCTATATATGTACTTCAAAGTTTCATTACAACTCTTACCTTTTCATCAGAAATGACTCAGATCTTCTAATTAATAAAAGATCTTTTTTTGTAGGATTATACTCAATTTTGGTCAATAAATTATTCTTGGTTGTAAATCTTTGACCTTGTATGTTGGAATATTTGATATCCTCCGTATTTATAGAATGGTTGTGTCAAATGCTGTACGATCCTATCTGAGGCTCTTTATTACATCAATTATTTCCTTTTGGTTGTTTACGTTTTTTTTTGTTGTTGTTGTTCCTTTGGCTTGGAAACTCAAGACATTTTCTATGTTGCTTCTGGGAATTTTCACTGGAAGGTATTTTTTGGTATTGCTGCTCATTTTTTTTTTTTTCAGAAAGTGAATAGTAACTTCTTCTTTTTTTCTTTCTAAACATAAGAAATTTTCCTCCTATAATGTCTTGAAAATATGGCTTGTTTTGCTCTTTTTTTTTAATCATGGCTTTTAGTCAATATACTGTTCTTAAATTATTCAACTTCATTTGTTTTCTAGGTTAGTTGTATTGTTGTTATCCAATAACTTTTTTTTTCTCTTTTTTGGGTCATTTTTTAAAGTTTGTGTGAATATTTCTTGCTCTTTCATATAGTCATTACTTTTTGATTAACCCTAATTTTCATGGGAGTTTATTACTTTACAAACATTTTGTACCTATAAAGCTAAATTATTTTTTTCTAATTCTATAGGATATTGCTCTTGTTTTTTTCCAAAAAAAGTTTCTCTCTACTGCTTTCATTTCTTTTTCTCTATCTCTGTTTCTGTTTCTTTTTCTCTTTTTTTGCACACACACACACACACACACACACACACTTTCTAAATCTCTCAATTTATCCTTCCTGCAAAATCTGTTTGATATTGCACCCAATCTGTGTTTTGCTTTACTAATTTGTCTTTTGGAGTTTTCTTTTGTTTTTACTATTCTTGTCATGGTGATACATTTTTTTTTTTTTAATATGAGATTCATTTCTTCTTCTTTTTTTTTTCATGTAATATACTTCCTGACTTTAGACTTTATGGTAAAATCAGTCTACATGTTTCTTGGAGGGAGGGGAGGAGAAGGGAATGCTGAGGAGACTGATCTGAGCTTGTGGTTTCTTGGTTCCTTCTGCTGCATCCTTGGAAGTATTAAGTGTTTGCTATGCTTGCATATCAGGGACATCTCAGGATTGAGACTTGCAAGCTCTCAGCACTCATAAAGTACTCCAATTCTGAGAAGAGTCTGATTTCTTCCATCTGGCTTTAAACTCTGCAGCTGAATTTGTATATGAACAGCGTGCCTGTGGACCTATAACAGTTGTTCTAATAGAATGTTGCTTGAATCAACCATTATAAGCTAATTAGAAAACTGATGGTTCCGAATAACAGAATTGAAGAAACCCCTTTTATTTGACATTCTTGCTCAGGTTATGTTGTTTCACATCCTTTAGATATGGATTAGGAGCTTACACTGAAACACCACTCAGCTCCTTGATTCAGAACCACCAGCTTTTACTTCTTTCTGAACCTACTTCTTGTGAAGATTGCATATTTTTAAATCAGCAGGAGTCAGGAATTCAGGTTAGGGGAAAATCGTCAGTCTTTATTCTTAGTGAAGAAGGATCAGAGGTGGAAGAGAATCAGTGATAGCAATGTGTGCAGCTGAGCCAAGAAGCTAGCTAGACCAGCAGCCACAGGACCAGCAGCTAGGAGTATGGAACCCAGGCCCAATCTTCCCCGCTTCTCTTCCTGTCTCTCTCTGCCTCCACCCACCAAAATCGTCATTTCCTATACAACACATCAGGACTTGCACAGAGAGTGGGAAGAGACCATTCTTTATCCAATCATGTATATTAATAGAGTATAGCCCAATTACTATTTAGCCTCACGGACTTGGGACCTCAGTGCATCAACTCAAACCTCAGCCCATTACAACTTCTTGCTCATTTCACAGCCTAAATCAAATGACTATGCATTACACAGGCATACTATCACTTAGCAGAGATACCTTCTTTAGTCCATCCTGCATTAGTTGTCTAGAACCTAAAAATGGATGAACAATATTTTAACCTATTGTGTAATCTTGCATATTGCACATTTTAAGCACTCTGATGTATTTGGTATTTCTTCAGCACCTAGTATAAGTGTCTTCTTGTACTGGAATGTTGCACAAGATAATTTGTATTTCAATATGGTCTGAATTGTCCACAAATTTATCTTTTTCTTTGTCAGGGCTAAAACAAACAAACAAACAAACAAAAAACAACATGACTCATTGTGAGTTTTGTCTTTGAATTTTCCAATCATAACTCAGCCTAATGTATTTTGTGATTTTTTTCCTTTTTTTTTTTTTTTTTTTTTGTGGAGCAGGTACATGGTGAAATGGAGAAAACTCAGCTGTTCCTTTTCCTACTACTTTATCAATCATAGCTTGGATTTGTTGAGAATCAAAAATAAAATGCACTCTATTCCTTGCCTCCATGATTTTGCTGCAGTGGTTGTCCCGCAAATTTAGAACATCTTGACTCTTCCTTACCTCCATTAGATCCCTTTAACCTACAATCAAAATTCCAACATTTACAAAAAGTCTATCCCTATTTTTACCCAAAAATATCACCTTTTCCTCAGACATTCTTTTCCATAAAATCTTACCATTAGACTCCCATGACTCAGGAGGAAAGAATGAGGCTGATGACTTTGTACAATTGTCTTACTTAAATCCAATTTCACGTGCAAGTTAAGATACAACTCTCATTATATTACTATACTTCTTCAAGAATGAAAAATGAACAAGAGCAACAGGAACAAAAAATTAGTGTTTACCCAATTAGTTAATTGTTATATTTTCCACTGGAAAGAGAACTCCTTAGGCATATAGTTTTTAATTTTATTAGTATCCCCATTGCTTAGAACAATGTGGATATTTAATAAACATTCTTTGATATATGGCCTGATTCCCTTTTACATAATAAACTCATATATTGGCAGTCTTGCATTTATAGCAAAGCAATAAGTAATATCTGCTTCCTCTTGTTTTCTTTCTGTTCCTATCACCAGATCTGAGCCTGCCTTTTTATTCATTGTTGCCATCACTTTATTATCTTCTGGCTCCCTTAAAAAAATTATTATTGTTTACACTTCCTTTTTTGAGTCAGATCAGCAGTGTTGATTGCTTTAAAAATTCATTGGAGCCTCAAGTCAGGTAAAGTTAAATAGGGATTTAATGAGGAAAGCCTAGAGGTTTATACTTATTTTATATATTTGATATTGTATTGGTAGTATTTATACTTTGATGCCAAATTGTTGGTCAAGAATACAACCCCTTTCAATTCCTTTTCTCATGGCACTATATGCTCTTGATGATAATTTTCAACAATGAACTGTTTAAATATGTATATAATATAATAAATATCTGACAGGATTTTTAATCTAAATGACATATATTAGAATTGCCTTCCTCCTCTTACTGGCAACATCTCCCTTGTTAGAGCAAGTATCTACTTTTAAAGATTCTATAGAGTATCTGTAGAAATAATTAAGAGTCAAGGTTTTAAATACTATAGTTTTGTTTAATTTAAATTTTAAAATTTTAAATTAAAATTAAGATTTTTATGACGTGAATAAGCTTATATTTGCTATATAATATTTTCTTAGTCAAATACCAATTAGAATTCAGTTACTGAGAAATGATTAACTAAAAGTTTTGAAAAGAACATATTTAATTCAGCTTCTCCAAGTCTTCTAGATAAGACTCTAGATGCATCTAAAGAAAAAGAATTAAAATATAGGTAAAAGAAAAATTCATCAAAGATTCCTTTCCTGTGTGGGTTGCTCTGGTTGACCAGTGAGGTACTTTGAAAATTTTAAATTATGTAATTCAATATAACTATGTTTCATTCTAGTAATTAAACAATCTTTTGATTTTTAATTCTATATAAAGAATGCTACAGTCCCAGTATCCATCATAAATGACTAGCTGTTAATACAGCCTGAAAATTTATATTTGGTGAATTCTTTAATGTTATTTTTGTCTAAAGCACAATACTAAAAGCAAAGCTTCACAGATGTCTATATGAAATGCCTGCTGCATTTAAGAACCTTAAAATATGGTAGAATAATTAAGAATATACCTCTAGAAAACATGATGGATAGGGGACTGACCTCAAAGTCAGAAAAACTTGAACTCAGTTCTGATTTTAAAAAACTTAGTAACTGTTTGACTCTGTACTAGTCAAATAACATCCAACTCCCTTTATTTTTTCAATTATAGAATAAATATAAATAGAACATTTACTATTTAATAGAAATAGAATAAAGAGAATAATAGAACCTGCCTTCCAGGATTCTTTTTAGTATAAGATGAGATTATATACATAAATTTGCAAATTTTAAATTGTTATATTCTTAATAGTTTGTTTTTATTCAATGTGATATTGATACAGTGAAAACATATTTTATAAAGACCAAACAATTTCTTATAGATATATGTAAGTGTCTTAACATCTACATATTTAACCAAGGATCACCAATGGAATATATCATGGAATTGTGAATATAGACCTGGTAGAGTCCTTGAAAATGCTTTCATCAAACACTCACTAAAGTTGATATGTCACAAAAATCCATTTTGAGTACAAATTCAGTGCTTTCAGTGATTATTTTTCAGTTATAAAGAATTTATTTATTCTCTTTTCCACCTTTTCTCACCTATTATGAAGAAAAGAAATATGAAAGGATAAAAGGAAAGAAAAATGGAAGGGATGAAAGAAAAAGGAAAGAAGGAAATAACAAAGAAGGAAGGGAAACAAGTTATATGATATAATGAAACAAGCCAATAAATTCCCATGTCTAAAAAAAGTTTTTTTATTCTGAATATTAGTTAATTTTTTCTTTGTTAAGAAGTGGCTAATATTCTTCTTCATCAGTTCTCTGGATCAGGACTGATGATTTAATTGACCAATATTATTGACTCTTTCAGAATTTTACCTTAATGCTTTATAATAGTAATGTAATGGTATATATTATTATTCTAGTCCTGATCACTATATTATGTATCACTTACTAAAAAAATTTTCACATATCTATGTGAAATAATCTATTTCTTTATTTTTTTATATTATATTCACATATCATATATTCACCCGTAGATCAATTGATGGACTTATTTGGTTTTTAGTTCTTTGTCACCACAAAAAGACTTGCCATTTTTTGTAAAGTTAGAATATTTTTCACTTAAAAAAAATTGGTATATATAATGATAGTAAGAGAAATATTGGGTGAAAAACCTTGTACTGTTAGTAACCATTTAAACATAATTTCAAATTACTTTCCAGAATAACTATACCAATTTACAACTTTTCCTTCATAGTATCCTTCTTACATTTAGCAAACATGTCAAAACGTTAATATTTCGAGTTAATCTCTAAAAATTATTTCTCTTTTGTAATTATAAACTTTTAATGGCATATCTATCAATCCCACAAGTAATTAGCCATTCTAAAGGAGATGAACCTTTCTGAAATAGTTAAGAAATATATTTTCAGCTTAATTAAAAACCATCTATATTTAGACTGCAGATCACAGGAGCATGGATTTACAGGAAGAGAGGGAACTAACTGTTGTTGAGTTCATAACTCATTGCTTTACTGGGGGGAAAATAATGAGAGAGTTACAGAGGAAGTGTATTTAAAACTGAGGATGAAGCTGATGTTGACTATTAAATTAAAGACTGTCCTTAAAGGCTTCAATGTCCCTGAGACAGCAAATAGTGTTTGAAAAAAAAAAGAATCATCTGGAGAGGATATAGGTTCAGTATGCCTGAAAAAAAATATTATTTCCTTATTACTGGCTATTATGACCTATTGCCTAAGAAGAGAGGACAACTTTCATTTATATGAACTGAAATACTTTATCTTGCCTGTTTCTTTTCATTTCAAGGTGAAATGAGCACTGATACATCGGGTATTAACTCTACATTGACCTCCTTTTCATCTCTTCCTTCACAAGTGTGCCCTGAATTTAAAATAAAAATAATAGTTGCAGTAATACTATGTGAAAATAGATCTTCAGACTGAAAAGACTTGAGTGGTATTGGAGAGCTCCAGAAAAAGGATCATACTGCCAATTTTTCTCTCTACATTTCACAGACAGTGGGCTATAGACACCCTACACAAAAAGAAAGTCAAGTTGTTTTGATAATGTATATGTCTAATACCGCATTGGATTAGCAAGAAAACACTTTGCTATATTCTAGACTCATAAATGTCAAAGAATTTGCATATTGTTTATTTACTTTTAAAAAGAATCTTGACTATAGAAGTAATAGTCATTATATCAGAAAAGAGAGGACAAATGCACAGTATTTTTGAACAGTCAAATGCAAATATGGATGCAATCACTAAATGATGGTCATTGTAACTTAACTGTTTTATCCCAGAATTTAAAATGCCACATAGATATTTAGAGAAATCTGTATAAAAATTCCATACTAAATAAGCTATTTTAAAAACACTTTATTGAAAGATCACAACTTTTTTTATATAGTTATAGTAATATTTCTCCTGTACAATGAGGATTTCAGTGAAAATCAGAACTAATTAAAATTATAAAGACTGCAAATTTTTGTCTGTCATGTTTTGTTTATTTATTAATTTTTGTTTTGTTTTCCATTTACTTTCCTTTCAGTCCTTACTCCAAATAATGGCTTATGAGGTCAATTTGCCTTGACACATTTACTCTAGATTAGAATTCCTTCCTATTCATCTTATATCTCCAACAAATTAAAAAATGCTTTGGGAGATAGAACTAGTAACAGAAATATTGGATTAAAAACATCTATTATTTACTAACAGTTTGAATACAATTCCAAATTGCTTTCCAGAATGACTACACAAATTCATAACTTTTCTTTCTGGTTTTGCTTTACCTCTGTCACCCTTTTAATTTTTATTATTTTTTTTTGGGGGGGGTCAGCTTTGCCAATCTGATGAGTAGGAGGTAAAACTTGACCTTTACTTTATCTTATACTATTTTCTTCTTCTCTGTGGCTATCATAATGGAAACTCATAAGACTGAACTTAAAGGAACGTTAGAAAATATTAAATGCATCACTTTCATTTTACACAAGGAAAATTTGGTCAGAAAAATAGATTTGCCTAATCCCATACTCATAGAAGGTAGTAATCTATAGTTTTCTCCCTCCTTTTTGTTTCTCCAGAGTGATTATTAGTTTTAAAAATTACTCTGTCACCTGAGTAATAGGAAATGAAGACAGCAAAATGACAAGCTGACAAGATATATTTTGACAGGTAGGCACTTTTAATGCTTCTTAAGTCAGACCATATAAATAACCTGCATAAGTTTTCTCATATCTCAGCTATATGTATCACTAGTGATTGGGTTTCTTTTTTATAGAGCAGTGATTATGATTTTCTATGCCTGAACATTTATTATCATTTTTGAAGGAGAATAGTAAATTTTTGCTCTGCATTCTAGAGAGATTTTTGATCACATGACTACAACTAAAAAGGAAAATCCAGGAGAAAAGTTGATATTTCATTTTCATTGGGTGGCAATAGATAAGCGGAATCTTTTCTATAAATTTGGGGTCACTGACTGTGTCATTATGATATAAACAAGACAGATGGAACTGTAAGCAATAAAACTTGGATTCAAGGCTCCTGAAAAAAATTTGTGTGACTAAGGAAATATCATTTAAGATCTTTTAGTCTCTGTTTCTTCATCTTTAAGGTGTGAATCCAATTTAATTCAATAGTCAATCATTATGCACTTGTAATGTTCCATGAACTTTGCTAGAAGTTTGAAATTCAAAAATTAAAATGAAAATAGTTCTTGCTCTTAAGGAGTTCTAATTTTACTTGTGATAATATTAACTATTGCATAATTCCTATTTTTATTGTGAAGCTTAAATAAGTAAACAGTCTTGAAAACTAAAAGAGATATCTCAATGTCACCCTAAATATCACTATAATCATCATCACTCCAAAATGTTCTGAACTTCCTATGAATGGCACAGACTCCATTGTGTACCCAGGGTAGAAGTATACTCTTTAACCTGGCACACATTAATTTACAACATTTGCTAATAAATATATGATCTACTTTAAAATTTATTTTTTCATTACTATTTTTTTAAGAGAAGGAAGTGACATTTGTTATAATTTGTTACATATTTATTTTTAAATTCTTTTTTTAAAAAATATTCATTACCAAATTCTTTATCTCTTTCCTCTTCCTCACATTGAAAAGGCAAGCAATATGGTATTAATGATACATATAACATCAAGAAAACATATTTCCATATATGCCATGTTGCAAAAAAAAAAAAAAGAAAATTTTTTTTCAATTTGTTATTAAGTTCATCATTTCTCTTTCTGAATTGTCTTAGATAATTACATAGCTCAGAATAGCCAAGTCTTTTGCAGTTAGTCATTATTATATCACTTCTGTTATAGTGTACAATGATCTTCCACTTCTCACTTCATTTTGGCTCAGTTCATATGATCTTGTCATTTTTTTAAGCCAGTCCTCTGTACATTGTTTAAAACACAATACTTTATCACAATCATATGCCACAATTTAGTCAATTATTTCTTAATTGACTTGCATCCCCTCAATTTCCAATTCTTTTTCACTACACAAAGAGTTGCTATAAATATTTTGATACTTATCAGCCCTTTTCCTTTTTTTGAGGCCCATATATACATATAAACATGCATACATATGTGTATGTATACACATACACACACACACACATACACACACACACACAAGTGTAAGTGGTATTGCTCAAAGAGTTTACAGTTTTACAATCCTTTTCACATATTTCCAAACTGTTTTCCAGAATAGTTGGGCCAATTTACAACTGAACCAACACACCCCTAAATTTGTAATCCTCCTCATCCCCTTCAGCAATTTTTTTTTCAGATGGATGTGAGGTTATATCTCATAATTATTTTAATTTATATTCCTCTAGTTAATAGTGAGTTAGACTTTTTTCATGACTATAGATAGCTTTGATTTCTTCTTCTGAAAATTATCTATTCCTATCCCTTGACCATTTATCAATTTGGGAATGGTTTTTATTTTTATAAATTTTAATTTATATATTTGAGAAACAAAGTCTTTAGGAGATAAATTCATGACTGATTCTTTATTTGGGTCTTTTTTTTTTTTTTTTTTTTTTTTTTTTGCTTTTGCTTTGGCTGTTATCATGGTTGTTATCCCTGCCTTTTTTAAATTTCAGCTGAAAAAGAATCAGCTTGAACCTTTAATTTAACTCTGTATTTGTCTCTAAGAATTTCCCTTATTCACAATATATTTTTGATGCTTGACTTGTCTCTATTGCATACTATTTACTTCTGTTTTATGGGCATGCACATTTCACACTTTCACAATTATAATTTCTAACTATATTTGTTTCATCCCAAATTTTCCTGTTTATTCTTCTTTCTCTCATTTTTATCCTTTTTCCTCTTTAATAGTCTGTTTTACTTTTTACCACAGCCACTCTTCATCTACTTTTCCTTTTATCATACCCTCACCTATATACATGCATATATTCTGATTCTCTGCCCCTCCTATTTGCTCTTGAGTAAGAGAGATTTCTATAACCAACTGAATAAGTATATGAATCTGTGTGTATGTATATATGTATGTATATTCTTCCCTTCCATCTTTGAACCAATTCTAGCGAGAGTGAGATAAAATAAGTGGCTACCTCACTTTCCCCTTCATTTTAAAAGATCCCCTTTGCTTTTCTCTTTTTTCTCCTTATTCTGCCTGTCTCTTTTCCTTTCCCCAGTGCTTGCTCCTTTCTCATGTCTTCATTTTGGGAGGAGTTCATTTTCATCTTATCAACTTGTATCCATACAAGCTGTCTATGTACATTTCTTCTAAAAGCCCTAAAAATGAAAAACAAAAATTAAGGAATTAAAGTATTATCTTTCCATATAGGAATATAAAGTTTCTGCTTATTAAGTTCCTTATGTGTTCTCTATCCTATTTGCTTTTTTATGCTTCTTTTGACTCTTGTATTTGAATGTCCAAGATTTTATTCATCTCTGGCTTTTTCATCAGCTTAACAGTCTTATCATTTCTCAGAAAATCCAATGATTCCTCAGGGCTTTCAAGTCTTATGTCTCAGAGAATCCAATGACTATTGAGGGTTTTCAAATCCTACAACAAACTTATCATGTCTCAAAGAATCCATTGATTTCTGAGGGTTTTAAAGTCCAACAATTTTTGATGCCCATGAGTCAAACACTGTAACTGCTATGCTCTTTCAATGGTGAGCACAATCAGAAACAGAACCACACGATATTTCTTGGGTCTTCTTCCTTTCAAGGGTCTGCTTTGTCTCTCTGTGATGGACAAGGCAAAAATGTCTCCTTGGCCCGCATCTGATCCCTTCTCCATCTGTAGAGATACAAGCAAACCCTCTCCCCCAAGCAGTTAACCTATCTGGTCCTTTCCATTCACCACTTTCTGGGTCTCTCCACATAACCGGGTGATTATCTAAAGATAGTGGAGCTGCTCGCACTGGACACTGCCCTTCCAGTGGGTTATAAAACCTGTCTGCCGGAGCCAGTGCATCTTTGTCAAAAATTAAGAAGTTAATAGTATAAAGGGTTAGATTTAGAAATTCTCTAGGGTTACCTGTGGCTCCCCATTTCTTTTGTTTTTGGAAGAGCATCTTAATGTCTCTGTTTCTCCTCTCTACTATTGCCTGTCCTTGAGGATTAAAAGGTATGCCAGTGGTATGTAAAATCTTATACTGTGCACAAAAGTGTGCAAAATGTTTAGAAGTATATACAGGACCATTGCTGTTTTTATTGCTTATGGCACACCCATAATTACAAATGCTTGTATGTAGAATGCAGTGACCACTCAGGCTGTCTCACTGCTGGTATTGCAAAAGTGAATCCTGAAAAGATGTCTACCACAACATGGATAAAAGACAGGTGACCAAAAGATTTATAAAGGGTCACATCCATTAGCAGACCCTTGAAATGAAGGAGAAGACCCAAGAAATATCGGGTGGTTCTGTTGCTGATTGTGCTCACCATTGAAAGAGCATGGCAGTTACAGCGTTTGACTCATGGACATCGAAAATTGTTTGACTTCAAAACCTTCAGCAATCATTGCATTCTCTGAGACATAAGATTGTTGTAGGACTTGAAAACCCTCAGGAATCATTGGATTCTCTGAGACATAAGATTTGAAAGCCCTGAGGAATCATTGGATTTTCTGAGAAATGATAAGAAAAGATAAGAAATGAAGTCCTGTAACAACAGGACTTCAAAATCTGCTGGAATCATTGGATTCCCTAACACATAAAAAGATGTTTGCAGGACTTTAAAAACTTGGGGGTACATTGGATTCCCTGACATGTGAAGCGAAGGACAATACATTGGTTTTGGACTATCTCTTGGCTGGTGAAGAAGGCGTATGTGTGACTGCTGTTTACATATCCTCCTTCTAGAACTTCTGGCAATCTTTTACAACACCAAGTTGATTTATATTGTTTGTTATACCGTTACTTGCATGTACAATTCATGTTTGTTACACACATTGCACCACCCTGCACTGACTGAGGGGAGGGTCATCACTAATAGCCTTTGCATTATTGCTATGTTCTTGTGTAATACCTCCCATGCTGATGGGTTTGTGTATATCTGTTTCTCATAAGACCCTTCAGCCCAGAAACCTGCTAGTAACTTCCTGAGATGTTAGGGAGGGTGTGATCATCTCCTTTTTACTGCTTTCACTATTCTTCCTGAGAAGTCAGGGGGGTCGTGATCAACTCCCTTTCGGTGCTTTCACCTCCTTTCCTGAGAAGTCAGGGAAGGTGTGATCACCTCCCCTTGGGGCTCTGACCTCCCTGAGAAGTCAGGGATGGCATGACCATTTGTGTTCTAAAACAAAAGAAAGTAGGAGATGTAATGGGCTGAAGCTCAAGTTGATGCACTGAGGTCCCAAGCACATGAGGCCAAATAGTAATTAGACCATACTCTATTAATATATATGCTTGGAGAAAGAATGGCCCCTGCCCACTCTTTGTGCAAGTCCTGATGTGTTGTTTAGGAAATGACGTAGGGACGATTTTGGTGGGTGGAAGCAGAGGGGCAGGAAGAGAGATGGAGGGAGATGGCTGATGGGTTTGTGTCGCAGCTGCTCACATTGCTATCACCATCCCCCTTCCCCTCCACAAAGAATAAAGATCAAAGATTTTCTCTTAACCTGAATTCCTGACTCACGACTGATTTTAAAATATGTGGTCATCACACATCAGCAATACTTGAAAGTCCTTTTTCATTATATATCCATCTTTCCTCCCTGCCCCACCCCTCCCAAATAATTATGCTCAAGTTTGCTAGGGAGGTTATTCTTGTTTGAATTCTTCCTCTATTTCTCTTCCAGATTATCATATTCCAAATCATCCACTATTTTAACATGGAAGCCACTAAATATTGTATGAATCTGATTGTGGCTCCACAACATTTAAGTGGTTTCTTTCTGGCTACTTACAATATTTTCTCCATAATGTGGGAACTCTAGAATTTGGTTTTCAAGTTCCTGAGAGTTGGGAGCTATCAGGAAGTAATCAGGATTATTTCTATTTTTATCCTCTAAATCTAAAATATCAGGGCAGTCTTCCTTGATAAAATACCATATCATATTGATGAGGAATAGATAATGGGTACCTAAATGAGATTAAGGTTTAATTGAGGTCTAGTGGCAGATTTGGGGTACAGGGAGTCAAATAGAGCTCCCCTGTAACCCCATTGGATTCAGCTCAAGGACAGAGCATTAAATGAAGTCTAGTAGCAGTGTGAGTTCCCAAAAAAGCATTTATTGGCACAAAAAACCTAGATTGCTAAAAGAGGTTTATTATGTGGTTTGGAAGTGAGGTTAAAGTATAGTTAAGGAAATAGGCATAGGCGAAGGTAGAGATAAGAAGGGCACCAGACAAAGGGTCCAGTGGGCAGAGGGTCCTGACAGGCCAAGCATAAGACTAGAATGTTTGGTACCTCTGCAAAGAGGGGGTTCCAGCTTGGCCCCTTTTATAATGGAAGATTTAGCTAGAGGGGCCTGTGGGTGTAGCCCCAAAGTTGGCTCAGATCTGGGTGGAGGTGGGACAGGTCCAGATCTTCTATTGGAATTCAAAGGGAGCAGGATTTGTGAATCAAAAGGTAATTACATTAACTACGGAGAGGTTGGGAATCAGAAACAAAGGAATCTTAAAGGGACCACAGCCACATCAATATCATAAGAATATATCAAATATCATTTTTTTGAAATATCATATCTAAGCTCTTTTTTAAAATGTGGATTTTAGATAATCTAATAATTCTTAATATATTTAATATATCATATATCATATAATAATATATAATAATGTATATTATAATATGTGATATTATACTATAAAATATTTAATGTATTAATACATTTTCTTGATATATTTTCCAGTTCATTTCTTTCTATGATTAGATTTTTTTTCTTTTTTCTTTTCATTCATTTTATACGTGTTGATATCTTATGGAATCAGTTCTCTAACTTAAATTTTTACATAGTTATTTCTTTTTTCCTCTGTGACCTACTTTTCCATTTGGTTTATTCTACTTTTTAAGGAGACCTTTTCTTCAGTGATTTTTTTCTTCTTTCACCAGTAGGCAAATTATGTTTTTTAAAGTAATTTTCTCCAGAATTTTTATGTTGCCAAAGGTTAATTTTTTTTAATCACTCTCAATTTTTCCTCTACAAATCATCTCTTTAAACATCCCCCCAACCACACAGCCAACACACACAAAACTATGCAAGGAATTCTTGTTTGACTTGTGTCCAAATAGTATTTTTCTTAGGTTTCCTTGTAGCTATTTTCATGTTTTGTTTGTTTTCCTTTTGTGTCTGTCTTCTGTTCCGTCATAGTAATCTTTTATTGTCAAGTCTTTTTTTTTCTCCTCTTATGTGCTCATTTTGCATTATATTTCTTAACTTTAAACTTCATATTAAAATTGTACTTCAATCACCTGGCTGTAAAAGTCCTTTTTAAACATTAGGTTTTTGTGGGAGTTTTTTCTAAGTGAGTTCTGAGAGCCTGAAAATGTCTGGTGTTTACAAGATGGTGTTTTCCTGGAAGTATGTTTATGCATTCTTATTTTGTACTACTCCAAAAAGTTTTGCTTCCTTAAAGCTACAAGCACAATTATTCTTTTGGCCCCAAACTGGGACTGGTTCACCTGAATCACTTGCATCCAAAAGAAGTAGCATTCTTCCTTTGCCTGAAACTGAGACCAGAATCTCTGCTTTTTCTTTTTTTTTTTTTTTTTTTTTTTTTTTTTTTTGATTGATCTTAACTGCTCCTTCCCACCTAGGAATTAAGATCCAAAACTCTTATGACAATAGAATTGCCCATCAACACCTGTTTCACAAGAGCCAGTAAGGCACTCCCTGTAATTTCTTTCTGAACATTTGTTCAGTTTCCTATTGATGCAGTGCTAGTGGTAGAGAATTGATGTGAGAATCCCCTCTGGTTGGAGGCTCAGGTTCAAAATAAAAGAATTTGCAAACCTGAAAAGTCTGAATGACAAAAGGGATTTTTATTGGCACTGAGAAGCCAGCTTTGCTAGAAAGACAGACTCCTCAGTGGCAAGGTTCTGTCAGAGCAATAATAGAAGTCATTACTGAGAAGAGGGTATCTTCCTAGCAGGCAAGAGTCCTGACAGGCAGTTGTGCCAAGAAGAGGGGTCCTTTGGCAAAGCATAATCCTGCTTCAGACTTCTGCAGAGATTTGTAATTTAAAACTGTTTTTTATAAGAAGTCTGAAGCTCCGATTTCTATTCAGTGTCCCTAGGCCTAGATTTCCAGTTGAAAAGAGAGTACTTAACTGGGAGTTTCAAGCCACTCAATAATCAGGTCCACAGCTCCACCTGAATGAGACCACTTAAATTCAAGCTACTTGGAGTGGTCCTTGGCTCATTTTCAACTCAATAGATGGGGATTTCTAACAGAATGAAACTATTTAACTGCCCTGAAGGGTGGGTCTCCATCAGAGGAATGTTTCAGAGCTCACCCCTATTGCTTCCCCCGAAAAGTCAAGGGGGGGAAGTTTTAGGGGTCATCCCCATCATTATATTCTGGGCTGAAATTTCTCATAGTTGCTGCTGATGTCACTGTAACAGCCACCTCAAATGTTCACCTGTTATGCTGGCACTCATGAATTATGCTCCAAACAGGTTTACACTTTAGAATCGTAGAAGTCTCCTGCCAACCTTCAGAATTTTCTTAGATTAAAAAAAAAGTCTCTCCCTTACTTTTTCTTGATTTTGCTTCTCTAAAATTTGACTTTAATTTTTATTTTAAAGCTGTTTGGAGAAGATTGTTGAGAGAATTTAGTTGAACTGCTCTCTCTAATTCATTATCTAAGCTTTGTTTTTTTTTCCTTATTTCTAAAGAGAAATATGCAAACGAACAGTTTAATTAAGATTTTAGAGGAAATATTTAAGCTTACTTTGTAGAACACATTCTTTTCAAGCATCCTCAAGAATATCAGAAACTCCCATTTACATGATAATAATTAATTTCCTATCCTGTTCATCATTCCTGTCCATTTATCTGAAGTGGTCTAAGAGCCATCAATAGCAATTTTTTCCCCCAGCAGGGCTGACAGAATTTTAAATCATAGTTCATATAATTTTTACAAATTGTACAACATGGAATTTAGAAAGCAACATAACCTCTTATACATTAGTATGTGTTTGGTTGAATAAGTTTACCAGAGAGAACTTTGCTTAAATATAGATTTAAATGTGCAGTAGTAATATTTCATTATTTTCACACAAAAATTTCTAAGATTTTATGGCCAGCATAAACAAGTTCATAATTTTAACAAGCACCAATTAGTTGGCATTATCTTATACAATTCTCTCATACAATTTAAATTGGAATTTTAACACACACAAATTTAAAGCCTCATTTCTGGGATGAACTTCAAATTTGTTCTTTTGGATCTACAAAATTTTAAGAAGGCAAAACTCTGCCTTTCCTAGTTACAGTAATTTTATATTCTATATTTTACCTCTCCATTCAACTCTTCTTTAGGTTGAAAGGAAGTTTCCCATGTCTTGCAGGATGTTTGGTTGATAAGTATGTACTTTTATACACAGACACTCATACAAACACATATTGAGGAGGGGAACATGGTTTGTTCCCATTTCAGGTGCAGTAGCCCAAAACCAGGCATTTTAGGCCTCTGGGGTAAGGTTCTGGGAATTTTATTTTTTTTTCCATTTTTTAAAAATTTTAATAGATTTTTATTTACAAGTTATATGTATGGGTAATTTTATAGCATTGACAATTGCCAAACCTTTTCTTCCAATTTTTCCCCTCCTTCCCCCCACCTCCTCCCCTAGATGGCAGGATGAGCAATACATATTAAATATATTAGAGTATAAATTAAATACTAAATAACTATACATGTCCAAACCATTATTTTGCTGTACAAAAAGAATCAGACTCCAAAATATTGTACAGTTAGCCTGTGAAGGAAATCAAAAATTCAGGCGGGCAAAAATATAGGGATTGGAATACAATGTAATAGTTCTTAGTCATCTCCCAGGGTTCTTTTGCTGGGTATAGCTGGTTCAGTTCATTACTGCTCCATTGGAACTGATCTGGTTTATCTCATTGCTGAAGAAGGCCAGGTCCATCAGAATTGACCATCATATAGTATTGTTGGTGAAGTATATAATGATCTCCTGGTCCTGCTCATTTCACTCAGCATCAGTTCATGTAAGTCTCTCCAGGCTTTCTGAAATCATCCTGTTGGTCATTTCTTACTGAGCAATAATATTCCATATTATTCATATGCCACAATTTATTCAGCCATTCTCCAATTGATGAGGATACACTCAGTTTCCAGTTTCTGGCCACTACAAAGAAGGCTGCCACAAACATTTGTGCACATACAGGTCCCTTTCCCTTCTTTAAGATCCCTTTGGGATATAAGCTGAGTAGTATGAAGAAAGGTGGGAAACAATCTCTACAGCAATTATATCCAATAAAGGTATCATTTCTGAAATATATATAGAAATTAGTACTTAAATGATATAAGCCATTAATCAATAGATATAGTGTCAAAAGAATTTGAACAGTTAGATTTTAGGTGAAGAAATCAAAGCTCTCTAATTATGTGAAGAAGTACTTTAAATCACTTTTGATGAGAGAAATGAAAATTAAAAGTATTCTAAGATAGTACCCTGTTCCTATTAGATTAGCTAAGATGACAGGAAAAGATAATGATAATTATTGAAATGATATGGGAAAATTGGGACACTAATGCTGTTGGTGGAGATGTGAATTGATCCAATCATTATGAAGAGCAATTTGGAACTGTGGCTAAAAGACAACCAAACTGTGCATACCCTTTGACTTAGTAATGCTAATACTATTTTGTATCCCAAATATATCATTACAAAAGGACATGCACGTACATGTGCCAAATTATATATAGCAATACTTTTCATGGTGACAACATATTGGAAATTGAGGGGTTGTCTATGTAGTATATGAATGTAGCAGAATATTATTGCATAATAAATAATAATGAACAAACATTTAAGAAAAACCTAGAAATACTGGTATGTACAGATGCAAAGTGAAATGAGCAGAACCAGGAAAAAATACTTACAATATTGGCAAAATTATGAGAGGATCAGCTATAAAAAAGACAATACAATGAGCAAGAGGATTAAAGAGTCAAGCATATTTATTCATTAAAAATAAAATTTCAATCTTGTAAAAAATAACTGGAGAATTTTATATCATAAATAATGTTGTTTTGTTTTTGTTGAAACTTTTATTCATGTCTGATTCTTTTGACTTCCTTTGGGTCTTCCATGGCAAAGATCTTAGAGTAAATTTTCAATTTCCTTCTCAAGCTTATTTTAGAGATGAGTAACTGAGGCAAACTAGGTCAAGTGCCTTGTCTGTTACTTGAGTCACAAACTAGTCACACAAAATGAGTTAGTATTTGAGACCATATGTGAACTTAAAAAGATGAGTCTTCTTGACTACTGGTCTGTCACTTACCTGATTGGTCCATTAACATTAATCCCCTCAGACAAATGAACAATAACAAAAACAAAAGACTTTTTACTCAAAGGTTGGTAATTTTTCTCTGTGTATATTTTAAAATACTATTTTGTTAATAGAATGTGAATAGAATATGAATTGATATTAATAGAATATGAATTAATATGATTAATATAATATGAATCACTCAAGAAGTATTTTTTGTGTTTATCTTTGAATATCCATCTCTACTTCCATTTATCTCATTTCTGCCAACAATGATTCTTAACTCTCTCAGCTTTTTACACTCTAGTACTATCATTATGGAAACAGAAAGGGACTAGAAATTCTTGAAGTTTCACTTTGTATTTTTCTTTGTCTCAAGAATTTTTCTGACCAAAGTATTGAGATTCTCTTTTCAAAAGAAAGCTTCTATAGAAGCACACCAGAGATGTACTATAATTATAGATGAACTCTTCCTGGACTAATAGATAGAGTCTTCCAGTGTCATACTCAAATTTTTGCAGTCAGGTAGAACTTATTACAGTTTTAATTCCAAAATGTTCATCTTCAGGAATCTAGGGTTCCTGCCATGCCATACTGAATCATTAGAATAATAAGATAAAGCAATCTTGATAAGCTGATTGACCTCAACTTTTTACTGTTTCTTTCCCTGCTTCATCAGCCAGCAAGGAGCAGGCCCTAGGACAAATCTATTATTAGAAACTAATTGTGCACTGCTTCTGATATTTGGCTTCCTGTCACATGAAATCTGCGTCCTTCAAACTCTATGGTACTTATTAAGACCATGAAAAAATTCTAGATAAAAATAAGGGAAACTACATTAAGTGGCTTAAATTACACCATATATTTCTTGTATAGTGTTGTTGTGTTAAGGTAAAATATATCTTCTTTAAAAAATGTTCAATGATCTGGAAATTCTTCATTTCATCCCAACGTTGAACCCAAAATATGTAGAGTTACATGTATAAAAATTAATATAAGAATTTAGGGAAAGACTTCTTGGTTTATTCTCCTAGGTTCAGAACAAAATATTTTAAATGCACTTATAATCTCAGTAAAGTTAAAGTAAACTGTGGGTCTGTTAAAATTAAATCTCTATAACAATTTTATTTAAAACTTTTTTCTTCTTGATGAATTATTGCAATTTTTAAAGAATTTATTTTAAGTTTAAATTTCATCCTTAACATACTATTCTATGTACTGAATTGTATGTCTTCATAAAATTGTTTGTTCTATATTATTCCTTTTACTTAATTCTGCATCCACAGTAACTGATTGTCAAGGGAGCTACAATGCTTGAAATTCAAAGTAGTTTTGCCTGTATGAGTAAAATCTGAAGAAAAAATATCATATATACTAAAATTCTATATACTTAATGAGTTAAATAATAATTACAGAAAATCAAACATATAAGAGTGATGTGATGATTTCTGAGGTAGTTTCTTATCCTATGTATAATTATCAAACTGTGATCCTCATTTAAATGATTCCCTCACCTATTCAAAGATCCATTTTATCTATGTAATTCAACATTTTTATTTAATAACACATGTTCACCTATCAATCTAAGAGTTCAACCAATGCTTTACCATTTTCATTTTTAATATCAGTTAGTAAAGCAAGACTAAAAGTGTAATAAGAATTAGAGTTGATTTTTTTAATTGGATATTTTCCTATGAAGATTTTTTCTTTCCCTTTCCTAAAATTGATCTGAACTCTAAGCTATAACTTTTGGTTATATTTCATTTCCATCCTGCCCCCATTTTCTCCTACCTAACTTTTCTCATGCCTAGATATTATAGTTATTGTTGTTTATTCCATCAATTTTATATAACAATTAAATGGAATAGGAAAAATTCTTAATTCCAAAGACTTATTTCCAATAATATGTGCTTTATTTTTAAACAATATATAATGAAACTATCCCATATTTATAGACTTTTTTAGCTCTGTCTTTCAAGGGAAAATTGACTAGTGGTTTCAAATTGAGTGCTGATTTTTCATCCACCAACAATCCACATTCTTTTCAATTGTGAAGAAAAGCTGTTTTTTTTTTTTTTTTTCCTACACATTCTGTTTCCTTCTCCACATAGATGGCGTTTCCTCACATATTGGATAGATTGCTCTAGTTGTATCATTCAGAAGTAATTCATCTTTGACAAACCAAGATCCATAACATTGTTAACACACACAGTACCTGCCATCAATCCTCTAAGAAAAGGTGGGTTTATCCTTCATAGAAAAAGAACAAAGAAACCGATTGACCCATGAAATCAGAAACTTAGCTGAAAAAGTGCTTGATATAAAAGTAAAAAAGTTGTTGACTGTGTACCACAGAACTTGAAAGTACAAAAATGTCTCAAGGATAAGGAGAGATCCAGATGCCAAGACTAACTTGCTTAGTACTAAGTTTAATTAAGCTCAAATTAATTAGAAGCAAATTATAATTTTCTATGAGCAAAGTTTTAAATACAAAAGCCAAAAATAAGCAATCACTGCTTTCAAGGAGTATATATTTTACTTAAGAAAATAAATGTGACAAAAAGCCACTCACGTAAGTAATTTCAAAATAATTTTCATAGGTTGATGATGTTAATAAAAGAAAAATCTCTGAAAATATTAAAAAAATAAAAGTAATACTTGTTATTGCATGTATCTACTTAAAACCTGGAAAATAAAAACTAAATTACACATACACATACATGTGTTTATGCATATATGTATTTATTAATATATCTGTATATCTTATGTATGTAAACACATACCCATATAGCATACATACATAATGCAATTTCATATTTATGAAAAGATAATACAGCATTTGAGTAGTAAGAGATCTAAAAGACTAATCTCTCGGTATATGTATTTCTCTCTTCTCTTAGGAATAAATATCCTACTAGAACATTCCCTATGATATAAGGCTGATCCTTTTGTGTGACTATGTGCTTTCTTGTTCAGCATACCTACTTTATGGCACTTAGATTATCCCCATATCTTCCACTCCAGTGATTCTACTCCTCACAGCAACATGCAATATCCTTTCCTTTTCAAAAAAATCCTTTAAATATTTAAAGACAATTATATTGCTCTTTCTAAGTGTTTTCATTTCTATACTAATTGTCTTCCTTTAAGCAAATGGCTTGACTTAACTTTCAAATGATTTATTGCTGTTTTTTATTAGATCTCTAATGTATCCATGTATATATTATGTACATATATGTTCAAAAATAAACACACACATACAAAATGCATGCATACACACATACATATACAAATATTAATTTGGATTACTTTTCCCTAGTAAAGAATTTAGTTCTAAAGAACATTTTATAGGACTGTGAAAGGTTCCTTTTATTGTTCTTAAAATAATTTTGGGGGGAATAATTGTAAGAAAAATTAGTGTGCTTTAAAAAATTTTTTGGTTTAGTAAAATAAAATAGTTTCATAAAAATCTAAATAACATTTAAAGGTTTCCATCATGTGTAAGATAGCAACATTTGATGTATTAAGTACAGGACTCAGAAATGAGAAATGAGAAAAATTTACTCTCTGTTCTGCTATAGACCTGTCTATTGTCTGCTTGTTAAATTTCTACATTTTTTTTGGTCTTCTGGCTTCTTCATCCATGAATAATATTATAACAATACACCTACCACATAATAAAATAAAAGGTATTGAAGAATCAGTGGTCACAAGATACTCTTGTTTTTCATAATTAACAAGTGTTCAGCAGATCTTAGAGGAAACAAAGTTGGACACAAGAAGGTTCATAAGGTAGTTAATGTGTGTGTGTGTATGTGTATGTATGTGTATGTGGGGGGGGAATCTTTTCTTATCTCTAAAAGCCATATTTTAGGAGCTAATAATACAAAACATTGGAGTCTTTTTGTAGAGACGTGAACCACCTAAACTCTACAGAAGATCTATTTCTAAGTCATAAAAGTAAGGAAGAGGTTTGGCTTGTTGTATGAATGTTCAAATGTTCTCAAGAACTGCTGTTACCCTCTGAAAACAAAGCTGTTAATTGCTTAAGCAGCTTTCAAACTTATTTAGAAAATTATATGGATTTGAGATCAAATTAGCAATAGGCAAACAATTCTTATGTCAAGCCATGAAATACCATGGGATAGCCTCAGTCAACAGATACTTATGTAATATGTATTGTATGTTAGGAACCACTGTCATGTGCTCTGAATATAGAAACAAATCTTGACTACCAAGCTTATAATCCAGACCATTTGGTGAGGCAACATGGACACAGCAATATAAGTAAAATAAATAAATAGAAGATAATTTGAGGAGAGGATGGCACTAATATCTGTGAAGAGAAGAGAGAATAACAAGTGAGAGATAATTTTTAGCCAATGCAACAATATTAGACCCTGTGCTGAGCACAGGGATTACAAAGACAAAGAAAAACAAATCATTCACACATGTTTCTGCCTTGAAGAAATATATTATATTCTATTGGGAATTATATAATATATAAAAAGATAGATACAAGCATGATAATTTGAATTGAGAAGAAACACAAATGACTAATGGGATAGAAGTGCTATTATGGTTGTAAAAATACATATGCATAGAGGTTTGTCATTAGGATAGATTTGAAAACAAGTTAATTAGGTTAAATTCAGACATTGGAAAATATATACAATAAAAAAGTGCATAAAGTAAATAATGACATTAACTACTTGATTGAATTCAAGTAATTACTTATATAATAAGTTAATTGGATAAATATCCCAATTTCTTTCTCAAGTGATATATATATATATATATATATACACATATATATGTATATATAGTGTATGTGTGTGTGTGTCTGTGTGTGTACAAATACTTCAGAAGATTAAAGTTAATAAAACAAATTACATATATAATAATTTTTTTTCATTTTGAACACACAAATAAATTTGAGAAGTTATGGTCCTAAAAGGAGAAAATAGTATTTTACTAAAAACTTGAATTCAGCCAGCTAGGTGGAATAGGAGATAGAGTGCTGGAGTCTTAGACATGAAAAAATGTTTGAATACTAACTCAGACAATTTATACTTGTATGTAATCTTGGAATGTCACTAAAAATCTTTAGACTCTCTTTTCTCATCTCTAAAAAGGAGATACACAAATCAGGGAGATTTGGTGAGGATAAAGTGAGACAACTTATATAAAATGTTCTAATTGTTTTGAAAGTGATTTTTATTATTTTTGTATTTTTTAATGATTTAAGTAATGAAGAGATACCTTTCTAGGATGGTTTAAATAGATAAATTTAATTATTTCTTGAATTTCTCTTTTTATCCTAGAAGCCTATGATTTAAATGGTTAAGGTTATGTTGTGTGATACAATGGGAAAAGCCTGGGATTTAGACTCAAACAATTATGTAGGTATTTTACTTACTTAATCTGCTTAAGCCTCAGTTACCCAATATGTAAAATGAGAGGCTTGAACTATATGGCCACTAATTTTCCTTTTAATTCTAGAGCTACTGTATGAATTTATGATGTAGATTCATTTCCTGACTCTGTCACTTGTTTTATAGCCATATATATTTCAGTAACTCAGTCTTCTCTTGCTCAAAGATTTAGCATGTTTAAAATTAGGTAGTGAAACTATGTAGCTTTTAAAATCCTTTCTACACCTAAATCTATGAACACACACATGTGTGTATACATATACATGCATGTATACATACATATATACACATGTATGTATGTATATGTATAAATATATAAATACACAAATTGGATATATATGCACATACATACTTACACATGCACACATATATCCAATCCTAGGAATGGAAGGTGTTTTGTTGTTGTTGTTGTTGATACATCATGATACTATTTATAAGACACTGTGCTGGACACAGTGGACCAAAGAGTAAAGCCAAAGGAAGGGATAAAATAATCTTTCTCTACCTTTGAGGAACACGTTAAATTGTTATTTTATTAATTTGACACAAAAATGAGGGAGCTATATGGTGAAAAAAAGACAGAGAGAGACAAAGACAGAAAGAGATGAAGGAAGAGAGACAAATAATAAGATTGAGAGAGAGAGAGAGAAAATAAGAGAGAGAGAGAGAGAGAGAGAGAGAGAGAGAGAGAGAGAGAGAGAGAAGGAGGGAAGGAGAGGAGGAGGAGAGGAGAGGATAGGGAGAGGGAGAGAGTTTTCCAAAAATAAGTGACACTTAAATTAATTTACCTATTAGGAAATATTATAGTTTTGACAATTTGTATTAGTATACTTTGATCTTGAATGAAGAAAAATCTGAAAGGGGATAACAATAACCAATCAAAACACACATTTTATTTAAAATAGAATGAAATTTGGCAGAGTAACTTATTTAATTTGAAGTGAATATCCTCTGGGGCCAGATGATTTATGAGTTTCTGATTCATTGGTGGTGCAACATAATGGTACAAAATTTAATTATCTTAATTATTGCTATGCTCCAAATCTAATTGAGAATGAACATTTTTGTAATATTTCTATTAGGAAGTCTCTTTGTGTGTTTTTTTAAAAGTATAGAACACATAATTGTTATAGGTGATCCATACATTCCCAGAGGAATCCACCTGCCATACTGCCATCTGTTCAAATAATCCAAAGTAGTATGTTCCTTGGGGATATGGGGCACCTGGCTTTCTTTTAAGTAAAGACTTGAGGGATGATGAAGGAATCTCCATAAAACGTTACCAACTGGCAAACATTTCTTTGTTGCAGGGACAGAAAAAATGAAATTAAAACAGTTGTAATCATATCTATAAAATGACTGCTTTTGATACCTTATTCAGTGGAGATAGAGGCAGAAGGAGCATGATGGTTCTGCCACAATTTAAGTCAATTTAAAACAAAAGAAGAGATAACCAATGATTAAATTACTGTGCTGATAAGTGACATGAATTTTGTCTTGTACTCTTAAGAAAATTAAAAACAATAATGAAGTATATATTCCTTTGTTTTCACTGTGACAAGTCAAACGAAATAAATTTTGCAACCAATATTTTGTTTCCTATAAATAAATTGAATTATTAAAACTTTAACAAAGTATCAAAATCATTTAAATAACCCAAAATATCATTTCTTCTTTCCACCCATTAAATTTTTATCCTATTATACTCTGATTATATTACATTCCCTCAGTATATTACATTACCACCTGAAATGATTTATTTGAATTCTTAAAGTAAGCAAGCATTCTCTTTGTAGTTCCTCTATTAACTATTCAGGAAAAACATTGAATGAGAGAAATAATGAAAATAAGTACTTACTCTTTCACAAAATATTATAAAATACATTGGGAATATAAATAGAAAGACTACTCCATTCTATCAAGGGGAAAGAGTCATTTCTCCTGGAGGAGAAGCACTCTTCCCCTCTTAATACAATTGTGATCATGTTATATGTTATTGTATTCTCTCAGTCATAGAGCATAGAACTCTACAAAGAATGAAAGTATTGATCACCTAAAGTCCTAAGAAAATAAGATGTGTGGATATGTGTAGATGACTACACATTACAGACTATATACATAGACAGCTAGATATAGATCCTATTACATCCTATTACATGTAATAGGATCCAGATGTAATTGCATACATTAAAGAATACTATCAAACATACTGCTTATGAGGTTAGATTATCACAATTGACTGGCAGCCCATATTTAATGTTGGCATTATACAATCTTAAGAAACACAGATGAGTCAGTTTCATTCTTCTAGGAAGATTTATGGGATAGGTATGGTAAGGGTAACACAAGATAAGGCACCAAGGATGGGTTGCAAACTTTATCATTTGAGGAAGTAGCTAAAGTGATGAGCTCTCAAATTCATTGAAACATTAAAGTAAATGACAGTCTTCTGGAGCTCTGGAGCTAATCACCCACTTCCACATATTCTCAATAAATTATTTATGTATTTAAAAGTTGACCTGGAAAACCAATAAAGAGATAATTTAAAAATCTTTGGTCTATTTGAATACAATTATAAAAATCTTAATTTCATATTGAAGAAATGATGAAGAAAATTAATTCAAATCCTTCACAACTAGGAAAAAAAAGTTAAAACAAAAATAATCTGTCATTTATTTCCTGAAAGAATAATAATTGAAGGATCAAAATTTAGAACTTACAAGTCAAAGGAGGAAAAAAAATGAAAACATCCAGAAAAAGAACCATGGACATTATTTTAAAAATTGAGCACTTACCATAGAAACATTGAATTTGTAACATACAATTTCAAAAGTTAAAATGCATAGGTTTACCATAAAAAAGTAACATACTTAGCATACATCAAAGAGAAAATGATAGTGAAGTTGGAATAGATTGGATCAATCAGAGAATCCTCTTGCAGAGTACTCTGTCTCAGTCTTTGCTTTCTGCTATTTTTGTTAGAAAAGTTCTGCTTTCCTGCTATTGTGCTATACACAATAGAATAGTGATGGCAGCTGAGGTTACATCCAGAGAGTCTTTAGAAGGTCAGGACTCTGATGTGATCAATCAGCCTAAAAGAAATCATATAGCAGAAAGAGATTACAGTTGAGGAGAATACAGGCTTTTTAACCCAACAGGGCAGTGTCCAGTGCAAACAGCTCCAATGTAATTGCCAGATGATGAGAAATCCGGAAAGTGGTAAATAGAAGGGAATTAGGTAGGTTAACTGCTTGGGGAAAAGGGTTTGCTTGTATTTTTACAGACAGAAAGAAACAGATGGAGAAGGGAAGATGGGAGGCAATGAGCACCTGGAGAGAGATAGAAAAGCAGAAAAACCTCAAAACAAAGGAGAAGATTTAAGAAACATCTGACACTGAAAGAGCATGGCTGACAATGGAATTGTTAAAAGAACTTTAAAATCTTCTGGAATCATTGGATTTCCTAACACAAGATGAGACTATTTCAAGGACTTGAAAACCAGCAGGAATCATTGCATTCCTTGAGATTAAAAATTGTTGATGAGACTATTGCAGTACTTCAAAGTTTGCAGGAATTATTGGATTCCTGGCACATGAATTAATGGACAATAGATTCCTTTTGGACTATTTCTAGGACTTATGGACATATATAATTCCTCATGTTGATTCATGTTATTTGTTACATCACTACTGAACTGGGTTATATTGCTATGTGCTTATGTAATTTATGTAATTATGTGCAATACCTCCCATATTGATGGATTTATGTATACCTGTTTCAAGTGAGCCCCTTTAGAAACCCACTAATCTGATTTGATTTCCCATTTCCTTTGGTGTTTTCATCTCCCTTCCTGAGATGTCATGGAGGGTGTGACTACCTTCTTTTTATGATGTTTTCACTTCTTTTTTGAGTAGTCAGGGAAACCTTTTTTGGGATTCTCACCTCTTTGAGAAGTCAGGAAGGTCATGATCACCTTATGTTCTAAATCAAAAGAAAGTGGGGGATGTTAGAATCCTTACAAGGTGTTAAGTCACTAGAATTGATAGAACAATGCTTATGTTTACATCTTTGAGAGTTCACACATTAGCTCACACATTAGTTCACAAGTTTGGGAGATTTTAGGATTCAGTAGAGATTCACAAGTTTACACCTCCCACAATCCCATTCTCTCACAGGAGGAGTAAACTTTGGGTTCACACCTTTAAGAGATCATATATAAGGAGCTCCTGGAGTCAGCTGAGAGGAGGAGAAGCAAGATTCAGAGAGAGCTGGAGGCTGAAGCTGGCAAACAAGCTGCAAGAGCTCTTGGAACCAAAGAGGGAGATAGGCCTCTAAGAAAACTAACTGGGCTATTTTGAAGAAGACAATAAAGGATTTAAACTTTCAACACCTCACTGAATTTGAGGTGATTATTACTTGGAATTGAAACTAAGGTTGCCTCCAGAAAGCCTCCCCAAGAAATCTGCTCCTAGAGAACTATATTTTAGAAAAAGAGAAGAATACTACAGAATAGAATAGAAGGGAAGGAAGCAAGCAATTAACACTTATAACTATGAGTATTCCTGAGTTGCAATTCACTATAAACAAAGTACAAAAGATTGCATTAATTAGAATGCAATAATATGTTGTTGGGGGGAGGGGGAAGAGGGGACATTTAAAGTAAAAATGGCATTTGTGGCAATCTTGAAATTAGCCAAAAGAACAGCAAAATGAAAAAATTTTAAAAGAATGAACTTGCAATCTATATTATGCTGAAAGATATAACAGAAAAATAATAGTACTTATATGAGAAATAGATTTACCAATTATAATATCATTTAAATAATTAAAAAGAGTTAAATTAGTTATAGGGAGAAATAGAATGAAAAATTAAAATAACAAGGGACCTTAAAGTTTCCTTTACAAATAGACACCATTCCAATGGAAAAAAAAAATAGGGACATGAATAAGAATTTAGAAAAAATAAATATGATAGATTATAATTGCTAAATAGTAATATAGAGGAAACTCCATATTTCTCAACTACTTTTTTCACCTTTACAGAAATTCAGGAGGCATTAGAGCATAAGAATTCAACAAAAAATTTTAGAAAAGCATTTTATTAAAACATCATTTACTGATGTGTATATACATACATACATACATACATACACACATATAAAAAAGGGGGAGAGAAAGAGAGGGAGAGAACAGGATTGAAAGCCAATGAAAAAATGATCAAAATTAACTAAATGCTAGTTAAATCCATTTTTACAAATAGGTTGGTCAAATAAACAAGTCATATAAATTATCATTACATTAAAAATAATGACATTAAAACAACATTTACCGATGTGTGTGTGTGTGTGTGTGTATGTGTATCTATCTATCTATCTATCTATATAGACACACAAATAAATGGAATTTGAGAGAGAGGGAGAGGAGGGGGGAGGGCAAGAGAGAATGAAGAAATGATCAAAATTAATTGGAGACTAAATAAATTCATTTTTACAAATAGTTTGGTCAAATAATTAAAGTTATGCAAATTATTATTATGTTTAATGACAATGACATTAAAACAGCATACAAAAATATACAGGAGGTAAGAGTTGGAAGTAAAACAAACTGAAAATTAAATTTTTAAGTCATTTTAATAAAACTAGGAAATATGAAATGGAGACTCATTCTTTTATGTACAATGTTATTTTTATGTGCTGCTATGTATATGAAAATGCCCTCTTTTTATTGCTTGAATTCAGAATTAAAAAAATAAATTTAAAAGTAAAAAACAGAATAAATTTGTACTTCAGGGTGAACACAGAGAACACAAAGAATAGCTGCAGCAGAACAATTATCTTTGGAAAACCTGAGAAGACTCAAAGGAAGACACCATGATGAGATTTTCTAATATAAAGTACAAATACCTTCAGGCTGGCTCCAGAGAACAGTAAGTGGGGAACCCTGAGGCTAACTGGATGTGGCTGGTGCTTCAGTCAAACCCACAAAAGATTTTACCTACTAGACAGCATAAGGGATTGAGAATCTGAGTCCCGGAAAACTAGGGACACCTCTGCTGAGAGGCATGCCAGGCCCAGCTGTGCTGTTGATATAGACCACTGGGCGAGAAGGTGCCAGCCCACCTGGTGAGTGTGGAAGCAGTAGAACAGGGACACTGCTGGCTGCTACTTGCATGAGCATGGAAATTTTAATTTGGGGTTCCAGGTCAGAAGTAAGAGTTTAAGTGAAGCTTCTTTGCAAATTTAGGATTAGAGATGCTTACACTAATAGTTGTCATTAAAAACAAAACAAAACAAAACAAAACCCAAAAAAGATGAAAAAAAAAATACCTCATCATTGAAAGTTTCTCTGAGAATAGGTAAGATGAGGATTCCTCTTCAGAGGAGGACAGTAAAGTTAAAAAAAAAAAAAAAAAAAAAAACTATTCTACCCCAATGTATAATGTTAAATGGCTACTTGCCCCCAAAAGAATTTATAGACAAACTGAAAAAAAGATGTTAAAAATCAAATGAGAGAGAAAGAGGAAAAGCTAAAAATAAAATTTAAAAAACCACCTAAGAAAAACAAGATTATGAAAAAAATGTTAACAAACTAGAAAGAGATACAGCATCTTAAAGAAGAAAATATTTATTTTTATTTGAAAATTAGAATTGGGCAAAGGGAAGTAGTGAATGGGTTTAGATTAACGGGCAAGGGATAAAGGATAAGATGGAATACACAAGGATATGCAGAGTTATGATTATGTGATAACCTTTGTAGATGAGTGGGAAAGATATAAAAGTTGAATGAGGGTGGTATAGGATAAGGCATGGTATGGAAAAGTGCTTAGATTAACAGAAGTGGAACAAAGTGTATAGATAAAGGGGAATAGGATGAATAGGAAAGGAAAAGGTCAGGGGATAAAAAAAAAAAGAGGAATCATGGGTGGGGAGAGGTTAAGTAATGGGAAGACAAGTTAAGGAGAAACATTGAAGTAGAATTTTTATCTGAGATAAGCAATCAGAGATAAATACAAACATTACAACAAAAATTTTTGGAAAAAGATAATTTATGGACTTCTGGGGGTGGAGCCAAGATGGCAGAGATAACACATATTTTTCTCTGACCTTCTTTATAACCCTCACAATAATTATGAAATCCAGCTTCTGAATTATCTTTGGACTGGCAGAAGTAGCAAATATTGGGAGTGCAACAAATTATCAGCAGAAGATAATTTTAAAGATCACCAGAAAACATCTGTTTCAATTGGAAACAGGAGAGAGGCAGCCTAACATAAACAGGTGACCACAAATGACAATGCAGACAGCGCAGAGTCTCAAGCATTTCTGACTCTGCCAGAGTTGCTTACTCTGTGTGGCAGAGAATCTACAGGGAGGAATCCAGAGGAATCTACAAGAGTGTTGTCCATTCTAGCCTGGTTGCAAGCCAGTAGATCAGCAGAGAAGTTATAAGACATCCAAAACCAACCCAAAAAATCAATAGTGAACCCCCAAACACCAGAAACTCAATGGGACATGGCCACGCTCACCCAGCACCAGGAGTGAATCAGTATTGACCAAGCAGCAGCTACAGCAGGTTGGAACGCCTCCCTGCCCCGAAGGCAGACCTTAACTTAAGAAAAAAATGAGTAAAAAAGAAAAGAGTACTTGAATGATTGACAGTTTTTTATGGCAAAAAAGAAGAGATTTCAAACCCTGAGGAAACTAAAGGCAGATTGTTTCCAGGTAAAGCCTCCAAAGGTGATATAACCTGATCCCCATCACACAAGGCTCTCCTGGAAGAAAGTAAAAAAGATCTTAAAAGAGAGCTAGAAGAAAAATGGGGAAAGGAAATGAAAAATTTACAAGAGAATCTCCAAAAGGCAAAACAAGCTATATAAAGAAAATTCACTACAAAATAAACTTAGTGAAAGAGAAAAAGCATATAACTCATTAAAAATAAATTTGATAAAATGGAAAAAGAAAGCAACTGCATGAAAAACAGAATTTGTGAAACAGAAAAAGAAGATAACTCCTAAAAAACAGAATTTATGAAATGGAAAAAAAATCTCATAGAACAAAATAACTCACTTGAAAATTAAACTGGAGACTTTTGGCCAAGATGGCAGTACCTACTTAAGCTCCGCATTATCTCTCAGAATTTATTTCATGACAAGCCTTGGAATCAGTGCTTGACTGGAAAAAAACAAATAAACAAACAAACAAATAATTACCAAGAGAAGACATCCTTTGCCAGAAAAGGTCTATTTTTGCTCAAGGGCAGGAAAAGTTTTAGATCCTGCATAGACTGAGGGCAGGCAGTGGCAGCGAGAGCATGGCAGGCAGCTCATAGCTGCATAGACCGGAAGGAAATGGGGGATGATCTCAGCCGTCTCTGTGAGGAGTGCTTTGCTACAGTATTGGATACTTTGCCCTGGCAGCAAGCCAGTAGACAAGCAGAGAAGCTAAAAACACAGGGGGTAAAGACTATAACCCCAAAAAGCTAGGGTCTCTCAGAACCTGGCCAGATCAGGAGTGAAACAAGGTTGCCCACTATCACCATTATTATTCAATATTGTATTAGAAATGTTAGCCTCGGCAATGAATCAAGAAAGAAATTAAAGGAATTAGAGTAGGCAATGAGGAAATCAAACCATAGCATCAGTTCATGTAACTCTACAAGCCTCTCTGTATTTGTCCTGCTGGTCATTTCATACAGAACACTAATATTCCAAAACATTCTTATACCACAATTTACCCAACCATTCTCCAGTTGATGGGCATCCATTCATTTTCCACAAATATTTTAGCACATACAGGTCTCTTTCCCTTCTTTAATATCTCTTTGAGATATAAGCCCAGTAGTAGCACTGCTGTATCAAAAATTATGCACAGTTTGATAACTTTTGGGGTATAATTCCAAGTGGCTCTCCAGAATGATTAGATTCCTTCAGAATTCCACCAACAATGCATCAGTCTCTCAGTTTTCCTGCATCCCCTCCAGTTATTTGGTAGATAGATTCCCAAATATTTTATGTTGCAAACAGTTATTTTGAATGGAATTTCTCTTTGTATTTCTTGCTGTTGGATTTTGTTGGTGATGTATAAAAATGCTGAGGATTTATGGGGATTTATTTTGTAACCTGCAACTTTGCTAAAGTTATGAATTATTTCTAATAACTTTTTCTTTTTTTTTTTTTACTTTTTTTTTTTTTTTTATTTAATAGCCTTTTATTTACAGGATATATGCATGGGTAACTTTACAGCATTAACAATTGCCAAACCTCTTGTTCCAATTTTTTACCTCTTACCCCCCCACCCCCTCCCCCAGATGACAGGATGACCAGTAGATGTTAAATATATTAAAATATAAATCTAATAATTTTTTAATAGCATATCTGGGGTTCTCCAGGTATACTATCATATCATCTGCAAAGAATGATACTTTGGTTTCCTCATTGCCTACTCTAATTCCTTTAATCTCTTTTTTGACTCTTATTGCTGAGGCTAGCGTTTCTAATACAATATTGAATAATAATGGTGATAGTGGGCAACGTTGCTTCACTCCTGATCTTACTGCGAAAGGTTCAACTTTTTCCCCATTGCATATGATGCTTACTGACAGTTTTAAATATATGTTCCTGACTATTTTAAGGAAAAGTCCATTCATTCCTATCCTCTCAAGTATTTTTATTAGGAATTGAGGTTGTATTTTATCAAATGCTTTTTTTGCATCAATTGAGATGAACATATGGTTTTTGTTAGTTTGGTTATTGAGATAATCAATTATGCTAATAGTTTTCCTAATATTGAACCAACCCTGCATTCCTGGTATAAATCCTACTTGGTTATAGTGTATTATCCTGAGGATGATTTTCTGTAATCTTTTTGCTAATATTTTATTTAAGATTTTAGCAGCAATATTTATTAGGGAGATTGTTGTATAATTTTCTTTCTCTGTTTTAACCTACCTGGTTTAGGGATCAGTATCATGTTTTTGTCATAAAAGGAATTTGGTAGGACTCCTTCAATCCCTATTTTTTTCAAATAGTTTATATAGTATTGGAGTGAATTGTTCTTTAAATGTTTGGTAGAATTCACATATAAATCCATCTGGTTCTGGGGATTTTTTCTTAGGAAGTTGGTTAATAACATTTTTCCATTTCATTTTCTAAAATGGGATTGTGTAGACTATTCATTTCATTTCTTCCTCTGGTAAGCTGGGCAAGCTATACTTTTGAAGGTATTCTTCCATTTCATTTAAGTCATCAAATTTATTGGCAGAAAATTGAGCAAAGTAACTCCTAATTATTGCTCTAATTTCCTGTTCCTTAGTGGCAAGTCCTCCCTTTTCATTTTTAAGACTAACAATTTGATTTTCCTCTTTCCTTTTTTTCATCAGATTTCCTAAGCGTTTGTCTATTTTGGTGTTTTTTTCATAGAACCAACTTTTAGTTTTATTAATTCATTCAATAGTTTTTATTTTAATCTTCAATTTTATTGATCTCTACTTTTATTTTTAGAATTTCAAGTTTGGTATTTGCCTGGGTTTTTTTTAATTTGTACCTTTTCCAGCATTTTTAGTTGCAAGCCCAATTCATTAACCTTCTCTTTCCTTATTTTATGCAAGTAGTCCTTTAGAGATATGAAATTTCCCCTATTACCGCTTTGGCTGCATCCCACACATTTTGGCATGCTGTCTCATTATTGTCATTTTCTTGGGTGAAGTTATTAATTATGTCTATGATTTGCTGTTTCACCCAATCATTCTTTGGTATGAGATTATTTAATTTCCATTTATTTTTTGGTCTATTTTCCCCTGCCTTTTTATTGAATGTAATTTTCATTGCATCATGGTCTGAAAAGGATTCATTTACTATTTCTGCCTTACTGCATTTGAGTTTGAGGTTTTTATGTCCTAATCCTTTCTGTCTCCATATAGTTTTCTCCAAAGTTCTATCATATCTAACTTTTCTAATATTCTATTTACCTCTCTGACTTCTTTCGTATTTATGTTATGGCTTGATTTATCTAATTCTGGGAGTGCAAGGTCGAGGCTTCCCACAATTATGGTTTTGCTATCTATTTTTTCTTGCAGCTCTCTTAATTTCTCTTTTAAGAATTTAAATGCTACACCATTTGGTGCATATATGTTTAATATTGATATTGCTTCATTACCTTTGCTACCCTTTAGAAAGATATAATGCCCTTCCTTTTGCTTTTGCTTGATCTGAGATCAGGATGGCTACCCCTGCTTTTTTTACTTCATCTGAAGCATAGTAGATTCTGCTCTAACCTTTTATTTTTTCTTTGTATATATCTCCCTGTTTCAGGTGTGTTTGTTGGAAGTAATATATTCTAGGATTCTGGCTTTTAATCCAGTCTGCTAACTGTTTCCTCTTTACGGGGGGTTTACCCCATTCACATTCATGGTTAAAATGACCAATTTTGCATTACTTGCCCTCTTGTTAATCCTGACTTATACTTTTCTCCTTTCCTTCCTCTTTATTAAGCCTCTTTATTACTCCCTCCCCAGTATTAAACTTGTGAGCACCACTTGCTTCTCACAGACCTCCCTTTTTAGTATCCCTTCACCCACCTTAGAGTTCCTCCCCCATCTTACCCCTTCTTCTCACAATTTCTGTATTTCCCTTCCCCTTAGCTTACTCCTTCTCTTTTCACATTTGCCGTCCTACTTTTCAATGAGGTGGGAGAAGTTTTACCATAAATCGAATATGTCCAAAATTTTTCTCTTTAAGCCAATTCTGATGGCAGATACACTATGTTCATCCCTCTCCATTGTTTCTCTCAGATATTATAGGTTTCTTTTGCCTCTTCATGACATGTAGTACCCCCACTTTACCCTTTTTCAGGTACAATTTCTTTTCTACCTCTAGTTTCTAGAACAATGTATACATGTGTTTTATATATATATAGTTCCCAAGATTTCTTTTTACCTTTTTAGGTTTCTCTTGAGTTCTATATTTGTAGATCAAACTTTTTGTTTAGTTCCGTTTTTTTCATCAAAAATAGATGAAATTCACTTATTTCGTTGAATGTTCATCTTCTCCCCTGGAAAAAGATGCCCATTTTGGCTGGGTAAATTATTTTTGGCTGCATACCAACTTCTTTATCCTTACAAAATATTATATTTCAGGCCCTTTGATCCTTTAATGTGGATGATTCTAGATTCTGGGTAATCCTTATTGTGGTTCCTCTATATTCGAATTGATTTTTTCTAGCAGCTTGCAGTATTTTTTTTTCCCTTTGTCTCATAATTCTGGAATTTGGCCACATTATGTCTTTGTGTTTTGATTTTAGTGTCCTTTTCAGTAAGTGTTCAATGAATTCTTTCTATTTTACCCTCTGTTTCTATAACTTCTGAGCAGTTCTCTTTGATAATTTCCTAGAAAATATTGTCCAGGTTCTTTTTTTCATCATATTTTTCCAGTAGTCTGGTAGTCAAATTGTGTCTCCTAGATCTGTTTTTCAGGTCTGCTGTTTTCCCAAGAAAGTATTTGACATTTTGTTCCATTGTTTCATTTTTTTGGTTTTGCTTGACTGATTCTTGGGGTCTCTTCAAATCATTCAATTCCATTTCTTCAATTCTGATTTTCAATGAAGTATTTTCTTCATTCACTTTTTTATATTGTTTTCTAATTGTCCAATTGAGTCTTTAAGCGAGTTGTTTTGTTCTATGGAATTTTTTTTTCCATTTTGCCAATTTTATTTTTAGAGAGCTATTTTCTTTTTCCAACTCACTGATTCTGTTTTTCAAGAATTTGATTTCTTTATTCACTCTATCTTTAAATGAGCTGGATAACTTATCTAGACTCTCTTACCAAGCTTCCCTTTCCTTTTCCCATTTTTCTTCTAGTTCTCTTATGAGAGCCTTTTCAATTTCTTCTATGAGAGTCTTGTGTGTTGAGGATCAGATGATATCCCCCTTTGGGGATTCATCTGGAGACAGTCTGTTTTAAGTCTCCTGAGGGTTTAAAGTCTGCTCTCCATCCATATTGAAGCTATCAATATTTAGAGTGTGCTTTATTTTTTTTTTCTCATTGTGTCAAAGAGTCTAAGAAAACAAACTAACAAGAAAAATAAATGATCTGCTTTTATTTTGGGGGGGGTGCCACTGGATGGTATTACTGAGCTTCCTGTACAGACTGCAGGGGGCAGCAGCGAGCCACTAGCAGGATAGCAATGGCTGTGCTGTGCCTGTGCTCTGAGACTCTGAGAGCGCTCTGAGACACTGTGGGTGGGTGTGGCCAGGTCCCAAGAGACTCTAGCTTTTTGGAGTTATAGTCTTCACCCTCTGTGTTTTTAGGTTCTTTGCTTGTCTACTGGTTTGCTGCCAGGGCAAAGTAGCCAACGATGTGTTAACACTCTCTCCACAGAAATGGCTGAGATCACACCCTCACCCCACTTCGGTCTGCTTACCTGTGAGCTGCCTGCCTTACTCTGTATGCTTTGCTGCAGCTTCCTGCCTTCAGTTTGTGCCCCATCTATCGATCCTTATCCACGAGCAAGAATAGACCTTTTCTGGTGAAATTCAAGGATATCTTCTCTTGGTAATTATTTGTGTTTTGTTTTGTTTTTTCAGTCAAGCACTAATTTTGAGGCTTGCCATGAGATAAATTATTCTGAGAGAAAACATGGAGTAGATGTGTGTATCCTCTCTGCCATCTTGGCCAGAAGTCAAGTTCCACTTTATTTCTGATGAAAAGATCAGAGGTAAACAAGACATTTGATCTTCAAATCCAGTACTCAGGAGAAACACAAAAAGGAAAAAAAAAGAAATGTTTCTTTTAAAAATTAAAGTTCATATCCATATATGAAAAAGATATATTTAACTTTTGAGAATTGTATCTGTGTTAGAGGTATACTTAAAAGGTATAGGTATAATTTAATCTTATTGTGATGATATAAAAAAGAAATTAGAAATAGTAAGGGGATTATACTGGAAGAAAAGGAAAATGGAAGTAAAATGGGGTAAATTACATCTCATGAAGAGGCAAAAAAAAGACCTACTACAATTGAGGGAATGAAGGGAGGGAGATGAGCATTGTGTGGATCTAACTCTCATCAGATTTGATTCAAAAAGATAATATCAGATTTTTACCTTCACAGGGAAACTTGTCTCACTCCAAAGAGAAGTAGGAGAGAAAAGGGGAAAGAAAAAGGGGAGACTAATAAAAGAGAGAACAAAAGTAGAAAGGAACAGGTAACAGAAAGGGGAAAGGGCTTTAAAAGGGAGGACTGTTTGAGGGAGGTGGTATTTAGAGGCAAATAATTGATGAGAAAGAAAAAGGGGAAAGAAAAGTGAAAGGGATAACTTGGGAAAAGTAAGATGGTGGGAAATACAGAATTATTAAATTTAACTGTGAATGTGAATGGGATGAATTTTCCCATAAAACAGAAGCAGATAGCAGACTGGATTAAAAACCAGAATCCCACAATATATTATTTGCAAGAAATACATGTAAAGCAGTGATATATACAGTATAAATATGAAAGGCTGGAATAGAATCCATTATGCTTCAGTTAAAGTAAAAAAATAAATAAATAGGAGTAACAATCCTGATCAACTCAAACAAAAGCAAAAATAGACCTAATTAAAAGAGATAAAGAATGAAACTACATTTTGCTAATGGGTATTATAAATAATGAAGTAATATCAATACCAAACATCTATGCAGCAGGTGGTATAGCATCCATGATCCTAGAGGAGAGCTGCAAGAAGAAATAGACAGCAAAACTATATTAGTAGGGGATCTCACTCTTGCTCTCTCAGAACCAGATAAATTGAATCATAAAACAAACAAGAAATAAGTTAAGGAGGGAAATAGAATTTTAGAAACATTAAGTATGATTGAACATTGGAGAAAATTGAATGTGGACAGAAAGGAATATACTTTTTTTCCTGGTAGGAATATGCTTTTTTCCTACACATAAATTAACCATGTATTGGGGCATAAAATTCTCAATATCAAATGCAGAAATGCATAAATAATAAATGTTATTTTTTCAGATAATAATTTAATAAAAATTAAATGTAATAAATTTCAGGGGAAAATAGACCAAAAATTGATTGAAAGCTAAATAATCTAACCCTAAAGAATGAGTGTGTGAAACAACAAATTATAGACAGAATCGATAATTTCATCCAAGAGACTGACAATAATGTGATAATATGCCATGGGATGTAGCCAAAGCAATTCTTAGTGGAAGTTTTATATTTCTAGATGCTTCCCTGCATAAAACAGAGAAAAAGAAGATTAAAGAATTGGGCCTGCAATTAAAAAAAACTAGAAAAAGAACAAATTAAAATGTTTGATTAAATATCAAATTGAAATTCTGAAAACAAAAAGGGAGACTGCTAAAATTGAAAGTAGGACAATTATTGACTTAGTAAGCAAAATGATGAGTTGGTTTTATGGGAAAAAAACACATTTATTTATTTGATTATAAAAAGAAAGAAGAAAATCAAATTTTTAGTTTAAAAAATGTAAAGGATAACCTTTGCATTAATGAAGAGTACATTAGAGCAATAATTGAGATCTATTTTTTTTTCCAAATGTATCTCAGTAAGTCTGATTATTATATGTGAAATGAATAATTGCAAAAATATAGATTGCCCAGATTAAGAGAGGAGGAAATAAATTACTTAAAAATCCCATTTTATTCAAAGAAATTGAAAAGGCTATTAAGCAAATCCCTAAGGAAAAATCTCTAAGGCCAGATGGATTTACTTGTAAGTTTTACCAAACATTTGAAGAACAATTAATTCCAATGCTATGGAAGCTATTTAGAAAAATAGGGAAAGAAGGAATCTTATCAAACTCCTTTTATGATGCAAATATGTTATTGATACCTAAACCATGTAGGTTTAAAATAGAGAAAGAAAATTATAACTCAATCTCCCTAATGAATATTGAAACAAAGTTGCAGTTTACAAAATAAATCCCCATAAATCATTAGCATTTTATGTTATCAACAAAGTCCAATAACAATAGATACAAAGAGAAATTTCATTTAAAATTGTGATAGATGATAGCATAAAAAGTCTGCCTGCCAAGGCAAAACAAGGAACTATATGAACATAATTGCAAAACATTTCCCACACATGAAACAAGTCTGATCTAACAAATTATATCAAGTGCTCAAAAAAAGCCACAGAACTCCTAGTATTAATAGGTATTATAATCTTTCTACCAATCCAATCAAATAAAAACATTGGGGAACCAGTTTCTAGAAACCCATGGCTTATATATCAATAGTATGGAATAGTAAAAAAGTTTTCTAATTCACTGAAGTTTGGGGAACTGATAACTCAGGAACTCAGGAACTAAAATTGACCATTCACATAAAAATATATTGCACATATTTCTTTGTTTTTTTTTTTTCCCTTTATGTTTATAAAGAGCCAGAATTAATTGAGTTGGTTCTTAAAATTGGAATGGGAAAACCTATTAACCTGATTTCCTAACTAGCTATACATTCTGTCAGTACATAAGCAACTGTTTTGTGTTCTACTCAGATCTTAAGTGAAGGTAATTAATGAATTTATAATATATGAAGTTCCCACCAGAAGTCTCACTGCTGATTAGAGTAGGTAGCAAAGCCTAGAAGCCTTGTGCTACATGGCAACAGCAGAAGAATGATTCAGATCAACAAAAGATCTGATACAATACCAGTATTGCAGTTTGGCCCAGCCATATCTAGGCTGACTATCTGACTGAATAACAGATCAACCTTCCTAAGATTCATCAGCAGAACAAGAAAATTGCTCACTCATCACTGAGCCATGACTTACAGTAACTTTCATGAGTACTCCACTAAGAGAGAAAGGAATTTCCAAACATGAGTTGTGAATAACCCTTGGCAACACATGTTCATGAAACAGTTACCTGTTTAGCACCATGCTTATGTGTGGAACTCAGAAAACCTGTAAAGAGATTAAAGGGAACTGCATCTTTTGGAACAGGTCGATTCTCCAAAGCCCCCTGCCACAGTTGTAAATCCCAGCTCCCACAGCTGCGGATCACAGGCACGCTAGAGAAACTATAGGAGTGTTTTGTTATTATAATCTTTATCTTACTCTTTGAGTAGAGTTGACAAGCTCAAGAAAAATATAATCCAAAAAGTCAGAGATATCTGTCTGGACATCATAAAACAAATTTACTGACACAGATGTATGATTTTATTTAAACAATATTAATTTTGCTGTGCTTACAAAATATATATTCTGTAGAGAGATGAAATAAGTAAGAAGTAAGGGGTTAGCAGTTAAGAGATTTTCATTGCAATGCCTCTTAGTCTCCTTGTATCATTATCATCCTCTCACATGACACAATCTATTCTATGATCAGAATTAAATCCCCAGCACTCTCTAGCAGATGGCTCCCATAACAGTTGCCAAGCTACATTTTATACTTTAAATGTGACCCTAGTCTCCCAGGTGTGTTGTGTGCTAGGGAAAAGTTATCTTCAGGTTATAAGGAAATTTTGTATCCTTTTTTTTTTTTTTACCCCTACGGCTTCTCAATAATCCCTTTTTAAAAGCTAAAAGAGTCAATGTGGTTTAAATGGAAAATTAGAATCATAACAATGTAGAATCAAGGATTTCAGTGTTAAAAGCCACAACTCTTCAATGATACATTATACTTAGAATTCTGAGAGTAGTAAAAGTTTTGTATCTAGAGAAACCACTGCTTTTATGAGTAAAATTGGGCCAGTACTTCTACCTGGAATGCATGATATACAATTGTATATTTTCCTTTACCCATCAACTTGATTACATGTTCATTTCATGGATAACTATTTTCAGAAAGCAGAAATTAAGTATTAATATATATATATTTCACATTTTTCTTTTACCCCAAAACTTATCAACTTTAGTTTTAGTTTAATATTATCTTGTTTTCCCTACTAAATGAACTGAAATATAACAGCATTTTGTCAGTAAATAAATTATTGATTTATAAGCAGTTCAAAAAAATCGTAAGCTATTGGAAAGAAGACACTTCTTTTTTGCATTTTATTTTATCCCTGGGTTTTCAAAAATATATGGGACATACTAAGTTTAATAAAATTAAACAAAAGATTTAATTTATTGATTATTGATGAGCACATGTATCTGATAGTGAATTGAAATAATTTAGTAAATGTAAATTACATAATTATATAATCAGAGATTCACTATAGTTATTTTAAATATTATCAGAAAGTTTGAGCATTTGCATTCTTTAAGAAAAGTGTTTTTTTTATTTGTCTAAATTGCAAATTACTGGACAAGATCTGTGATGTCAGAAGACATAGAAACAACTTTTATCACTTTGATTTAAATATGTTTATGACTTAGTAGATAAAGTCTTAAGTAATTTTTTTTCTGTTTTATAATCCATACATTTTTTAATGAGTCCTGAAAGATTAAACTACTTTTTCAGCAATACTAGTATCAAGAATGGAATTTGAACCCAAGTTTCCTTGACTTCAAATCTAGTTCTCTACACAGTATTGCTTTCCAGAGTACTGCCTTGATATCAAAATTTGTAGTCATTATCATTATACTCATGATGATCATGGTGAAAAGAATTATTATTACCACAACTACAAAATTAACAAAATCTTCATATCATTTTGCTTGAGTTTTCTTTTTTTCCCTTTTTTATTGTTTTCTTTTTTCAAGTTTTACATGTATGTTAATTTTTAAATATACATTTTAATGAATTATGTTGAGAGAGAAAAATCAGAATAAAAGGGAAAAATCCTGAGAGAGGAAAAAAAAAAAAAAAAAACTGAGGAAAAAGAAAAAAATGAACAAGCATGTGCTAATTTACATTCAATCTCCATAGTTCTCTCTCTGAATGCACATCACATTTTCTATCCAAAGTTTATTTGAATTGCGTTGGATCCATTGAACTGTTGAGAAAAACCAAGTCTTTTATAATTGACGATCACACATTCTTGCTGTTACTGTATACAATGTATTCCTGGTTCTACTTGTTTTACTCATTTAAATCTTTTCAGGACTTTCTAAAATCAGCTTGTGCTTCATTGTTTATAGAATAATATTCCATTACCTTCATATACCATAGCTTACTCAGCCATTTCCCAATTGATGAACTTCTATTCCTTTTCCAATTCTTTGCTACCACAAAAAGAGCTGCTATAAATATTTTTACACATGTGGGTCCTTTTCTTTCCTTTATGATTTCCTTGAGATGTAGACACAGTGAGTGGCATTGCTGGATCAAAGGATGCTTAGCCCTTTCAGCATAGGTACAAATTGCTTTCCAAAATGGTTGGATCATTTTACAATTTCACCTAAAATTTATGTGTTCCTGTTTCCCCACATTCTTTTCAACATTTATCCTTATCTTTTACAGTCATCTTAGCTGATCTGAGAGGTGTGGTGGTACTCAGAGTTGTTTTGATTTTCATCTCTAATCAATAGTTTTTAGAATTTTTTTTTTCATATGATTATATATGTCTTTGACTTCATCATATGAAAACTGTCTGTTCACAACCTTTAACCATTTATCAATTCGGAAATGACTTGTATTTTTATAAATTTGGCACAGTTCTTTATATATTTTAGAAATAAGGCCTTCATTTATGTATTTGTAACAGCAAATTTTAATTGTTATTATTAGGATTGTTCTAGTCTTCATGACTGCCTTCATTCTCACCATCCCTGTTATTTAAAAAAAAAAAAAAAAAAAAAAAAAAAGTTTTCCAGGAAAAGAAGCCTATATTCTGACATGGGAAATGATTTGTAAAAATATCAACTACAGAAAATGAAGAAAAATTAAAAAAAAACTCCCTTTTCCACATGTAATTTTTTCTGGAATTATTATTTCTGTGTGTATAGGTAGAAGGGGTGGAATCCATTGTTTTTTCTTTTCCCTGAGATGGCACTTTTACTTTCAGTTGTATTCTTTATGGTTTATACCTTTTCCACAAAATGTTTCTGGTGTTAAACTTCATCTTCTTTATTTTTAACTTGAAAGTAAAATTTTCAGAATGTTTGATGGAAATCTATCCCCTTCTTTTAAAATCAAATTACTGTAGGAAAATTATTTTCAGCTAAAAACAGTTATTGTAAGACATCTTTAGTTTATTTAATAACTGAAAATATTAAACACCTATTTCCCTCGTACAATAAGTATCTAGATATGAAGAAAGCCATTCTACTTAAATAGATGAAAAATAAAATTGTTTTGGTTAGAAAATGAAAGATCATCCTTCACTTTCTGCATTTTTAATGATACAGTTCTTTATAAATTAATGTCACACTGTATAATATGATATGTCAAGAGGAAGCAAAATAATGGTTAGAATTTTTAAATTTTGAGAAACTGTTTTACAAAAACTTTTACAAAAACAAATATCAATATGACTTAGCACTACATAATCTATAACAAATATATGTGTCAATAAGCCAAAAAACATTTATTATATTATATCATATTATGTTATATTATATGCCAAACACTGTTAAGTGCTTGGAATACAGAAACAAGTGTCCTCTTTAAAACAGAAATTATGAGAATGAACTAATCAAAAAGAAAAAAAGGCCAAAGAATACCTTCAATGTGAGAAGTTCAGACTGTGAACGAAAAGTTTCTCTGAGATTAAGAAATGCTTGGGAAAACAAGGAGTTTACAAAGATATGAAGAATTTCTTTAGGAAACTTTTATAAATTTTCTCATTCTACATATGATTTAATAGCAACATATAAGTAAAATTTTCTTTCACATATATTTTTGAAAACTAGTTAAACAATATAAAGTCCCCATTCCTCTCCAATCTTTTTCCTATCAAAAAGTCAATAAAATAGGTTTTTTTCATAAATAGTCAATTTATGGTTTTTTAAATAAAATATTTAATTATTTTTTGCTAGTTAAGCAGGCTAAAGATTTCAGAAAGGTTTGGGAAATAATCTTGTACTAGTTAAACCTATAAGTCAGCAGAATTGTGAACTCAATTTAGATTGACATAAAATCTGTTATAAAATTTTTGTTGGGGTAGAAGGGAAAATGTGGATTTCGGTTGATAGAATCACGAATTCATATTTGACAGGGATCCCGTAAGTCCAAATTCTTCTACAAAATCTCAGAAAAGTGATCATCTGCTCTCTGCTTATATTATCCTATGGACCTTATTATTTAATAAGGAAGAAAATTATTTATTTTTTAAAGACTCCTGGTTCAATATTTTTATTATAATGTCCAAAAAATCTGCACAACTGAAACTTCTCATGGATTCTAGTTCTGCACTTGTTAGTCACATATACAATCTAATTATTATTCCAACTCTTCAAATCTGTTCCCTGTTGCTTCCTTCCTCACCAGGCAAAATATTCCTTAATGTATATCAACAATTGAATTCTTTCTATTTTGAGGAACATGACTTAAATCATCTGCATTTTTGAAATTATCTAGTCTACTACTAAGATTAAGTTTAATGTTAAATTAAATTAAAAGTTTAGGTTAAATTAAATCCTTAGAATTTAAGTCATCAGTGACTGAATATGCAATAACCCTGAATAAATTTTTCACATATAGTTAGGGTAAGATAATATAAAATCCTTAAATCCAGGGTCAGTAATAACCTGAGTTCTAATATAGACTCATATCTGCGAAGTGTGAGATTTTATTGAAGTAATTTGATTTCTCAAAATCTACATTTTCTCACCTTTAGAATATGGAAATTGCTCCTGCAAAGATAGAATGGTACCAAATTTACTAGAGGTAGCTCTCCTCTCACTCTGCAACAAAAGCTAAAAAATAAAAATATAGAAAAATCAAAAATTACAATAAAAGAAAGACTTTTACACAAGTTTTGCTTAAAGGAAACAAATATCTGATGAGCAACTCTATAGCTCAACATTTTTGACATTCCTTTGACAATTCTTCACCCCCATGCCTATCTTCCCATACAAGATGCCTCCATGATGGTGATCCTAAAATGTCTTATCCCCACAAAAAGAAAAAAGTTAGGAAATGATTTCCAGGATTGCTTTTTGGTAGTTCTTGTTCAGAGGCCTGACTACTAGTGGTGTTCAGAAAAAAAAAAAAAAAAAAAAAAAAAGAACAGAAAGAAAGAAAAAGAAAGGCTATAGAAGGGAGGACTCAGAAAAGAAACCCACACTCAATGACTTCTTGGGGAAATCATTTTAGGTATGTCCTAGAAGATCTTCTCTTAAACCCTTGAAGAGCAATCAGAATCCAGTCTAGGGATGGAAAGAAATTAGATACAGAGGGGGCAACAAACACTAGAAATGAGGATCTGGAAGAGGTGAATAGATCTAAGAACCAGGTCTAATCTTTCTCCCTGAAGCAGTATCCCTTCTGATTTTTTTTTTTTTTTTTTTTTTAAGAAACAGATCTTGATTTACTCTGGTTGATGAAAATCCTAAAAAACAAAAAGCAATGGTGGAAGACAGACATATAACAGCAATAGACATCCAGAAGAGAAAGATTGGGATTAAGTATCATATCTTCATTAAGGAGTAAACAATAAATAAAATTATTTTTAAAAAAGCAGAATGAGTAGTAGATATGAACATCTGAAGATAAAAGCAATTTCAATGACAATTCATCAAAAAGTAAACTGAGTCAAAAATTCCTTGAAAAAAGTGAAAGCATCACAAAAATTCTGCAAATTCACTTGAAATGACAATGGAACAACTTCAAGAGTCTAGTAAATGATTGAGTATTCAAAGATTAAATGAAAGTATCAAATGCAAAAAGTTCTCTTATTACTTGAACTTGCATTATGCAAATTTGGCTTTACAAAAGGAATTCTGAAAGAACTCAGCATTCTGAAAAAAAGATCTATGTATTTATTATAGTGTTGTACTCTTGCTTTTCATTCCTATTCCTTAGAGTGATCCACACCCTGTTTTCTGCTGCCACCAAAACCAAGCAGGAATAAACAAACAAAACCTTCAAAGTGAAAGGTGAAGGTCCAAGGCTGGGAGAGACTATTGTAGAAGTAGGATTAGGGAGTTAGATTGAGACCTCTGGTGTTAAATCCTTTGTCAGGCTCCATCAACATATCCCCCTTTCTGGTCCCATGGTTTGTCTTCCTTCAGGCATATCTCCATACAGTTTGTCTATCTCCATCCACATCAAATTGTTATCTTCTCCCGTCTGTGTTTCTGTTAGGTGCCTATATCTCTGCTTACCCAGATCAATATTGTATTGTATTATTCCTCTCCTTTATTTATATTATTAGCCTTATCCCCAAATATTCCTCCAGGTTTTGCTTCTGTATACCAGGAACCATTCTGTGGTCCCCCAGTTCTTCACACCAGAAGGGCTCCTCTCTCTCTCTTTTCCTTACATCTTCATTCAAATTTGCCTTATGTAAAAAAATATGTTGCATAAATGGTACACTTGCATGGCATATAAAATAAAATCTGCCTGTAAATAAGAATAGATAAAAGACTATGGAAGAAAGCAGAATATTTACTAAAAATTGGTGAATTTATTCAAGACAGAGACACTGTAAGAGTCATAGATTCTCTGATAAAGACAATTGCATAGTAACATTACAAAAATGCAGAGGCATGGGAGAAATAATGTTACATGGAAGGAAGGACACATATATTTATTGTACACTTTTTGTATGCCAAACCCTGTGCTAAGCACTTTACCATTATTATCTCATTTGATCCTCTTAATAACCTTGAAGATAGAAGTTATTAGTATTTCACATTTATGGTTGAGGAAGCTGAGACAGACAGGAGTTAAAAGAATTGGCCACATTCAAAGTTATGATGTATCTGAGGTCAGACTTGAACTCAAGTATTCCACATACTCACATTGCACATACACACATATGTACACATACACACACACACACACACACACACACACACATTGTTTAGTGTGGAAAGCTGACAAACATAGAAACCTAGAATAGAGTCACATTAGTTGGAAAACATTTTCACAAATTGGGATAAAAGATCATGCTGTCCTTTATTACATTAGAAGATAGTTTTCACCTTGCTTCCTCTACTGAACAAAACAGTTTTGTGCTGTTTCCCTTCTCTTCTTCATATGGTTTTTGTTGGGAAAAGTCAACTTTTTGCTGTTTTTTTAGACATTGGACTTTTTCATGATTTTTTACCAGAGTATCCTTTGGCATGATCCAGAGCCAGAGTTAATTTCTTTTTTAGCAACTCTATATTATATTATCATTACTCTTAATTTCAGTTGTTGAACCTCATAATAGGAACAAATGCTTTTGATTAGATTTCCCTGCTCTCAAGATGTAAAAGATGTGTACACACATAAAAGTGTAAAAAAATCCAACCAGTTGTTTATACTTTAGAAAGAATGTTATCCTTAATGTTTATCAAGCAGTTCTATCACTCTTATACATATAACTCATTACATCAGCTATAAAGCTTGATATCCTTAGATATCCTCAGTATTTGTTAACTTATGTATTTTTTCTATCACCATTTTTATCTCCATGTGTGTCATATGTGCTTTAATGCTTTTCATTTTTTACTTTCGCATCTTCAAGTAGTAACCCCCCACTTACTATTGATGCTTCAAATCAGGAACAAATAATAAATAATTATTCATTTCTATACTATTAAAAACTTGAAACAATCTCAACTTTTCATCAAGTGTGACCTACAAAAGTCTTTTTTTATAATTCTTCCATATTGCTGTGATATTTTATCTAATGAGCTATATCTTCACAAACTCTGAAGATAGATTTATATAAATGAACTTCTACACTATATTGTACTATAGCCTACTTGGAGCACAGTCAATGCTCTGTTTTCAAACAGATGCCGTTGGTAATTACAAATGATAAGTAATTTGCTCTTATACATATATTTTTTTCCTCAAGTATTTTCATCTGTGTTGCTATGTTTCTTTTCAAAGAAAATTTATCAGAGTTTCCCATACAATTATCATATTTCTCCCCTTTCAGCATCTAAAATGATCATATGAAAAAGGGGCAACGACATTGATCAATAAGGGAAGATGAAATGATAAAAGATTAAAAAACAAGTAAACAAATATAATGCAAATTACCAATCAAATAAATAGATGGATAAATAAACTAATTATTGTGATTTTTTTACCCAATGTCTTTAATGTTAACGAAAAATATGAATATGTTAAGAAAAGGTTGTTGGTGTTGTTATTGTTTTTGTTAATTAAAAAAAAAAATTTGCACAATAACCAAGATTGGAAAAGCAAAAAAAAAAAAAAAAAAAAGTAGCTAGAGATTATAAAGGGGGAAATTATAACAGAAATAATTAAATGAAGGAAGGAAAAAAGGAAAACCATATTTCAGTAAGATAATTAAGAAAGTATATGTGTGTGTGTGTGTGTGTGTGTGTGTGTAAGATTATGATGCTTTTAAGGATATGATTGGTCAGTATTTTAGAAATAAGATGGGAAGGAAAATTTCCAAAGTCCCTCATACCTTTGTGGTAGAAAGAGAACAATAATAGGACATCACAGAGAAAATTATGCATATAAGTGTGAGTATTTGAGCTCAGCAAGTGGAAAAGTAGTGGGGAATGATAATATATATCTGGAGATTAACTTTTTGAAGTTAATATCACAAAAGTCTAGAAATAAAGAACATGTTTTTAAAAATACAAATTATAAATATATTGGGGAGAAGTGCAAATTATCATTTCAGGAAATAGTCATATGCCAAAAGGAAAATGCATCTAAAATTTTTTTCTTTATAATACAACAATGTTGAATTTAAATTTAAAATCCAATATAAATATATTTTATGATAATATAAATTAGAATATATAATACACATTACATATTATAAAATATACATGTAATCAAAATTGTATAAAAACAACTATTGTATGTTTGGCAATATCTTAAACTCAAGAAGAAAATATCAATTGATATAAAATATGAAAATCTAAATTGATAAAAAACCAATAGAAAATGTTTAGAGTACAAGCATTTTACATTAATAAATATAGTGAAGAAATATTGCTTAAAGGGAGCAAAATGGAATGATTACAATGTTTTTTTAACTTTCTAAAAAAGAAAAATGAAATAAATTATAAAGCAAAATCTTTAATCAAATTACCATTTGTAACTAGTAGACAATATTATGAGGCAACATTTGGAAAAGCACATCCAACTTATAGAATTTTGGAAAAGCTGTGAACACTTTCCAGAATACTTATTTTTTGACCCATTTAGGTATGAGGTTTCTTTTGTCCATATCACTACCCTACTCCACACCCTCACTGCAGAGACTTTAAGCTTCCATGTATTACTTTTCAAAATTTTAATTATAATGATGAGTAATCATTATTTTATCATATAATTTGAGGTATGGTTAAAACTAGAATTCCTTAACTTTTCCTTTTAATAGTTTTGGTCTCTTGTTGATAGAATGGCAAGAATTATAGAATCACAAAATTTCAATGAGAAAAAACCCAATCATCTATCAAGTTGGACCCATACTCTAAGGAAGTCTCGTTATAACATATTTGAAAATGCTTGACCTAATTCCACATAAATTTCATCCATATTGTCTTAAATTCTATAAATTATCCTTTTGGTGATTTGATTGAAATAACATTAAATTGGCCAAGATTGGAGAAGGGACAAGTGACTTTCTAAGCTCCTCTCATTCCCCTCATAACCAATGATTTAATCCAGCCTCAGAAATAGCTCTTCACTGCTTAAATTCATGAAGATCAGAAGCACTACAATTTACCAGCTGAAGTCAATCTGGAAGATCGCCAGGAAAGGTTTGTCCTGAGGGGCAAGGAACAGACTAGCACAGGCAGTGAGAGACTAGCATCCTGAGCAGATCAGGGGCAGGGGTGATCTCTGTAGCTAGAGAAGTTATAGAGACTACTCTGCTATAGGCTAACTGCTCTGCCTTGATTACAAAGCAGTAAACTGGCAGAGAAATTAAAACCTAAAACAGAGGGTACTCTAAAAAACGCCAGAACCTAACAAGATCTGGCTGTAACTACTCAAACCCGGAAGTGACTCCAGAAGACCGTAACACAGTCCTGCAGTTTGGGGCTTTTGCGGGGGCAGTTACAAACCCGAATGGCAGAGGAGCACAGCCTGGAAGCCTCTAATCAGCACAGTGGGGGGCTCTGCCTGGGGCAATAGAACTTCCCCAACAGGACTGTGCTTCCCCTAGCAGAGATACTTCTGGTCCCTGAAAATCCATTCACTGCTCAACTGCTAATACCCACAGCTCCAGGGCAGGATTTGGCTTGGGGTACTGAAACTCTCACTGCTCAATGTTTAGCCCCAGATCAGTCATTATCTCACATGAGAGGGGGGCGGGGGGAGGGAGGGTTTCTTTGCAGGGCACTTTCCCAGCTTTGCCCTGCAGACCTGAGTTCTTCCCAGTGGGGAACTCTTTCTCAGAGCACTCCAGTACCTCACTGCTGTTTGCAGCCGGCTAGCAGAACAGCTACCCGTCCATACACCTTTCACTGCTCTGTAGAGGAAGCTGGTTACCTCCTAAACTTGAAGGCAGACCCTACAGGTTTTAACAAAATGAGGAAGAAAATCAAAAGGACAATTGATGGTTTCTATTCAGAAAGAGAATAGCTTTTCAACCCTGAAGAGACTAATAGCATACAGTCTCCAAACAATTGTTGGTCCCCAATACAAAAGGCTCTCCTAGAAGAGACTATTAAAACCTTAAAAGAGAACTAGAAGAAAAATGGGGAAAGGAAAGGGAAGCTATGCAAGAGAGTACAGAAAAGACATATAACTCACTAAAAGAAAAATTTGATGAATGGAAAAAGAAAACAACTTCCTGAAATGTGAATTGGAAAAGGTAAAAAAACTCCCAAGAAGTGCAGGGAAAAAGAATTTGTGAATTGCAGAAACTCAGTTAAAAAAAAAAAAAAAATTAGTGAAACGGAAAAAAATTCCATAGAGCAAAATGACTCATTTAAAAACTCAATTGGACATATACAAAAAGAAGTAAAAAAAAAAAAAAAAAGCTAATGAAGAAAATAACTCACTAAAAATCAGAACTGACCAAATAGAAATAACTGATTCATTGAGACAGGAAGAGTCAGTCAAACAATACCAAAAAAATGAAAGATTGGAAAAAAATGTCAAATATTTACTTGAAAAAAGCAACAGACCTGGAAAATAGATCTAGGAGAGAAAACCTAAGGATCATTGGACTACCCAAAAATTATGATGAAAAAAAGAGTCTAGATACTATTTTACAGGAAATCATTACAGAGAACTACCCAGAAGTAATAGAACTGGAAGGTAAAATAGGCGTTGAAAGAATCCATCGAATAGCTTCTGAAAAAGACCCTAAAATAAAGATTCTAAGGAATATTGTGGCCAAACTTCAGAATTTTCAGACTAAAGAAAAAATTCTACAAGTAGCCAGGAAAAAACAGTTCAAATACTAAGGTGCCACAATAAGGGTCACACAAGATCTGGCTGCCTCAACACTAAAGGAACAAAGGGCCTGGAATTTGATATTCCAAAGAGCAAAAGAACTTGGAATGCAACCAAGAATAAACTACCCAGCTAAGCCGAGCATTTTTTTCCATGGAAGAAGATGGACATTTAATGAAACAGAGTGATTCCATCTGTTTCTTGTGAAGATCGCATATTTTAAAATCAGCAGGAGTCCAGAGTTCAGGTTAGGGGAAAATCGTCAGTCTTTATTCTCAGTGAAGAAGGATCGGAGGTGGAAGAGAATTGGCAATAGCAATGTGTGCAGCTGAGTCAAGAAGCTAGCTAGACCCGCAGCCACACGACCAGCAGCCAGGAGAATGGCTCCAGGCCCAATCTCTCTCAGCTTCTCTTCCTGTTCCTCTCTCTGCCTCCACCCACCAAAATCGTCATTTCCTGTACAACACATCAGGACTTGCACAGAGAGTGGGCAGGGACCATTCTTTATCCAATCATGTATATTAATAGAGTATAGTCCAATTACTATTTAGCCTCATGTACTTGGGACCTCAGTGCATCAACTCAAGCCTCAGCCCATTACGGTTTCTTAAGAAAAAAACAGACTTAAACAAAAAATTTGATCTCTAACAACAGAACTCAAGACAAGTAGAAAAAGGTAAAAGGAACTCTTGAGAATTGTATCTCTGTTGTGGATATACATAAAAACCACATGTATAATTTGCTTTTACTGATATAGCATAAAAAAGTGAAGTAGAGGTGGAAAGGGGATAGTGTCATAAAAAGGAGAAAGGGGAGATAAAAAGAAGGAAACTTCATGCGTTGATGAGGCAAAGGAAACCTATCATATCTGAGGGAACTTAGAGAGGGGGAGGAACATTGTGCGAATCTGACTCTCATCAGAGTTGGCTCAAAGAGGAAATAATTGACTATTTGTTTTACAGAGAATCTTCTCTCACCTCATTCAAAAGTGGGAGAGGAAAAGGGAAAAGGAAAAAGAGTAATAAGGGAAGGGTACAAGAAAGGGGAAGTGATTCAAAGGGAGGAAAAAGGGATACTAAAGAGGGAGAGCTGGGTGACACAAGTGGGACCAAGAAGTTTAATACTAAGGAAGGGGGGAAGGAGGGCAAGAAAAACAAAAGCATAATCTGGGGATATTAGGATGGCAGGAAATACAGAGTTAGTCATTTTAACCTTAAATGTGAATGGTATGAACTCCCCCATAAAGAGGAGGCAGATAGCAGACTGAATCAAAAGTCAGAACCCTACAATATGTTGTTTACAGGAAACACATTTAAAACAGGGAAATACATACAGAGTAAAGATAAAAGGCTGGAAGAGAATCTATTATACTTCAAGTGAAGTCAAAAAAGCAGGGGTAGCATTCCTTATCTCAAATCAAGCAAAAGCAAAAATTGATCTAATTAAAAGAGATAAGGAAAGAAACTATAGTTTGCTAAAAGGTACTGTAAACAATGAAGCAATATCAGTATTAAACATATATGCACCAAGTGGTATAGCATCTAACTTCCTAAAGGAGAAGTTAAGAGAGTTACAAGAAGAAATAGACAGCAAAACTATAATAGTGGGAGATCTCAATCTTGCACTCTCAGATTTAGATAAATTAAACCACAAAACAAATAAGAAAGAAATTAAAGAGGTAAATAGAATATTAGAAAAATTAGGTATGATAGATCTCTGAAGAAAACTGAATGGTGACAGAAAGGAGTATACTTTCTTCTCAGCAGTTCATGGAACCTACACAAAAATTGACCATATATTAGGACATAAAGACCTCAAAATTAAATGCAGGAAGGCAGAAATAGTAAATTCTTTCTTTTCAGATCACAATGTAATAAAAACTACATTCAACAAAAAGTTAGGTGTAAATAAATCAAAAAATAATTGGAAAATAAATAATCTCATCTTAAAGAATAATTGGGTGAAACAGCAAATTATAGATACAATTAATAACTTCACTCAAGATAATGACAACGGTGAGACATCATACCAAAATTTGTGGGATGCAGCCAAAACGGTAATAAGGGGAAACTTTATGTCCTTAGAGGCTTACTTGAACAAAATAGAGAAAGAGAAAGTCAATGAATTGGGCTTGCAACTTCAAAAGCTAGAAAAAGACCAAATTAAAAATGCCCAATCAATTACTAAACTTGAAATTCTAAAATTAAAAGGAGAAATTAATAATATTGAAAGTAAAAAAAAAACTATTGAACTAATAAATAAAACTAAGAGTTGGTTTTATGAAAAAACCAATAAAATTGATAAACCTTTGGTAAATCTGATTAGAAAAAGGAGAGAAGAAAATCAAATTAGTAGTCTTAAAAATGAAAAGGGAGAACTTTCCACCAATGAAGAGGAAATTAAAGAAATAATAAGGGGTTACTTTGCCCAACTTTATGCCAATAAATTTGATAACCTAAGTGAAATGGATGACTACCTCCAAAAATATAGGCTTCCCAGATTATCAGAGGAGGAAGTAAATTGCTTAAATAGTCCCATTTCAGAAAAAGAAATAGAACAAGCTATTAATCAACTCCCTAAAAAAAAATCCCCAGGACCAGATGGATTTACATGTGAATTCTACCAAACATTCAAAGAACAATTAGTCCCAATGCTTTATAAACTATTTGAAAAAATAGGGAATGAAGGAGTCCTACCAAATTCCTTTTATGACACAGACATGGTACTGATACCTAAACCAGGTAGGTTGAAAACAGAGAAAGAAAATTATAGACCAATCTCCCTAATGAATATTGATGCTAAAATCTTAAATAAACTATTAGCAAAAAGACTACAGAAAATCATCCCCAGGATAATACACCAAAATCAAGTAGGATTTATACCAGGAATGCAGGGCTGGTTCAATATTAGGAAAACTATCAGTATAATTGGCCATATTAATAACCAAATTAACAAAAACCATATGATCATCTCAATAGATGCAGAAAAAGCATTTGATAAAATCCAACATCCATTCCTATTAAAAACACTTGAGAGTATAGGAATAAATGGACTTTTTCTTAAAATAATCAGTAGCATCTATTTAAAACCAGCAGTAAGCAAGGTATGTAATGGGGACAAACTGCAACCATTCCCAACAAGATCAGGAGTAAAACAAGGTTGCCCACTATCATCGTTACTATTTAATATCGTATTAGAAATGCTAGCTTTGGCAATAAGAGCTGAGAAAGAGATTAAAGGAATAAGAATAGGCAATGAGGAAACCAAATTATCACTCTTTGCTGATGATATGATGGTATACATAGAGAACCCCAGAGATTCTACTAAAAAGTTATTAGAAATAATCCACAACTTTAGCAAAGTTGTTGGTTATAAAATAAACCCACATAAGTCATCAACATTCTTATATATCCCTAACAAAATCCAACAGAGTTACAAAGAGAAATTCCATTTAAAGTAACTACAAATAGTATAAAATATTTAGGAATCTATCTGCCAAGGGAAAATCAGAAACTTTATGAGCAAAACTACAAAACACTTTCCACACAAATTAAGTCTGATCTAGCCAACTGGAAAAATATTAAATGCTCTTGGATTGGGCAAGCAAATATAATAAAGATGACAATACTACCTAAACTAATCCATTTATTTAGTGCTATACTAATCAGACTTCCCAAAAACTATTTTGATGACCTAGAAAAAATTATAACAAAGTTCATATGGAAAAACAAAATGTTAAGAATTTCACGGAATTAATGAAAAAAAAAATCGAATGAAGGTGGCCTAGCTGTACCAGATCTAAAATTATATTATAAAGCAACGGTTACTAAAACCATCTGGTATTGGCTAAGAAATACACTAATTATTCAATGGAATAGGTTAGGTTCAAAGGACAAAACAGCCAATAACTTTAATTATCTAGTGTTTGACAAACCCAAAGACCCCAGTTTTTGCGATAAGAATGAATTATTGACAAAAATTGCTGGGAAAATTGGAAATTAGTATGGCAGAAACTGGGCATTGACCCACACTTAACACCATACACCAAGATAAGGTCAAAATGGGTTCATGATCTAGGCATAAAGAATGAGATTATAAATAATTTGGAAGAGCATAGGATAGTTTACCTCTCAGACCTGTGGAAAAAGAAGGAATTTATGACCAAAGAAGAACTAGAGATCACTATTGACTACAAAATAGAAAATTCTGATTATATCAAATTGAAAAATTTTTGTACAAACAAAACTAATGCAGGCAAGATTAGAAGGGTAACAATAAACTGGCAAAACATTTCTACAGTCAAAGGTTCTGATAAAGGACTCATTTCCAAAATATATAGAGAATTGACTCTAATTTATAAGAAATCAAGCCATTCTCCAGTTGATAAATGGTCAAAGGATATGAACAGACAATTTTCAGATGATGTAATTGAAACTATTACCACTTATATGAAAGAGTGTTCCAAATCACTATTGATCAGAGAAATGCAAATTAAGCAACTCTGAGATACCACTACACATCTGTCAGATGGGCTAGAATGACAGGGAAAGATAATGCGGAATGTTGGAGGGGATGTGGGAAAACAGGGACACTGATACATTGTTGGTGGAATTGTGAACATATCCAGTCATTCTGGAGAGCAATTTGGAACTATGCCCAAAAAGTTATCAAACTGTGCATACCCTTTGATCCAGCAGTGTTTCTACTGGGCTTATACCCTAAAAAGATACTAAAGAAAGGAAAGGGACCTATATGTGCCAAAATATTTGTGGCAGCCCTGTTTGTAGTGACTAGAAGCTGGAAAATGAATGGATGCCCATCAAGTAGGGAATGGTTGAGTAAATTGTGGTATATGAACATTATGGAATATTATTCTTCTGTAGGAAATGACCAGCAGGATGAATACGGAAAGGACTGGTGAGACTTACATGAACTGATGCTGAGTGAAATGAGCAGAACCAGGAGATCATTATATACCTCAACAATGATACTGTATGAGGATGTATTCTGATGGAAGTGGATTTCTTCAACAAAGAGAAGATCTAACTTAGTTTCAATTGATCAAGGATGGACAGAAGCAGCTACACCCAAAGAAAGAACAGTAGGAAATGAATGTAAACTGCTTACATTTTTCTTTTCTTTCTTTTTTTTTTTTTTTGTTCTTCTTCCCGGGTTATTCATACCTTTTAAATCCAATTTTCCCTGACTAACAAGAGAACTGTTCGGTTCTGCACACATATATTGTATCCAAGATCTACTGTAACGTATTTAACATGTATAGGACTACTTGCCATCTGGGGGAGGGGGTGGAGGGAGGGAGGGGAAAATTCAGAACAGAAGTGAGTGCAAGGGATAATGTTGTAAAATTACCCTGGCATGGGTTCTGTCAATAAAAAGTTATTTTTAAAAAATTAAATTTGAAGTCAGAGGACCTCAAATTCAAGAACTGATTTATTATCTGTATGATCAAGAACAAGCATCTTCACCTCTCTGAAATTCATTTGCCTCATCTGCAAATTCAAAAGTTTAAAATAATTTGTCTCTCTAAAGCCTTCCTACCTGTAATGTGATTTAAAAGTTTAACAACTGATTTTCTCCTCCCTTTAAAAAATTCTGTGCATGACAGCCTATTAAGATCAATCTGCATTATTTACATCTTGCCATTATTTTCTTAAGTTTAGAAATTAACAAAATATCAATTTAGCAATCATTAAAAATTACCAATGAATTATAATTCTTGCAGATTTTTGGAGTATAAATGGACACATTGAAAATAGAAAAAAAATTATCTTTCTCAGAGGACCATAGTTGGCTCCATCATACCTCTGTCTCTATCTCTATAGCTGATTCTATCTCCCAAATCTGTGTTGGCTTAGACATGGATAGACAAACATCCTCCCAAAATAAAGTGACTTTCTCTAAATCAGGTGAATTAAAAAGCAGAGTAAAGATTCAAACCCAAAGGAAACTAAAGTAAATCTTACATTATGGTTGACAAAATTGCTTCTAATGATTTTTAGAACTATTTTCAAAGAAGAGGTAATTGAAGCCTAAGAAGATTGGGTGGCACATACTCCCACAGTCAGAACAGAAAGTAAGCAGTAGAACCAGGAGTCAAACATAAGTCTCTTGCAGATGGATACATCTTTTGGTGCTAACATGAAATTGCCTTAACTTGAGTTCTGCTTTTGTTAACAACATGAAATTGCCTTACCCACATTTTATCACCTCTCTATTTCCTCCCATCAAACCCTATTTACACAATATTAATTATGCTTTGTATATCGAATTTCAAAAGGGAAATTAAAAGAGAGGATTCTGGGAAGGTGGTAGAGTCAATCAGAAAGTTCCACGGTTTCTCTATTTCTCACACAGTAACAAGATATCCCTTAGGGAAAACATAGAGTAAAAACAACAACAACAACAATAACAAATAGGAATCGGGAAAGAATAGTGATTCTCCTAAAACTATATGAGAAGATTCTACGAAAAATATCAGTATGCATGTGAAGTGTAAGCATATCCAAGCTAGCTGAAACAAAAAGAAGTAGGCCCTTTGGCTAATTGGGTTGAAAGGAAGTTTCAGCTCCAGCCATTTTTTCCTCCTTGAACAGTATTGGGGGTCAAACATCTAAGTGGAAAACTGAGGAACCTCAGCTGATTAGGGATATCAGGCCCAGCTGTGCTACTGAGATATGGGTGTAAGGGAGAAGAAACCAAAACATGGTGATTGTAAAAGCAGTAGGGAGAGAATGCTATATGCTGTGGGTATTAGTAGGAGAACTCACTTCTTTCATTCAGTTCCAGATCAGAAGGAAGAATTGAAGGAAGACTGAAGTCAACAGACACTATGCTCCATAAGCAAGGACTAAAGATGATTATAATAGAAAAGGAAAAAAAAAACTTGTTGGAAAATGTAAAAAAGTAATTCTCATATACAAATGAAGGGCAAGAGGAAGAACTGAAACAGAGGAATTGGATGGGGGAGGAGGACTCTGCTCTCATCATGAGTTAAATAGAAATATATATATGACTTCCAAATTCAGAAAGAAATAAGAGTAAGGAGATTAAAGAAAGGGAAGAGAGTAAGTGAGGGATTTTTAGGAGGAACTCTGCTCACATTAGATCTGAATTAAAGAGAGAACAGTATATACATTTAGAAGAGAATAAAAGTCTTCAATATTTATAAAGAAATAAGAGGATAAAGGAAAAGGATGAAAGACTTTTGTAGAAGGATGTATAAATTAATGTGAATGGGATAAAGAAGGAATAACATATATACTGGAAGGCTATAAAAGTCTTCTAAATTCAGATTAATACAAGAGGACAATGGGGACAGAATGGTGGGAAAGAATAATAGAGGGATATTAATCAATTTTGCTGTAGACTATTAAATAATTAAGCAGTATATGGTTGGAACATTGCTGTAGTATAGTAAATGATGAGTTGGTGAAATTAGAAAATATTGAAAGATTTGGACTTATGAAGGACTTCACTTTCAGAGAAACAGGACAAATAAGCATGGTGCCATCTTACATGGATGCATATGACTTTATGTTTGTATATATCCCCTTCCTCAAGAAAGTATAATTAAGTGTGGATATAGAGAAATTGATGGATAACAGAGAGACATAAAATCATCTGTCTATGATTATTGTTATTTATGTATATGTATGTGTGTGTATGTATGATTAGAAGTCTTGGTACAAAGGGAAGGAGGAAAGGGAGGAAGAATAAAGGAAAAATATACAGCAAAGAAATAAAGAAAACCTATGAGTAAGTAAAGAAAAGATGGACAATTCTGAATACAATGTGTACTATTTATTATACAGGTTTTCTGGAATTGGAAATTTAATTCTTTATTTTTGGATTATCTCATATTTTGTTGTGCACATAGTAATTTGTTTTCTTTTCTTATTCTGTATTTAAGTTTAAAATAAATTTTAAAAAACATAAAGGAAAATTAAGTGATTGTATATAGGGAAATTGTAACTGTAAGTATTAATAGTATAGGGGCAATTATGTGACACAGTGTATAGAATGTGAGCTTGGATTCAGGAAGATCTGAGTTTAACACTGACCTCACAAAATTACTGTCTGATTCTGGGAAAGTCACTTAGCCCTGTTTAACTCAGTTTTCTTATCTGTAAAATGACTTAGAGAAGGAAATAGCAAAGCACTCCAGTATTTTTGCCAAGAAAACCTCAGATGTGATCATGAATAGTTTAGCCATCACTGAAAGGACTGATCAACAAAAGGTAATAAAGCATGATTTATGTCTCTCCTGGCCATGCAGATACTCATTTAAAAACATATATATATATACACACACACACACACACATACACAACAACTGCCTAAATCACAAAGTATGTATAAGATGTTCAAAATTTTCAAAATTTCAAAATAAGAATAATTTTGAATTTTTAATACTGTGTGTATATATATATATATATATATATATATATATATATATTAATGTAGAGAAGTGTTTTCATTTTTAAGTTGGCACTTGTCCACAAATGCAGGGAAAGCAGTGCAATGATGTTTCTAAAAAGTAGAAGAATATATTACAAGTTGCATATTAATATAAATCAAAATATATTGGGTCCTCATTCCAAGTTTTGACAAATATTATTAAATTATATTATAGAGGATACAATTGAAGTCTCTCACTTACATTCAGTGTGTGTAACATTTCTACCCTTCAGCATTTTGCATTTACAAACAACAGTCTCTATTAGTTTGTTTTGTTTCTGATGCAGTAAATAAAACTCACAGTTGGATGAACAAAATTAAGTCATTTAATGGATTTATATTTCAGTTGATTGAGGTTTACAGATCTTTCTGCCCTTCTGGCATCCATCTTATTTTGTATGTTACTGTCAGTCATTGTCATTTCCACTTTGTCAGTGTACTGTAACTAGTAAACTGATTGAATGGGTTAAAAAAATATATTACTCCAAATAAATATGAAATTTTGATGCTATATGTTCTCTTGTATTTACCAAAGCTATTTAAGATTTTAGTGAATACAAGTTATTAAAACTTCTTGGAACATTTATGTGATTAATATATTGGAGTCTACATGTATTAGTATTTACCAACTAAAGAAGTTAATTTAGATTTTAATATAAAATTATAGAGACAGAAAATAAGGGGACTTTAAAGTCATCTCATTTACCTACATTCTCTTCATTTTATAAATAAGGAAGCTGAAGACCAAAGTGTTTATGGACCTTGAGTAGAATCATACATAGTATAGTTGGGATTTGAATCATCTTCTGCTTTCAGATGCGGGGTGTTTTTTTTTTTTTTTTCCCTCTCTGTACCACATGCTTCCCAAAGGTGAAGGTGAGACACAAATCAATGCATAGTCTCAGAATCTTTAAAACTTGGCACCTGGACAAGCTAGATTAAATGAAATAGGAGTGAAGAAATGGTATGTGAAATCATCCTAGCCCTTGCTGGTGGTATTTTATCCAGTACCTCTTATTCAACCAGGTTTCAGAAACATCCCTCACCACTGAGAATATATGGCATAAAATATATTACAAGATGCAAAAATTATGACATATAATAATGTTAAAATTATTATTATTTCTAACAAATCTGAGAATAACAGCAAATAAAGAAACTCTGACAAGCAATAATGTTTAATATTTTGGTGCATTTAGTCACTTTGAAATAGTTATTCCTCTGAAATACATTATGCATCATTGTTACGTCTTAAAAAAAAAACACTTTTTTTATGGCAAGGCACAACATCATCTCTAGGACAGCATTTTTGATATGTAACTTTGCCTCAGAATGATTTAGGGAAATAGCTCTATCTATGCTCTTCAAAAGCCTGCCATCAAGTTGAATTATTCTTCCTTTCTCAGAGCCAGCAGCTTTCTGGTTCAAAATCACAATCACAGCATTTTTCTTTTCTTTTCTTTTTTGGATTGATGCTATGAAGGTACTATCAAAACTCAAATGAATAACAACTCTACATCCTGGAGTTTTTCCAAGGTAGAAAAAAAAAATTCTGAGATTCAAATCAGAAAGTTAGTGTAGTCAAACTTTGCTTGGAATGACACTGATGTTCCAAAAAAAAAAAAAAAACCATGAAAGAAAGATGAGTAAAAGTAACTAAAAGATTTTGCTGGCAGAGGAATATGTCCTGAGGAATTGGGGAGATGACAATGAAAATGGAACACTTCTTTTTTTTTTTTTTTTTTTAAATCATTATAGTATATTCCTTGTGATTTCTTCATTCATTTGCATGTAGATTTCATAGCCAATGTTTCTAGGGCCATCCTCCAAATTCGAATTAAACTTCTTGGCAATATCTTTGCTTCTGTTTCAATAAATTAGGCACACACATAAAATTAAACATCCATATTTATGAGTTTTTTTGGAGATATACTATGTGGAATATGGCAATGGCTTTGCTTGCTGAGGAAAGAGGTAACGGTGGCAGTGAAATAAAACAAAAATATGGGACTATGGAATAAAACTAGGAGAAAACTGAGATTGTAGCAGAATAAGTAAGAGGCTGGCAAATTGTCAATGCCATATTTTCCATGGCACAGGAACACATGTCTCAGTTTTCCATATTCACAATATCAATTATTTGTTTCCTCAATAATGATTATTTTTAAATGATTCAACATGGACTAAAATCCTATTGGCCTAATATGTCAAAATTTAATATTGACAAGGTAGATAAATGTATCCATTGACTGGAATGTTGTACTGTTTCCTTTCCCAGAAACTGAATTATCACTAAGCATTTTGTGAACAAATAATTATAAATTTCTGGGCCCCTGGTTAATGCATAAAGAAGGAAAATAAATGGGCATCAAACCATCCTCCAAGAAGAATACTGTCTCAGTCAGAGAAACAACATGAGAAATAGCCATACTTGGCACAAAGACATGTCTAATGCTAAAATGAAATGTAGCTATTTTTAATTCCCTTAAACATCATATACTTTTTAATAATATGCTTTTTTAAAAATCATATACTTTTTAATTCCCTTAAACATCATATACTTCAACAAACACTGAGATGTTTCCACCAACAATGCATCAATGTCCCAGTTTTCCCACATGCCCTCCAACATTCATTATTATTTTTTCCTGTTATCTTAGTCAGTCTAACAGATGTGTAATGGTATCTCAGAGTAAAGTCAACTCATTTCTAACAGTGATCCTCAAAAATGTAAGTGATTCTGCAGTAATGTCTATTATAATTATTTCTATATGTGTCATATCTAAATATGAATCACACTTATTTAACCTAATTTATTTTAATATAAAATTGATAATAAGTTTAAATTAGATTGAATTGAACCAAAGTGATCTAACAAGTAATTTATTGATTCTTAGAAACTGAATCCTATAAAAAGTAGGATTGTAAACTAAAGAAAGAATGTGCTTTTTGTATGATTTTTTGGAACTTAAGAGTATTTGAATACATTATGCATATATTTAAATATCTACTTGTCTTATCCAGTAGAACATAGGCTCCTTGAGGGAGTGGCAGTCTCAAGAGGATATTTTGTTTGTTGATTTGTGATAGGAGAATCCAAAACTGATGCAAAACAGAAAGGACATAAATCAGGAAAAAAAGAAAGATTAACCATTAATAATAAGGGATGATGAATCAACATTATTACTGAACAAATGGTAGAGTATAAACTAAAAGATTGTTTAAAAAGGTTAGCTCTCAACTAGCTTGACCAAGGCAACTGTCCTTCTAACTGCAGTCTTAAAGACTTACCCAGAGCAGAGGTGTCAAACTCACTGTTTACAGACTATACCACTACTAAGAGTGGTGGTCTAGACTAATGTAATATGTAATTGGGATATGTTTACATACAAATTTTTTGTTTACATATGTTTACATAAAAATGCAATACAATGTAATTTTAATTCATGATTTTCTTAGCAAATATGCAGCATGTAAAAATCAATTCCAATTTGAATTTGAAACCACTGCCCTAAAGCATACAGATATAAAGTAACTAGTTTTAAATCACATAGCAAATCTGTGTCAAAGAAAGTAATTGAACTCTGTTATTCCTGACTCTGGACCAAAATCTCTATCCACTACTTTACTACAATGTTGCTTTTTTGTTTCTGTTTCTGTCTCTCTGTCTCACTCATACTTTATTAGGTAAAACCAGGAATGTTACTGGTTGAGCATACTAACTTTTATAATACTATTTTAAATTCCATAAATTCAATTTTACTCACAAAAAAAAAACAAACAAAAAAATCTTGGGGGCACCTAGTTAGTGCAGTGCATAGAGAACCAGCCCTGAAGTCAGGAGGACCTGAGTTCAAATCTGACCTTAGATGCTTAAGGGTCTTCCTAGCTGGGTGATCCTGGATAAGTCATTTAACCACAATTGCCTCAGGACAAAAAAACAAAAAAACTTTCATTTAATTACTAGTCCATCCTTTTAAGTAAAATAAATGTTAAGCTAACTTTTTGAATATAATTCCCTATCCCTATTACATTTTTTCATTGCATTACATAAAAATCAGTATTCTGCATCTTTGATTGGAATTCCATGAATGAAAAATACATTTACTGACAAACTTGTATTAGGTTTCTTATTGTAGAGGTTAGAAAATTATAGTAAAAAGGTCCAGAGTCAAGATTGAGGAGAAAAGACAGGGATTTGCCTGAGCTCTCCCCAAAACTTCTCCAAACAACAATGATTATGCCTTTAAACCATTCATGGAATGGAAGAACCCACAAAAATGATGGTGTGAAATAATTTTCCAGTCAAAAAAATAAAAAAATAATCAGGAAAGTCTGTCAAACTTTGAAGAGAGTAGAAAACATAACTCACTAGCTCAGTTCCAGTCCCAGTAAATCTGGATCAGACATTGCATCCACTGAATCAGTAGCATCTTCTTCCAGATCTCTCAGTCCATAGATAGCAAGGGAGCTGAACAACTAATTAAACAAGATTACAGGGGTCTGCTTGCTAGCACTGAGGCAGGCAGGTCTTTGTTGTTTTGCCTATAATCAGATGTGGGTATCAGATTTTAGTGGCAGTCACAGGGAAGGAGGAGTACCAGAACCCCAGAGATTGCAGCCACAGTGAAATAGTTATCTTCCTCTTAGCTCTACAGCAAAAATAGTGTTTGTGGTTATTCCCAAAGATGACAGACCAGGAAAATAGTAAATAAGCCTCTCCTTAGATTATACTACTCTGGAATATCTGAAACCTTATAAGTAACTAGAAGTATCTCTGGGGGAGAAAAACTGCACAAAACATTTGAAACATGGGATAATAAACTTTTCACCCTGAAAGCACAATCTTACTTTAGGAAATAGTGAAAAGCCAAATTAAAAAGGTGAGACAATGAGCAAAGAGCAGAGAAAAGTTCTGATAATAAAAACTTAGTAGGGTGACAAGAGAGATCAAAACACATTGAAAGTTTGATAAAAAGTCAACTCTCCTATATCTAAAGCCTCAAAGAAAATAGAAATTGGTGTCAGACCATGAAAAAGCTCAAGAAGTATTTTTTTTAAAAATCAGTTAATGGAGGTAGAGGGAAAATGGAAAGAGAAATGAGAGTGATGCAAGAAAATCATGAAAAATGAGTTAAAGCTTGATAAAGGACCCATAAGAAAAAGAAAAGAAATAAGAAAATAATAGAATGGGGGGAAAAGCAGAAAGAAGAAAATAATACCTTAAAACATATTAGGCCAAATGGTAAAAGAGGCAAGAAAATTCACTGAAGAAAAAAAATCCATTAAAAAGTGGATTTGGCCTGTTGGAAAAAGAGGTACAAAAGCTCACTGAAGACAATAATCTCTTAAATAGTATAATTGAGCCAATGGAAGCTAAAGACTTTATGAGAAATAAAGCAACAATAAATCAAAAACCAAAAGAATGAAAAAAATAGAAAACAAGGTGAAATCTCAATGGAAAACAACTGACCTAGAAAAAAGATCCAGTAGAGATAATTTTTAAAAAAAATCTTGGACTCTCAGAAAGTTAGATCAAACACAGAGTTTAGATATCATTTTTCAAGAAATTATCAAAGAAAACTACCCTGATCTTTTAGAACTAGAGGGTTGAAAAGTAAAAGAACCTATTGATCACTTCCTGAAAGATATCTCAAAATAAAAACCTCAAATAATATTACAGTCAAAATCCAGAGATCACAGTGCAAAGAGAAAATATTTTATGCATCCACATAAACAACAACAATTCAACTATTGTGGACCCACAGATAGGATAAGACAAGATTTAGTAATTTATGCAGTTTAAGAATTGGAGAATTTGGAATATGGTATTCCAGAAAGCAAAGGGACTAGGATTACAGTTGAGAATCAGCTCTCCAGCAAAACTGTGCTGGATATACTCCTCCAGGGAAAAATTTACATTCAATGAAATAAAAGACTTTCAAGCATTCTGGATGAAAGGCCAAAGCTGAATAGAAAATTTAACTTTCAAATACAAAACTAAAAAGAACATAAAAATAAACAAAAAGGGGAAGTTATAAGGTATTTAATAAGATTAAATGGTTTACATTGCTACATAGAAAGAAAACACTTATATCTCATCATTAGGACAATTAGAAGAAGTATAAACAAACAGAGGACACAGATGTAAGTTCAATATGAAGGGATAATAACTAAACAAATAAAATTAAGGGGTGAGAGAGGAATGCACTGAGAGAAATGGAAAGGGAAACATAGAATGGAATAAATTATCTGATAAAAAAAAAGCTAGAAAATCTTTTACAGTAGAGGGGAAGATGGGAGAGGTCAAGGAAAGTAAATGAACTTTGCCCTCATCAGAAGTGACTCAACGAGGGAATAATATACATACTCAGTTGGGTATAGAAATCTATTTTATCCTACAGGAAAGTAAACAAAGAAGCAGATAAGAGAAGGGGAAGAAGGTGTTCAAATCCACCCTTACATATGTACTAGCAGTGTGATCCTGGGCAAGTCACTTTACCCTTTTGCCATCAGTTTCCTCATCAATAAAATGAAATGGCAAACTACCCTAGTACCTTTGACATGAAAATCCCAAGTAGAGTCAGAAAAAGTCAGATACTACTGAAAAAGTACTGAACAACATGGGTTATGATATAAGAAAATATATTTACAAAATAATTAAGAAAATAAGATTAAGTGTGTTAGAGAAGTAAATATTTCCATTCATTTAATTGTCCCTTTCTCCAAGTTACTCTTGAAGTTGATTTTAACAATTCTCTTTGTATTAAAAAAATATGAAGAGAGCCCTTAAAGATGGGAAGGGAAGTCAGTAATATACTTGTCTGTGTACTTGTCCATCTTGCAAAAATAGTTTATGTGATTTATAAATCACTATAGTTCTCAAAGTACATTACATAAAAAATATAATTTGATTCTAACAAAAAGAGTTAAAAGTTAATATCTCTAGTTTGTATATGAGGTTTTCTGATTATTAGAGAGGGTGAATAGTCTCTGACCATTGATTTGAACCCAGGTATTCCTGATTGTAATTTAAATGCTCTAATTTACTCTGCCCGGATAGCCTGTGACTCCAAATGCTAGATGAAAATTTCCATTTGGAAATGAAAATGAAAAGATAACCATTTGGTTGTCTTGCTTTACTTGTATTAAACATCTATTCTTACTCCAAGAGATTTAAACAACAGGGTAAGAAAAAATGATAGGATCAGCACATTGTTATCTTTCATACTCAAAGAGAACCGAAATGACATTGCTATAGTAGAGTCCAATTACACTGTGCCCAACTGTGGCTGATCTGAGCAATATGAACTCAGAGTGCTCTGCCTTAAATCAGCCACAAATAGTGCATATGAACTTTGGGAGTGACTTCTCTAATTCTGAATTTCTCACATTTCTTTTAAACTAATAAAATTCTGCTGTGTTCTATGAGCACAACACCATCTCTGATGAGGGCACACCATGCTGTGCCAGTGTCTCCCATATAATTGGACACTATCTTTTTTTGTGTCATGGAAACCTTATAAATCTGGTAAAGGATTATGAGAATCTTTTCAGGGAAAAAAAATGTTTTTCAATGAAATAAAACACCAAGGAAATACATTATTTCAAAATATTAAAAACAAAAGAAAATTCCCAGACTCTATTTAAGTACTTCTTATTTAAACAATATTGACCCCTGGCAGACAAAGTATCCAGTTCCATTTTAGAAAGAGGGGGAAGGGCAAGAATAAAGAGACTTTTCCATAATACAATATCAGCTCTGGCTTTGTGTGGAACTCTTTGTTAGCTACAGCAGGACATGGAGCTGCTCATAATGATTTTCATTACTCCCTCTTATTTTCTAGGTTAATGACATATTGAAAAAGCTAATGGTATAAAAAATTTAACTAGTTCACACAGTGTTCATGAAGTAGGCAGTATATTTTACTTTTTTCTTATATATTTTCCCTGTGGGTGGCTTCAGAATTATGCTGCTTTGTTGTTTTTTAGAATAATTGGAAGTAGGAGAAGTGAAAAAGTCTCATCTCCCAATGGGAGGTTGTAGTTGTAAATGTAGTTATACTCTCCCTCAGGAATGCCTATTGGGAGGGAATGACAGATGACAGAAAGAAAAAGAAAATGGCACCACAGATCTCAACCTGCCAGGCCTCTTCTCTTTTTCATGTGTGATAACAAAGCAAAATAAAAAAAAGCAAGATTCAGAAAATAAAATGAGGGGAAAGGAGAAGGGAGGAAGGGATGAAGGGAGAGAGAGAGAGAGAGAGAGAGAGAGAGAGAGAGAGAGAATTTAAGACAGAGAGTTAGAAAGTATGCAGTGCATTTTCTTAACAAGCATCAAGTTTGTCTACCTGAATTTCATGAGTCATTTCTCCCAGTACAATTTATAGAAGCAAAGCAATGGAATAAGATTGTTACAAAATAACCTGATAAAAATGGAACCTTCTCCTTTATACCTATATTATTCATTTATATAACAAAAAAAGATATGCCTCTTTTCCTTTGCAATCACAGGACATATTTTCTTTCTGCTATCCTAAATGTACTAAATTGAGCTATCAAATATGATTTACATGTTACTATAACACATCAAATTCTCCAATGCATCTGTAATTTCACCAATGTGGGAATTATCCCCAATTATACACATAGCTACTTATTCATCCCTAAATATTCTGTATGAGAAAAAATTTTCTCAATTGTTTTGCTCATAAATTCACCACAAAGAAAAAAGTGGAGAAGATCCTTCTTAAGTCATTAGAGCCTTCTTCATATTTTCTTGATATTACCAGATTATCAATAGAATATTAAGGCTGCCCTTAGGGAACCCTCAGTCTTGCCATGTGACTAGTTCATATTCTTTTTTTGTTTTTGATCTTAGCCTGCTTGTTTGATATTCTTTACAATACTTCTCTGTAATTTCTAGGGACTGATGTGGTATAACTAGTCATGCCTACTATACATCTAACCATTTTATTTGGTGGGAGGGCTATTCAACTTCAGTTCTTTTGAGATTATATTGTTCCATGCATTCCATATATTATTTCATTAGCTTTTTTTTTTTTTTTTTTTTCTTTTTGTATATGTCCAATTGAGTTTTTAAATGAGTCATTTTGTTCTATGGAATTTTTTTCCATTTCACTAATTTTTTTTTTTTAGTGAGTTATTTTCTTTCTCCAATTCACAAATTCTTTTTCCCTGCACTTCTTGGGAGTTTTTTACCTTTTCCAGTTCACATTTCAGGGAGTTGTTTTCTTTTTCCACTTTGTCAAATTTTTCTTTTAGTGAGTTATATGTCTTTTCTGTACTCTCTTGCATAGCTTCTCTTTCCTTTCCCCATTTTTCTTCTAGTTCTCTTTTAAGGTTTTTAATAGTCTCTTCTAGGAGAGCCTTTTGTATTGGGGACCAACAATTGTCTGGAGACTGTCTGCTATTAGTCTCTTCAGGGTTGAAAAGCTGTTCTCTTTCTGAGTAGAAACTATCAATTGTCCTTTTGATTTTCTTACTCATTTTGTTAAAGCCTGTAGGGTCTGCCTTCAGGGCCAGGAGGTTACCAGCTTCCTCTGCAGAGCAGTGAGAGATGTATGGATGGGTAGCTGTCCTGCTAGCAGGCTACAAAAAGCAGTGAGGTACTGGAGTGCTCTGGGAAAGAGTTCCCCACCTGGAAGTAACTCAGGCCTGCAGGGCAGAGCTGGGAAAGTGCCCTGCAAAGAACCCCTGCTGTGTGAGATAATGACTGCCCTGGGGCTAGACGCTGAGCAGTGAGAGTTTCACTATCCCAAGCCAAATCCTGCCCTGGGGCTGTGGGTATTAGCAGTTGAGCAGTGAATGGATTTTCAGGGACCAGAAGTGTCTCTGCTCGGGGAAGCACAGTCCTGTTGGGGAAGTTCTATTGCCCCAGGCCGAGCCCCCCACTGTGCTGATTAGAGGCTGCCCAGGCTGTGCCCCCCTGCCGTGTGGGTTTGTAACTGCCCCCACAAAAGCCCCAAACTGCAGGATGTAGCTGCAGGGCTGCGTTTTAGTCTCCTGAGTCACTTCCGGGTTTGAGTAGCTACAGCCAGATCTTGTTAGGTTCTGGCGTTTTTTTAGAGTACCCACTGTTCCAGGCTTTAATTTCTCTGCCAGTTTACTGCTTTGTAATCAAGGCAGAGCAGTTAGCCTATAGCAGAGTAGTCTCTATAACTTCTCTAGCTACAGAGATCACCCCTGCCCCTGGTCTGCTCAGGATGCTAGTCTCTCACTGCCTGTGCTAGTCTGTTCCTTGCCCCTCAGGACAAACCTTTCCTGGCCAGCTTCCACATTGACTTCAGCAGGTAAATTGTATGCTTCTGATATTCATGAATTTAAGCAGTGAAGAGCTATTTCTGAGGCTGGATAAAATAGTTGGTTATGAGGGGAATGAGAGGAGCTTAGAAAGTCATATGTGCCATCTCCGCCATCTTGGCTCCACCCCCATATATTATTTCATACAGCTTCACTGAGAAAAATATTGAAATGGAATTTTCTACATTTTTTAATGGAGAGATAGGGATTATGTGACATTAAGCACCTACACACAAAACTGGAAAAATACTTAGACATTTCCTCGAGCAAGCCTTTCACTTTCTATTTGAGAAGGAAACTGAGGACCAAGGAGAACAAATGAGTTGCCTTAGGTAGGATCTGAAGTTGGATATGAACCTATGTTCTTTAACTGTAAAGCCTATGACTTTTCCCCATCATACTGGCCATTAAAATATTTTAACTTTTCAAAGATAATGTAATCTATTTTTCTATTTATTTCTAACAATCATTTTTCTATTCATTTCTAACATTGCTTTGGATATTTTTATGATTCCTGTTGTTGTTATAGTTAACAAAACCATGCATTTCTACATTATTTTTAACATTTAAATGTTTGCATATCTCTATGATTTAATCTTACAAAACCTAAATTTCATTAAATGTCAAAAAATGAATTTTTCATTTTACAAGGACCAAAAAGGGTTATATATGAACTTACCTTTTATAACATACTTGATTTTTATAAGATAAAGTCAAATTTATCACAGTGTCAAAACTGTTCTATTTCTCTTTATCACTTCTTAAATACCTTCTACTGCCTACCATGTATTTTCATTGGTTCTAATGGCATTCCTTTGTTTTTGTTTTAACTTTTTTTTCAACACTATCCATAAATTTTCCTTTATTCAAGTAGTAGTTCTCCCTTGTAATAAAACAATATTAAAGTAAAATAAAAGAACACATTGGTGGTATCTGCAACTGTATGTCATATTCTGCACTTCTGGTTCATTATCTCTTTACCAAGAGGTGACAAGAATGTATCCTCATCAGTCTTCTAAAATCATAATTCATCATTGTATTAATAAGAAATCTTAAATTTAAGCTTTCTTTTCCTTTACTCATTATAAAAGTTGCTTACCTTATTCTCACTTTACTTTTTTATGAATTTATGTATACCTTCTTCCCAGCATGTTCTTTACCTGCCACGGTCATCAGTCTTTTAAGCAAAATGTAATATTTCCTCATCACAAAAACTTGATAAAGTCAAGATGCAAGTAATACTGGACCCATTTGAGACATAAGAAAAATAAGACATAGTAAGAAGTATGGGAGGACACAAGTGCTCCTGTTTACCAACCTTGTAATTTTTCAGTGGTTCACATGATTTTAAACATGTTTCCCCATAATAAAAATTGAATGAATATTTTAGAGATCTTCTCATAATAAGAAAGACATAATTTTAAAGACCTTCCCTTAAGCCATATAAGTTTTTCTGTCAATCTCAATGTTATTGCCATCCTCTTGGTTCCCAGAGTGCATTAATTCATATTTTTCTTCATTCTTTTATTCTTCCTTTATCTACCATACATATTAATAAATCCTTCCAATTTATTTTCTTTAATTACCTGATTTTAATTATATTACAAGCTTTAATGTCATTCTTTTACTTTATTATCCACTATCTGAAATATTGTCATAAAATCTACCTGAATCTCTTCAAATCTGTAATCAGACCTAACATTTGACTATAGCTACTTTATAGAATTGATTTTTTTTTTAGATTGTTCTAGTGACTTAGAATGCACATCAAGGTTCCATCATCCTGTATCTTAACAACTTGATTTTTTTATTGTTTATCTGGTTTTTTTTTTTTTTTTTTTTTTTAATTCTTTACACTGGGCAATCATACCTGAATAGGGATCAACATTTTTTTTAACAGTGGAGAAAAGTTTAGTATGGGTTTTTTTTTTCACAAGCTGAATCTTAGGTCTACCCCGATATTCTGAAAATTTTTCATGAACTAATTTTCAGGCAAACATGTTACTGAAACAACATTTTATATAAATACATTTTCCTATAATCAATATCCAAATAAAGTTGTCTATATTTATCTGAGAAAATATAATTTCATATTTAATTATATGTTGTCAATCACATTTGTGTCTTCAAAAGTTTCCTTACTTAAATATAGCAAGCAAAGTACTGCGCTATCATATATGAGTTAAAGCATAATTCCAAATATGTATTGTCATTTTTCAAGCAAATGAGATATAATAGCTCCTTTAAAATGAATATTTTAGACAAAAAAACCTAGTCCCGTGGCAATTTTCTTCCACAATACTTTAAAAATCTAGTTAGGAGATCCATCCTAAAGGAATATCTGCTTAGATTAAATGTTCATTCAGTTATATTGCACTTTCTAAATAACAAACAGTATGCTGTCATGGGAAATATGCTGTATATGATCCCTTTAGCATTTGACCATTTGTCAGAGATTATTAAATAATATGCCCTCCCAAAACACTTTTGACAGACTTAACTAGGCCTTCCTCACAAATATGGGCTCAATTTTCTACTTAAATAGAAAACTCAGAGGAGTACAAAAAATTGAGTAAGAAATATTTCAATATAAGTACTAGTGGATTATACTAAAATGAAAAAGAGAAAGACTTTTGTGCCTTATGGAAAATTCATTAAAGAAATTATTAACTTTTCTCACAGGGTTTCCATGAAAAAAATTAATTCACAAAGAGGTGATTTGTTATAGAAAACTCATTTCCAATGTGCATCCCAAGAAGGCATCATTCATTTTAATGATGACATGCTTTACATACTAACATTCTACCAGGGGCTTAGATTTCCTGTTGATGGCTCATTATGTGTCACTTACTAGTCTCAGGAAATACCCATTTTGAAAATGTAGAAGAGAAAAACAAGTAACAGGTCCAAAGAAATACACACTTTGTTGTGTTTTTAACAGAAGATATATACTAGATATAGTGACACAGGACTGGGAATATGAAGCACACCACTTTCCTACTGAGCCCAAAAAGCAAAAAACAATAGAAATGTCAGCAAGAAGATAAAAATTCATGCTTTAATTACACATTTGCCAAAGAGTGGTGATGCCATATTAAAACATTTACTGTAAAGGCATGGGATTTAGGAATAAATAAACAGAGGATATACTTTTTTGGTATAAATGAAAATAAATGAAATTAAGTTGCCTGAGCAGTAGGAAATTCAATTTGTGACAGAAACTGTCAGTCTGGTCTCATCTTTTTCTCCAATGAAGTTATCAATCACTATTTCTTCCAAGTCTTCAATGCTACTTTTCTTACTTCCAGCTGCATATGTTTCTACACAGAGGTTATGTTAGCTAAAATCCATAGCTTCTTTATTCTCTATCTTATTCTCTAGAACTTACCACAGTTCCAGAATGGGCTGTAAAGAAAAATAAATCATTCTGCTCATGATAATTAGATAATACATAATACTGGGATAATGAACTGGGCTGCTTTTCTCATATATCAGAATTTTCTTATTTTTAAATACAGTTTTGTTTAAAAACAGTAATAAAGAGAAAAAAATTCTATTATTCTACAATAAAAAAGGAGGGAAAGTCAGTTTTAAAATAGGTCCCATTTAGATAATTTGTCATGCTCGCCTCTTTCTAAAATAATCTTTCTATAACATCAAATTGCCATTTTCCTTGATATGTTTGGAAAATCTTCAAAAGAAAGATGAAAAACTGCTATATGGTACTTTGGGGAGGGGGAACAAATATAACATTAGTAAAAGTCCTTTGGAGTTAGTTCAAATGCACTCAGCTTGCACTATGATTCTCAGAGAGTACAGAAAATTCCCTTTTCAATATAAATAAGTTCTGTACAATGAGCTTGTTCTTTGTACTACTATCATTAAAGAATTGTAATTTTTCTTTTACTTTTCCTTATCCATATATTTAAGAGTGATATGTAAGAAAGAACATGGATTTTTGCCACTGCTTATTATTTAGGAAAATAAAAATTTCTTAAATATTACTTTTTACTTTCTCCTTTCATCATAATTTACACAATTAAAATCTTTTCTATGAAAAAATTGTTTTTTTTTCAAATTCTAATAAAGAGAATAATCTTAAGACCAAGCAGGGATTCTCAAAGTGGGGTCTACAAAATCCTTAAGGTGCAAGTAGATAAATTTCAGGGGATCTGCATACTTGGATGAGAAAAATACATATATTTTTATTCAAATAAAATTGATTTCATTTGTAAACATATATGTACATATATATCAATTTAAAGACATTAATTTGAATGGGAGCTCATATGTTTCTCAAACGTGACATAGGGGTTGATGGCACAAAGTAAATTTTATATCCTAAAATGAAATGAAATTTCTAAAATGTCTAAAATACAGCTCAATTCATTATTGAGTAGTTAACTGAATATTGGTATTGTTTATTATAATCACATGGAAAACTTCAATAAATACAATGTCTTTTAAAATATAAGACATTTCTATATGGAAAAAATATTAGAATAAAATATCTAATTAAATATCCTATTGTATTATTAAATATCTTGTATCAAACAACATAGATCCACAAAAATAAGTAAATAAGTTAAATATTGTACATCTCCATGATTACATTGAATAATTCATTTGGATATTAAAATCTCATCTAGACTTGGTAAATATAAAAAAAAATATTTATATTAAAGAAAAAACTGAAGTCTTTGAATCTAAATCTGGAAGTCTAATTTGTCTAGAAGGCAAAAATGATATTTAAAGATACCTTAGTCTGCTCAAAACAAAACAGATAACAATGAGATATCAAAGATATTAAGAAAAAGATAGTAACTGATATTGGCAAGAGACTTACTGATATTTTCCTTTTTTTTAAAGGCAATCAGGGTTAAGTGACTTGTCCAGAGTCACACAGTTAGGAAGTGTTAAGTGTCTGAGGCCAGATTTGAACTCAGGTCCTCCTGACTTCAGGTTGGTTCTCTATCCACTGCATCACTAAACTGCCCAACTTACTGATATCTTGGAAACTAAAAATAGTAAGTAGACATTAAATCAACTATCACGCAAAAATCAGTAAATATGCATGCTTAACAGCGGTAGAATTAACCACAATGGCTTTGGAAAGTATCCTAACAAAAATAGTATAACATAAAAAATAAGTCTTATAATTCTAAGACAACTATAAAGAGATAGGAGCAGGTGGAGAAGGGGAGAAAGAGGAGGGAGAGAAAGAAAGGAAAGTAGAAGAGGAAGAGACAAAGTAAAAGAAGAATAGAAAGAATAAGAAGAAGGCAAAGGTAAAGAAGAAGAAGACAAAGAAGAAGGAAAAGGAGAAAAAATAGAAGTAGGTGAAGAAGAAAAAGAAGACAAAGATGAAGATGTAGAAGAAGATGAAGAAGAAGAAGAAGAAGATTTTTTCAAATATTCATTCATTTCAATTAGATTGTCAGATTTGTTTTCATACAGTTGAACAAAAGAACTTCTAACTATTGCTTTAATTTCTTTTTTATTGGTGGTAAGTTCACTCTTTTAATTTTTGATACTGGCAATATTTGTAATTTGTCTTTTTTCTTTCCTTTTTTTTGATCAAATTAATAAAAGGTTTATCTATTCCATTGGATTTTTCATAAAACCAACTCTTTGTTGTATTAATTAGTTCAATAGGTGTCTTAATTTCAATTTTATTATTCTCTTCTTTGAGTTTCAGAATTTCTAATTTGCTATATAACTGGGGAGTTTTGTTCTCTTTTTAGCTTTTTTAGTTACATGCCCAATTCATTGATTTCCTCTTCTTTTTTTAAAAAATTTTATTCAGATAACTATTTAGAGAAATAAAATTTCCTCTAAGAACTGTTTTCAGTGCATCCCATAGGTTTTGGTGGATTGATTCTTAAGATATGAAAGAAAAAAATGATATCAAACAATTACAAAAAAGTATGTATCCAGAAATAACAAAATAATTGAAATAGCTTCCAATTTTATCAACTTTATCAACTTTTATCAGTTTTTACAATGATATATATGCAAATCTTTCATTAATATTTTAGATATAGATAGATATCTATAAATATGTGTATCTAGACAGAGACATTTATATCTACATAATCACTTTTTCAATTATTTAAATGTTTATTAGAAATTTATCCCTGAAAATTAATTAAAACACCTGAAATTGACCCAATGTTCCAAATCATTATGCTAGAGATCTTTTCTGAATTCTTTTGATATTAGAAAGACACTAGTTTTGCAAGAAGGAATTACTTGTAATCCCTTGTTATCATTATGCCTATTAAAATATATGTACTAGTATATTTCGTGGATCACAAGCTATATGGCACTTTTTTTATAACTCTCTGTTATGTTGTATAGCTTAATCATTCTTGCTCATATGCCCATCCTTGCCCTTTCAATGAAGATTAATTCTTTGTAGACTATAGTTTTCCATGACTCATTATCCTATATATCTGAAAGTGTATGTAACACTAAGAAAGATCGAAATTTGCATAACAACTGAATCAGGTCCAGAAAAGGAGTTATTGCTGGACATGGCAAAATTATCACATTAAAAAACTGCATTTCATTGTAAGCTCTTTTCAGTTTCATTTTTTCCTCTAATGATTTTTGCCAAGCAACACTATCCCAAGAATATTTATGAATGTAAATTATAGACAATAACCAGCTGCATGACAGAACTATGTCAGAATGTCTATAATAATCTCTTCTAGTCAGCACCCATTTTGAAGACACATTTGCATTGTACCTTCTTAATATCTAATGTATTAGAAGAGAAAATGACAAGAGAACTTTAAGAAGATGAAGTCAGAATGGCTATTGAATTAGTCACTTTAGAGGCAACAAAGTTTTTTTTTTTTTTTTAATAAAACTTAATTGGCTATTGTTTTCTTAAAAAATAAAAAAAAGAATGAAAATTATAGGAAAAAGGAATAATCCACAATATTTCATTTACAACATGTATTTATTAGGAACATATCTTGTGCTTAATGGGATAACTAGGTGAAACAATGGATAAAACACTTGGCATGGAGTTAGGAGACTTGAGTCAAAATGTGGCTTCAGACACTTACTAGCTATATTACCTTGACCAAGTCAGCTATTGTTCTTTGCCTCAGTTTCCTCATCTATGAAATTAGCTAAAGCAGGAAATGACAAACCACTCCAGTATATTTGTCAAGAAAAACTTAGATGGGATCACAAAGAATCATATATGATTCAAAGGACTAAATGTGCCTACTCTGTGGGAAGCTGTGGGCTAAATATATAAAAACATAAGGAAATAATTAAATGGGTATTATAAGCAATTTTATATAGATCAATACATCTATGTGGTAACACAACTAACCAACAGAGTATATTAGTTCCCACAATGGTTATTTTTTGTTCATTTTAAGTGTTGAACTAGGTAAAGTGAAGGAATATACGTTTACCATGCACTGTAATAAATATTTTACATATATAATCCCAGTTGATCTTCTCAATAGTAAGTAGATACTATCATTTCCCAAATTAGAGAGTTGAAGAAACTGAAGACAAAATAGTTTGAGTTACTTGGCAAAAGCTATACAACTTGTATCTTGAAACTAGTTTTGAATTCAGGTCTTCCAAACATTAAGAAATCCTATCCATTATGCCTTTTCACACAAAATGCCTGCTATATATATATAGCAGGTATATATATATATATATATACATATATATATCAGAGATTTTTTTTTGAAATAACAGATTACAAAGATAAGTTTATTTAAAAATATATTGGATATTTCAATTGTATAATCTAGAGCTAGAAGAAATTCCAGGTAGTCCAACTAACTAATTTTACATATTTAAAAAATAGTAGCCCATGAATGTCCAAGGTAGGTTTTCTTCACAATAGCACAAGTAATTTGGAAGCCACATTTGAACTTAGGTTCTTTGATCTTAGAATTGGTGAATATTTCCTTTTCCCATCCTACCTCCAATTGGTTAATTAGAGGTATCTCTAATTCCAAAGTTCTTTACCAGTATCCTGTTTACTTGTTTTTCTGTTTACTGTTGGTATTGACCCCTGGAGCACTATAAAGCTTGCTCATTAAAATCCCAAGCAATGTGGATGAGATTGTTCTAAGCAGTCACACTGGAAAAACTTAAACTGGAATAAAATAGAGTCTGGCAGAGTTTATAACATGCTGCTGGATGGATAGAAAGTTAAATTAGTTAATCAAAATATGGATCTTGGACAAGTGCTACAAATAGATCATGGACAGAGCCCAGAGTTTGGTAAGAAGAGGAAATTGGCCTGGACACATTCGAAAATCTGTGCAATGTTTTTTAAAAATCTCAAATGATTTTCCACAATAAAATTCTGCTTCTTGAATACAAATATTTTCCATGTAATTCTATATGGCCAAGCATCCCAAAACACAAGAACTTTAGAAGAATGGAAATGACAACTATACCAAAAGGAAATAGAAAGATACTTGTTGAGCATGAGTAAACTACAACACTTTGTATATGAATGCAAGAAGTTTCAAGATAGTCATTCCTAAAGGGATCTGAAAAAATGGAAAGGACTAGTCATGTAGTGATCATGAGAGACTACAGATGTTCAGATGAAGAGGTATTTTTATGTCACTAATATACTAGCAAATCAAATGAAGATTAGACTGACTACATCATAAAATCAGTCATAATTTCACATAATTAAATGGGATATAAAAGAATTATTTCTGTATAATGGATAAATAAGTAGAATTTCAGAACTTTCAAAATACCAAAGCAAAATTATACAAAAATGTGCTTCAAAATGTTGTTTGCTTTTATTCAAATTAGGCTAAAAGGGTTATACTGATTAGCTTTCTCTATTCATCTAAAAAAGAAAGAAAAAGAGGAAAATAATCTGCTCACAACTCAATATGAAGAAATTATTTAAAGGGGATAATGACTTTTAAATGCTTTCAAGCATAAAGGGGCGTAAAGTAAAAAGTTTTCATGAAACCTGAGTTTAAAGCCTATCTTTTCTACTTGTTCCTGGTTTGAATTTTGACAAGTATCGTTGGGCTTCAATTTCCTCATCTCTAAAATGATGGGGCTGAACTAAATGACCTTTATGATCTCTCTACATGTTAAAGGCCAAATCAATCAAACTACAAGAATATTATTTTTATAGAGAAAGGGAAAAGAATAATAAAATTTATCTAGAAAAACAAAAGGTCAAGAATATTAAAGGAATCAATTCAAAAGAATGTTAAGAAAGTCAGCCTAACACTACCAGATTTAAAATTATATGACAAAGCAGCAATCATCAAAATAATCTAATAGCGGCTAAGAAATAAGTACTAGATCATAGAATAGATTAATTTGCAATACACAGCATAAAATATCCCTACTATTGTAGTGTTTTGTAAAGATTCACCTTGACAAAAATTTGGGAGCAAACTGAAAAAGTTTGCCAGAAAGTAGGAATAGACCATCATCTCATACCTTATGCCAAAATAAGGTTAAAATAGAAAACTTATTTGGAAAATAAAAAATGATATGTTAAATAAATTAAGGGAGTATGTATAAATGTATCCATTAGATATATGGATAAGTGTTGGAATACACAGGAGCCACCTGACAATGGCTGCTGGAGATTTAACCCAGACCTGCAGAATGGATCTCCTCTTGTGAGAGGATGATACAAGGAGAATGAGAGGCAGTTACTTTTCTCTGACCTCTCTCTTCTTTCTCTGCCTCCAATTTATTTCATTCCCATTCTGCAACACCTGTGTCAGCAAAGGCTACCCTGCAACTCCTTCAGATGCTATGATCCACAGCTGTGGAGGCTCTCGCAGAATTGAACTGTCCCTTAACAGGTAAGGCAAGAGTTTATAATCAAGCAAGAAAAAAAAAAAAAGAATCATACAAAGTAAAATGGAATAATTCTGATTAGATGAAGTTAGAGAGGGTTTACACAAGCTAAACAAATAAAGCCCAAACTAGAAGGAAAGCTTGAAAGTGGCAGAAATTTTACAGTAACTTTCTCTGATAAAGTCTGCTTTTTCAAATATATATGAAGTAAGCCAAGTCTATAAAACAGAAGCAAAAGTGTTTAGTTAGATGATTAATAGTCAAATGATATGAACATGTATGGATGTATTCACAATTCCACCAACAATGAATTAGTGTCCCTATTTTCCCACATCCCCTCCAACGTTCCACATTTTCTTTCCCTGTCATTCTAGCCAATCAGACAGGTGTGTAGTGGTATCTCAGAGTTGTCTTAATTTGCATTTCTCTGATTAATAATGACTTGAAGCATCTTTCCATATGGCTAGAAATAGTTTCAATTTCTTCAGCTGAGAATTGTCTGTTCATATTCTTTGGCCATTTATCAATTGGAGAATGACTTGATTTCTTATATAGTGCATTCTATATATATTTTGGAAATGAGGCCTTTATCAGAACCTTTGACTGTAAAAATGTTTTCCCATTTTTACTGCTTCCCTTCTAATCTTGTCTGCATTTGTTTTCTTTGTACAAAAACTTTTCAATATGATATAATCAAAAATTTCTATTTTGTGATAAGTAATAATCTCTAGTTCTTTGGTCATTCTGTCCTTTTCCACAGGTCTGAGAGGTAAACTATCCTATGTTCCTCTAATTTATTTATAACCTCATTCTTTATGCCTAGATCATAAACCCATCTTTACCTCCTTATCTTGGTGTATGGTATTAAGTGTGAGTCAATGCCTAGTTTCTGCCATACTAGTTTCCAATTTTCCCAGCAATTTTTGTCAAACAATGAGTTTTTATCCCAAAATTTGGGGTCTTTGGGTTGGTCAAACACTAGAGTATTAAAGTTATGGAGTATTTTGTCCATTGAACATAACCTATTCCACTGATCAACTAGTCTATTTCTTATCTAATACCAAATGGTTTTGGTAACTGCTTCTTTATAATATAATTTTAGATCTGGTATAGCTAGGCCATCTTCATTTGATTTTTTTTCATCAATTCCCTTGAAATTCTTGACCCTTTATTTTTCCATATGAACTTTGTTGTTATTTTTTCTAGGTCATTAAAATAGTTTTGTTTGGGAGTCTGATTGATATAGCACTAAATAAATAAATTAGTTTAGGTAGTATTGTCATCTTTATTGTATTTGCTTGCCCTATCCAAGAGCATTTAATATTTTTCCAATTGGTTAGATATGACTTTACTTGTGTGGAAAGTGTTTCGTAGTTTTGCTCATAAAGTTTCTGATTTTCTCTTGGCAGATAGATTCCTAAGTATTTTATACTGTCAGTAGTTACTTTAAATGGCATTTCTCTTTGTAACTCTAATTGTTGGACTTTGTTAGTGATATATAGGAATGCTGATGATCTATTTTATTGTTTTTTTTTTCATAAAACCAACTCTTAGTTTTATTTGTTAGTTCAATAGTTTTTTTTTAACTTTCAATATTGTTAATTTCTCCTTTTAATTTTAGAATTTCAAGTTTAGTATTTGATTGAGGCTTTTTAAATTTGTTTTTTTTTTTCTAGCTTTTTAAGTTGCAAGCCCAATTTATTGATCTTCTCTTTCTCTATTTTATTCAAGTAAGCCTCCAAGGTTATAAAATTTTCCCTTATTACCACTCTGGCTGCATCCCACAAATTTTAGTATGATGTATCATCATTGTCATTATCTTTAATGAAATTATTGTGTCTATAATTTGCTGTTTTTTCCAATCATTCTTTAAGATGAGATTATTTAGTTTCAATTACTTTTTGGTGTATTTACCCTCAATTTATTGTTGAATGTAGTTTTTATTGCATTGTGATCTGAAAAGAAAGCATTTATTATTTCTGCCTTCTTGCCTCTAATTTTGAGGTCTTTATGTCCTAATATATGGTCACTTTTTACATAGGTTCCATGAACTGCTGAGAAGAAAGTATATTCCTTTCTGTCTCCATTCAGTTTTCTCCAAAAATCTGTAATCCCTAATTTTTTCTAATATCCTATTTACCTTTTTAATTTCTTTCTTATTTGTTTTCTGGTTTGATTTATCTCATTGTGAGAGTGCAAAGTTGAGATCTCCCACTATTACAGTTTTGCTGTCTATTTTTTCTTGCAACTCTCTTAACTTCTCGTTTAAGAAGTTAGATGCTATACCACCTGGTGCATATATGTTTAGTATTGATATTGCTTCATTGTCTATGCTACCCTTTAGCGAGATATAGTTTCCTTCCTTATCTCTTTTAATTAGATCAATTTTTGCTTTTGCTTGATGTGAGATAAGGATGGCTACCCCTGCTTTTTTGTCTTCACCTCAAGCATAATAGATTTTGCCCCAGTCTTTTACCTTAGTCTGTATGTATCTCCCTGCTTTAAGTGTGTTTCCTTTAAACAACATATTGTAGGATTCTGACTTTAGATCTAGTCTGCTATCCACTTCTGCTTAATGGGAGAGTTAATCCCATTCACATTTACGGTTAAAATGACTAATTCTGTAATTACTGCCATCCTAATATGCCCAGATTATGCTTTTCTTTTTCTTGACACCCCCAACCCTCTTTCCCAGTTTTATGTGCTCTATTTGTAAGACGTTACTAACCCTCTTTAGGATCCCTCCTTCCCCACTGTGAATCTCTTCCCCTTTCTTGTACCCTTCCCTTATTACTCTTTTCCTTTTCCCTTTCCTCTCCCCCTTTTTAATGAGGTGAGAGAAGATTTTCTGTAAAACAATTATGTTAATTATTTTCTCTTTGAGCCAGCTCTGATGAGAGTAAGATTCACACAATGTTCCTCCCCTTCTCTAAATTCCCTCAGATATGGTAGGTTTATTTTGCCTCTTTGTGGGATATCGTTTCCTTTGTTTTATCCCCCCTTTCCCCCTTTTCTGACACTATCCCCTTTCCATTTCTACTTCCCTTTTTTATGTTATATCAGTAAAATCAAATTATGCATGTAATCTTTTTGTAGATCCACAACAGAAATACAGTTCTCAAGAGTTCCTTTTAACTTTTTCTGCTTATCTTGAGTACTATGGTTGGAGATCAAATTTTTTGTTTAGTTCTGGTTTTTTCCTTAGAAACAAATGGAATTTATCTGTTTCATTAAATGTCCATCTTCTTCCCTGGAAGAAAATGCTCAGCTTGTCTGGGTAGTTTTTTCTTGACTGTATTCCAAGGTATTTTCCCTTTCAGAATATCAGATTCCAGGCCCTTCAAATCCTTTTATATGGAGGAAGCCAAATCTTTGGTGATCCTTATTGTGGCACCTCAGTATTTGAATTGTTTTTTGTTTTTTTTTCTGGCTGCTTGTAATATTTTTTCCTTAATCTGATAGTTCTTAATTTTTGCCACAATATTCCTTGGAGTTTTTATTTTAGGGTCTTTTTCAGAAGGTGTTTAATGAATTCTTTCAATGCCTATTAGTGACTAGACTCATTAAATGATTCTTAAGGACCTCTGAAGCATTGTCTTTAATTCTCTGAATATAACAAGATGTCTGTCAAAAGCCAGACACACTATATCTTCAAACATTTATCTGATTCTATCAGTGTACTAATTCTTTTAAAAAAAGAATTGAGATTTTTTTTTTGTTCAGACTTGTTCTTTTTACAATGATAGGGGGATGAGCCAAGATGGTGGAAAGTAGACTGGTCTTTATCTGAGCTCTTTCTGATGCCCCACAGATCAACACCAGATCAACCCTTTGAATTGGCTTGGAGTGAAAGAACTCGCAAACATTTTCAGTGTAACAAATTTACAACAGAAGCTATTTTGAAAGAACTTCAGAAAAGGTCTGTTTCAAAAAGGCATAGAGAGAGGCAGCCAAGAAAAGGCACATAGGGACTCAGAGAAATGTAGCCTCTTTGTGCAGAGAATTTACCAGGAGGCTCTTAGCCAAAATACAGCAGAATTAACTACTCTGTCCTGGTTCAGAAGACAGTAGAAATGCAGATAATCTGTGAGACATCCAACACAAATACAAAGGCAAATACTAAATCTCAGAATAACTGGGGACTTGACTACACCCACCCAGGACCAGAAGGAATTCAGCAGTCCTATCCCAGAGCAGCATACAGCTTCTGACACCTGGAGAGGAAAGTTGAGACAGTCTACCTATTGCCCTAAGAGCAGAACTTAACCTTTAAAAAAAGAACAAAAAAATAGCAAAAAGAACTCTGACCATGTTTAGCTTTTATGAAAACAGAGAACAAACCTCAAATCCTGAGGACACTAAAGGAAAATTGTCTTCATATGAATCCCCAAAGGGTGCTATGATTTGGTGTTAAGGGACAGATCAATCCTCAGAGAACCTCCACAGCTGTGGATCATAATATCTGAAGGAGTTACGGGGCTGCCTTTGCTGACTCAGGTATTGTGCACTAGGAATGAGATAAATTGGAGGCAGAGGGAAGAGGGGGGAGGTCAGCCAATGCATTGGCCTCTCAGTCAGAGAGGTCAGAGAACAGCAACTGTCTGTCTCCTTGTATCATCCTCTCAAGAATAGATCCATTCTGGGTTGGATCTCCAGCAGCCACTGTCAGGTGGGCTCCCTGTATTCCAGCAGCTCTCCTGTGTAGTCTAACAACTTGGTCCCCATCTTACAAGACTCTTTTGCAAGAATTCAAAAAGTTCTTAAAACAGAGTTAGAAGAAAAAATGGAGAAAGGAAATAACATTGCAGGAGATTTTGCAAAAGGAAACATGAAAGATATCTGAGGAAAACTCCTTACAAAATAGATTTAGTGAAATGAAAAAATCTAATAATTCCTTACAAAATGGGGGAAAAAAAGGATATAGCTATTTACAAAATGAATTTGAAAAAGAAACCAACTCATTAAAAACAGAATTTGTAAAATAAATAAATAACCCCCCCCCAAAAAAAAAATCATCCAATGATAATAAAAAAAAAAAGTTCAAGTGGCCAAATGCAAAAGGAGATAAAAAAGCTAAATGGAGAAAATATTTCACTAAAAATCAGAATGAACAAATAGAAGTAAATGACTAAATGAGACATCAAGAATCATCAAACAAAACAACATAATTTTTAAAAGTAGAAGAAAATTTAAAATACCTCATTGGGAAAATTACTGACCTGGAAAATAGATCCAGGAGAGATAATCAAAGAATTATAGGACCACCTGAAAAACATAATGAAAAAAAGAGCATAGATATCATCTTTCAAGAAATCATCAAGGAAAATTGCCCAGATTTCCTAGAACCAGAAGGTAAATACATTGAAAGATTTCAACAATCACCTCCTGAAAGAAATCCCAAAATGAATATTCAAGGACTGTTATAGCTAAATTTCAGAATTATCAGAACAAGAAAAAATATTGCAAGCAACAAGAAAGAAATTCAAATACCAAGGAGCCATAATCAGGATTACCCAGAATCTAGCATCTTCTACTTTAAAGTATCAAAGTATCTGGAATCTGATAACCTGAAAATCAAAGGATCTTGGAATGCAGCCAAGAATCAACTATTTAGCTATATTCAGGTTAAAAGATGAATATTCAGTGAAACAGTTGAATTTCATTTATTTCTGTTAAAAAGCCCAGAACAGAGCTGAAAATTTGACTTCCAAATACAAGACTCAGAAAAAAGGTAAAAAGGGAAGGAAAAAAAATAACTGATTCTTTTAAAAATTAAAATTCACTTGCCAATATGGAAATATGATATGTTTAATGCTTGAGAAATATATCTCTGTTATATTATAATGAGAGGGTGTCATTATATTTTGATCTTATTGTGATGATATAAAAAAGAACCTAGAGGAAGAAAGGAAATTGAATTGGAAGAAGAGGAAGATGGACTGAAAATGGGATAAATTATCTCATGAGGAAGCAAAAAGAGACCTATTACAATTGAGGGGGGAAAGGGAGGAGAATGAGTATTGTGTGAAAATTACACTCATCAGATTTGGCTCAACGAGAGAATATCAGACATATTTAGCTTCACAGAAAAATTTATCTCTTTAGGGAAGTAAGAAGGGAAAGGGAAAGGGAAAAAGAAAAATATTATTTGGGAAAACAAGATCGTGGGAAATAATGAGTTTGTAATGTTAATCGTAATATAAATGGGATGAACTCTCACATAAAAGAGGAATGAATAGCAGACAGGATTAAAAATCCAGAATCCTACAATATATTGTTTACAAGAAACAGATTTAAAGCAAAGTGATAAATATAGAGTAAAGTAAAAGGCTGGAGGAGAATCCATTTTGTTTCATGTGAAGGAAAAAAAAAAAGCAAAAGTAGTGATATTGATCTCAGATCAAGAAAAAGCAAAAATAGATTTAATTTAAAAAGGTAAGAAAGGAAATTATATCTTGCTAAAGGGTAACATAGAAAATAAAGTAATATAAATATTAAACTTATATATACCAAGTGTTATAGAATCCACATTACTAGAGCAGAAGTTAAAAGAGCCACAAAAAGAATTAGAAAGCAACATTATTCTAGTAGGAAATCTAAACTTTGCTCTCTCACAACTAGATAAATTGAACTACAAAATAAATATGAAAGAAGTTAAGGAGGTAAATAGAATTTTAGAAAACTTGCATATGATAAATCTTTGAAGAAAATTAAATGGAGACAGACAGCAACATATTTTTTTTTTCTCAGTGATTAATGTAACCTATTCAAAAATTGACTATGTATTAAAGCATAAAAACCTTGAAATGAAATGTAAAAAGGCAAAAATAGTAAATGAATTTTTCCAGATCGTGATGCAATAAAAAAATTACATGCAATAAAAGACCAGGGGAAAATAGACCAAAAATTATTTTGAAACTAAATAATCTAATCCTAAGAATGAATAGATAGGATAACCAACAGACACAGACACAATCAATAATTTCATCCAAGAGAATGACAATAATGCGCCAACATACCAAAATTTATGGGATGAAGTCAAAGTAGTTCTCAGAGGAAATATAATATCTCTAGATACTTACTTGAATAAAATAGAGAAATAGAAGTTCAATGGTTTGGGCATGCAACTAAAAAAGCTAAGGAAAAAAAGAGATTAAAAAAGGCCAATTAAATATCAAATTTGAAATTTTGAAAATAAAAAGTGAGATTAAAAATTAATAAACAAAACTAAAATTTGGTTTTATGAAAAAAAACAACAAAATAAATAAACCTTTAATTTATTTATTTAGAAAAAGGAAAGAAAATAAATCAAATTGTTAGCATCAAAAATGAAAATCATATAATTGTCTCAATAGATGCAGAAAAGGCATTTGCTAAAATCCAATATCCATTGCTATTAAAAACACTAGAGAATACAGGAAAAAAAAATGAAGTTTTACTTAAAATGATGAGTAGCATCTATTTAAAACCATCTGCAGGCATTGTATGAAATGAAAATAAACTAGAATCATTCCCAATAAGATCAGGGGTGAAAGAAAGTTGCCCACTATCACCATTACTATTAAATATTCTATTAGAAATGCTAGTTTTTGCAATAAAATAAGAAAAAAGAGATTAAAGGAAATAGAGAAGATAATAAGGAAACCAAATTATCACCCTTTGCAGATAATATAAATACTTAGGGAACCCTGGGGAATCAGCTAAAAAAAAAAAAAAAAAAAAAAACTAGTAGAAACAATTCACAACTTTTATCAAAGGTGTAGGATGCAAAATAAATCCATATAAATCATCAGCATATTTATATATTACCGATACAGTCCAACAGCAAGAGATTCAAAGAGAAATTCCTTTATAAAATAACTGTAGATAATATAAAGCACTTGAGTCTATCTGCCAAGGCAAAACCAGGAACTAAATGAACACTTTCCACACAAATAAAGCCAGATCTAATCAACTGGAAAAATATCAAGTGTTCATGAGTAGAATAAGCCAATTTAATAATAATGACAATATTATCTAAATTCATCTACTTATTCAGTGCCATACCAATCATACTTAAAAGAAATTATTTTATGGAGGTAGAGAAAATAATAACAAAGTTCATCTGGAAGAAAAAAAGTTCAATAATTTAAAGGGAATTAATGAAAAAAATAAATAAATAAAAAGAAAATGAAAGTGGCCAAGCTGTACCAGACCTAAAACTATATTATAAAGCAGTGTTCATTAAAACCATTTGCTAATGGCTATGAAATACAATAGTTGATCAATGGAATAGGTTATGTTCACAAAACACAATAGTTAATGACCCACAAACCCCAGCTTTGGGGATGAAAACTCACTATTTGACAAAAATTACTTGGCAAATTGTATGGCAGGAAAAAAAAAGTCAAGCTCCTTAATGGGAAGAACTTGCCATTTGTTTGGAGAAAGAAAACACACTGGCTGGCTAAATCCTGAGAAGGATTTGGCATCCTAAAAGTTAATTATAAAGACAAGTAGAATGGAGGAAAGAGAAATGGGAAGGGAAGCCAAGGCACAACAATTCAGGGAAACTGAGGCTTACAATATCTATCTTCTTTAATGTCAACTCCAAAAAATTCTAAGATCATAAAATTGTGAAACATGTGAAAAGTCTCATATGTGCAAAGATAGCAAGAATACTTCTCTTCTGAATTAGTGACTTGAATGGTACAGCTGTAACTAAACAGTTTTCAAATAGATACTTATGTTATATGGTACGTGTGTGTGTGTGTGTGTATAAAATGGAACCAAATAAACATAAGGGATTTATTGTATATTTTTAAAATACATGCTTGTCTTGAAGTTCATCACCAAAATGATGGGGCATAGGAGTGTTGTGTCCTAAATATATTGGGGTTTCAGGGCTTTCCATATAGGCCACCAAAATAATAGAGTTTACCACTAATTATTGGGAAAAGTAGCTTTAATCCCAAAAATATATTGGGGTTACAGGTTGGTGAACTGGGTTATTTCAAAACAATTTGTAGGCTTAGACCTCAAATCAATGGGTAGAATTTAATTATGCTAAATCCTAAAGGTTTTTTTTTAGTAAGGAAAAGCAAAGAAAATTTTGCAATTAACAAGACAGAAGATAAGTTCCCTAGCAAAACTAACAATTAATCGAGGGAAGATGACATTAAGGAGGAAGATGCCATTAAGACATAGCAAATTCCTAATAAATCTTAGATTCCCTAAGATGGACTAATATAAAAAGCATCTAGGGAGTTTCAGATAGGTTCTTTTTATAGGAGAAATAACTTGGGGCAAGGAGGTTGGCAAGGTAAGTTGGCTTTCTGATTCAATATAGTAAACTGTAAGGTCAGAACAATTTTGTCAATTGTAAAAGGCCCACTTAAGGCGAGGATAATTCTGTTGGTGTTTTTTCCCTGCTTGTCTCAGGGAGCAGCCCAGTTAGTAAAATTCAGTCTCTCTCTGAATACCATAATCTGCCACCAAAGACATGGGGTTTTATTCAGCTCCTATCACTTGTAATTACCATTCAAGCCCTATTTCATATAAATAGATGATATGAGGAGGTCTTCTATATTAGTTGTGGTTCCCAGAGGGATTGATAAAAATTAATTCCTTAGGCAGGCAGTGAGGAGGCAGTGTTAGAGATAGAGTTTACCTCCATGATCCCATCCTCTGGGGAGTTCATCCAGTCTGAAATCCAAGTTATGTCAAACCCCTGAGACCAGTCCTCTGTAGAGATCTGGAGCAGTCTCACCTTGCCATGTCCTGCCAGAAATCTCAATCTATCTCCTAAATTTTCCCTATAAAATCTAGTTATGGGCCATCCCATGGCTGCTGCCTTCCTTAGGATAAGTCTGTGACAGCACACTGTTTTAAAGTATATTTCTCTTCACTCACCCTTCCCCTATGCCCCATGTTATCTCTCCTAACTCCACTATGTTTTCCAATATCATTTCTCCTCCTTACAGCTAATTAACATTTTTAGAGTGCTAAGTCCCTTTCAATATTTAGCCTGCCAACTAATGGCATACCCAAACCTCCTGGGGTGCTCCATTTCTCCTGGGTAATTGTGAGTTTCAGTGAGGAACTTGTTCATATGCTCTCCCACTCTTTCATATTTATCATTCCTAGTCTTTATTGTATCTCATCAAATTTTTCTGTAATCTCATTTGCCAAAGAGAATAGCCATTGTGATTTCTTCACATGACTGAATCCCAACTTTTGGTGCCTACTGATATCTGGTGTCTACATCACTCACATCATTTGGTGCTCAAACCATATCAGATAAATATATATATAGATGATAATTATATAGATAAAATAGTTATAAAGATATACACATACATATATATGTATATGTACACACACATCTATATGTGCATTTGAGTTTATTCATTTGGACGAATTTCTGAAATAAATTGTTTTGATAGAGCTCAGATAATTTCATTTTGAAATCACTACATTGTTTGGACATTGGTCATCTGGTATAGTATCATGATGATCTAATAAATTTTATTTGATGATGCACTGGTGTATATTAATTATCTGCACAAACATGTACATATGTAGGTAATTTGGGAAGTATTTATAAGGCAATGAGTGAATGAATAAAAAGGCCATAAGTGATTATTATGCTCTAGGCATTGTGATGCGATGCTAGTGGTAGAGAATTGAGGTGGGAATCTCCTCTGGTAGGAGATGCAGGTCCAATGTGAAAGAATTTTCAAACCCAAAAAGCCTGAATGGCAAAAGGGATTTTTATTGGCACTGAGAAGCTAGCTTTACTAAGAAGACAGACTTCTCAGTGGCAAAAGGTCCTGTTAGGAAAATAAAAGGTTAACAGTGAGAAGAGAATGTCTTCACAATGGGCAAGAGTCCTGCTAGGCAGCTTTGCCACAGGAGATTTGTTGGCAAAGCATAATCTTACTTCAGACTTCTGCAGAGATTTGGATTTCAAAATTTATAAGAAGTCTGAGACTGGGGCTTTTATTCAATGCCCCCAGTCCTAGATTTCCAGTTGAAAAGAGTTCTTATCTTGGAATTTCAAGCCACTCAATAGGAATATCAGACCCTATTAAGTGAATAACATCACTTAAGTTCCAGCTACTGGGAGTGGTCCTGGGCTAATCTTCAACTCAATAGAGGGTGCAGCTACTTAATAGAAGGTGCAGCTAGTCAATAGAGCCTGCAACTAGTCCCCACCAAAATTTCCAACAGAATGAAACCACTTTAACTACTGTGAAGGGTGGTTCTCTGTCAGAGGAGAGTTTCAGAGTTCACCCCTATTGCTTCCCCACAAAAATCAAGGGGGACATGTTCAGAGTTCACCGCCATCATTAGTTACTTAAAAAAAAAAAAAAAGAAGAAGTTTAGATTATAATAGGAAAAGAAGTTTAAGTTGGGAGATTTGCAAGGACTGCATATCCTTTCCCATAACAATGCAAGCAATAACTTGATTGGCATTTTTTGAGCAAATGAGACATGAATAATTGAAATAGTTGGGATGTTAAAATGCCTAATTAGGTTTAGGCAACTATGTAACATCATTTGTTGGATATTGGACCTGAATTTGGAATCTTCCTGACCTCCTTCAAAGCTCACGTCAGGTCCTTATGATCTATGTTACTGAGCTAGTAGTCATTTAATTTGTCTATCTTACTTTCTTAATCTTCAAAGTAAAAATAATAATAATAGGACCTAACTCTGAGACTTGTAGTGAGAGTAAAATTAGATATTTGTTAATATCTAGTCAATAATATCAGACAATAAACATTTATTAAGCAACTATTTTGTGCAAAGATTTTCTTTAAATTGCATGGATACAAAAAGAGGAAGAAGAGGTTCACCGGCTTCAAAGAGTTCATAATATAATTGGGAAGGCAACAAGCAAACAGATATGTATAAACTATCTATATAGTTTATAGGTAAATAGAAACAATTAGGAACAAGAAAATACTAGAATTAAGAGGAGCTTGAAAAAGATGGGATTTTAGTTGGCACTTCAAAGAATCCAGTAAGAGGAGATGAGGAGAGAAAGTATTCCAGACATGCCAGAGAGATAGAGAAAATACCTAGGATAAAAAAAAAAAAATGGAGTGATTAATTGTGGAACAGCAAAGAGGCCAGTGTTACTGGATAGCACAGTATGTGGTAATCCATAAAGTATAAGAAGACCAGAAAGTTAGGACAGGGCTAATTTCTGAAAGACTTTGAATGCCAAACAGAGTATTTTGCATTAGATCCTAGGAGCCTCTTAAGTTTACTGAGTAAGGAAAGTGCACTTTTGGAAAATGACTTTGGTGGCTGAATGGGCATCCAACTACAAAATCTGAAGCAATAGGCATAAGTAACAAATTAGATATAAGGAATGGGGTGAGACATAGTGAAAGCTCAGGGACTATAAATAGGTTTTGAGCCTGAGGAATTGATAGAATGGTGTTGACCTCTACATGGATAAGGAGTGCTGGAGAAAGATTTAGAAAGAAATAACAGGTTTGGGATATGCCAAATTTAAATTGTTCAGTGAATATCCAATTCAAGAAGTCAAAAAAAGCATTTAAAAATGTGAGGTTGGAGGTCAGCAAAGTCTCAAGAATATAAGTAAATTTGATAATTGTTATCATAAAGGTAGCAAATAAATATATCATAGCTAATGAGCTCAACTTTACTAAGTGAAGCAGTATATATGGAAAAAAGAAAAGGGCCCAGGACAGAACCCTGTGGCATAATGTGTTTAGAAAGCAAGACATAAATAGATGTCCAGCCTGGAAAACTGAGAAACAGGATTCAAATAGGCAGGAGAACCAGAAAAGAATGCTGTCTGCAAAAATCTAGGAAAAAAGGGGGATATGAAGGAAGGGAGGCAATCAACAATGCACAAGTTGGTGTTTAAATATTAGCGCTATCTATCTATCTATCTATATAATATTTTGGAGGTTGTATAGATATAAAATAGTTAGTAAAATTTATACTAGATTATATTCAAATCAGTATAGAACATCTCTAGGGTGGAATTCCACAGTGAATTAGTTAAATACCCAAGAGAAAAGGGTCTGATTTTTGGAGATCAAATCCAGAGTGTGACCATTCCTGTTGGGTGTATATATGTTTGGGGGTGGAGTGTAGAAGAGTAGATAAATAATGCAGCAGATGACTAGATGCCTTAATAGGACCTACATGTCTAGTTTGTTGCTGAATGAGATGTAAATGAAAAACATGCATCTAATAAGCTTTTTTCCCCCCATTTTATCCTTAGGAAATCATTTGACTTAGAAAATAGGTTCTCTTTTGAATAAAATACTAACACTTAAAAAAAAAATCAAAACTCACATTTGTATAATGCTTTTACATTTCCGAGGACTTTCTTAACATGAAGCCTGTGGGATAAAAAACAATACATCATTATTTCCAACTGATAAGAGAGAAAGAAAAAGAAAAAAAAAAAAAAAAAAAACACAGGTTGTGACAGGATCCATCTCTTGCCCAAGATTATACAATAATTGTCAGAAGGCAAGATTTGAATGTGATTCTCCTGATTTGAAATTCAGGTTTCTTTCCACTATACCATACTACATTTATAAAAGAGCCATTTTTGAATTTCTTCTGTACCAGAATGTCAATGACTTTTTCTGAGTAGTAGGAGGTAAAATAGATGAAACTTTATTGCCAAAGCAATAAACTTCTCTCCATTTACCTTGAAACATTTTCAGTAAAGTTTCTCATTCTTTATCTATCAGCAGGGGGTAGAAACTTGCAGAAAGTATTGTTTCTTTGGAACAACAGTCTCAAGACACATTTTTAATATCCTACAGTTCTCAGAGAGGGAATTGAATTTCAAAATAATAAGCTTTTAAAAGACTTATAGCTAACATCTCATGCATTACTATATCTTACAGCATAAGGAAGAAGCTTCTGTTTTCAGTAATTCCTGTGTGCTTTTGTTTAGTCAGTGAAAAAAAAATTATAAGTTTTTGTAGGCAGTTAATTTTGGGAAGGAAATTCAATGTGGGAAAATGTTATTACAGAAAGTCTACTTTTGACTTGAGAGGATTAGAATCATGCTTACATTCCTTTAAATAATTTCACCAAACACAGCTTCTATTAATAGCTGGAAGATACCTTAAATGTCATATAGTTCCATCATCATTTTGAAGATGAAAAAAATGGTGAGACATCACATTGGAGAGGCTTGCACAAAGGCATATTGATTGTTAAGAACAAAACCAAAGCTCCAAACCAGCTCTCCTGCCTCCTCCCTAGTCCAATAATCTGTTCCACTAATTGATACTTCTTAGTTTTTGTTGTAATAGAAACAACTGATAGGATTGTTGTTAACTGTGGAGAGACCAAGGCAGTACCAAAACAGTTAAAAACTAAAAGAATAACTCTTAAGATGAATGAGGTGTATTGTATTATTGAGGGAAAAGGATCGGTAATAAGTTACAGAAATAAACAGTAGATAGAAATGTAAATATTAGAGGGAAAAGCCATAATGAACTAGATAAAGCAGGTCAGAGTAATGATCAGAAGACAGTATTGTAGCTTTAAAATTGATATATGATATTATTTAATAAATAGGAAAACAGTGAGTAAAAATTATAAAACCACAAATCATAATGATAACCACAGCAAAAACAATTATTACTAACAGTTTGTAACTTACAAGAATATAGGGTTTTTTTTATTATACCTTTTTATTTACAAGGCATATGAATGGGTAATTTTTCAGCAATGACCCTTGCAAAACCTTCTGATCCAACTTTTCCCCTCCATCCCCCCAATGCCTCCCCTAGATGGCAGGTAGACCAATACATGTTGATTATGTTAAAGTATATGTTAAATGCAATATATGTATACCTATTTTTACAGTTATCTTGCTGCATAGGAAAAAAACAAATTTAGAAATAAGGCAAAAATAATCTGATAAGGAAAACAAAAGTGCAAGCAGACAATAACAGAGGGAGTACAAATTTTATGTTATTGTTCACACTCATTTCCCATAGTTCCTTGGCGAGGTGTAGTTGGTTCTCTTCATTACTGAACAATTAGAACTGATTTGATTCATCTCATTGTTGAAGAGCTACATCCATCAGAATTGTTATCATATAGTTTTGTTGTTGAAGTGTATAATGATCTCCTGGTTCTCATTTCCCTCAGCATCAGTTCATGTAAGTTTCTCCAGGCCTTTCTGAAATCATCCTGCTACTCATTTCTTACACATCAGTAATATTCCATAACATTCATATACCACAATTTATTCAGCTATTCTCCAATTGATGGGCATCCATTCAGTTTCCAGGTTCCTGCCACTTCAAAAAAGGGCTGTCACAAACATTTTTGCACGTATGGGTCCCTTTTCTTCTTTAAGATCTCTTTGGGATATAATCCCAGTGTCATATAGAGATATAACCCCTATATGACCCTGCTGGGTCAAAGGGTATGCATAGTTTGATAATTTTTTAAGCATAGTTCCAAATTGCTCTCCAGAATGGTTGGATGCATTCAAAATTCCACCAATAATATGTCAGTGTCCCAGTTTTCCCACATCTCCTCCAACATTCATCATTATCTTTTCCTTTCATCCTACCTAATCTGAGAAGTGAGTAGTGGTATCTCAGAATTCTCTTTATTTGCATTTCTCTGATCAATAATTATTTGGAGCATGTTTTCATATGGCTAGAAATAGTTTCAATTTCTTCATCTCAAAATTGTCTGTTTATATCCTTTGAGCATTTATCAATTGGAGAATGGCTTGATTTCTTATATATTAGAGTTAATCGCTACATATTTTGGAAATGAGACCTTTATCAGAACCTTTGACTTTAAAAATGTTTTTTTTTCCAGTTTATTGCTTCCCTTCTAATCTTGTCTGCATTAGTTGTATTTGTACAAAAACATTTTAACTTGATATAATCAAAATTTTCTATTTTGTGATCTAATGATCTTTAGTTCTGTGGTCAAAAATTCCTTCTTCCTCCACAGGTCTAAGAGGTAAACTATCCTATGTTCTTATAATTTCTTTATAATCTCATTCTTTATGCCTAGATCATGAACCCATTTTAGCCTTATCTTTGTGTATGGTATTAAATGTGGGTCAATGCTTAGTTTCTGTGATACTAATTTCCAATTTTCCCAGCAAGTTTTGTCAAACAATGAATTCTTATCCCAAAACCTGGGGTTTTCTGGGTTTTCCAAACACTAGGTTATTATAGTTATTGACTATTTTGCCCTGTGAACCTAACCTATTTCACTGATCAATTAGTCTATTTCTTAGCCAATACCAAATGGTTTTGGTGACAGCTCCTTTATAATATAGTTTAAGATCTAGTACAGCTAGACCACCTTAATTTGATTTTTTTTCCCCTTAATTCCCTTGAAAGTCTTGACCTTTTGTTCTTTTAGATGAGTTTTGTTGTTATTTTTCTAGGTCATTAAAATAGGTTTTTGGGAATCTGATTGGTATAGCACTGAATAAAAAGATTAGTTTAGGTAGTATTGTCATCTTTATTATAATCACTCATCCTATCCAAGAGTACTTAATATTTTTCCGGTTGTTTAAATCTAACATTGTTTGTGTGGAAAATGTTTTATAGTTTTGCTCATATAGTTTCTGACTTTCCCTTGGTAGATAGATTTCCAAATATTTATACTAGTGACAGTTATTTAAAATGGGATTTCTCTTTGTATCTCTTGCTGTTGGGTTTTGTTAGTGATGTATAAAAATCCTGATGATTTATGTGGATTTATTTTGTATCCTGCAACTTAGCTGAATTATTAGATTTTCTCTAACAGCTTTTTAGTAGAATCTCTGGGGTTCTCTAAGTATACTATCATATCATCTGCAAAGAGTGATAATTTGGTTTCCTCATTACCTACTTTAATTCCTTTAATTTCTTTCTCATCTCTTATTGCTAAAGCTAGCATTTCTACTACAATATTGAAATAGTGGGCAACCTTGTAAGAAAATAGTTTCTTAAGCAGAATATAACAAACAGGGAGGAACCAGAAATGAGTTTAAATTTATAGGTTAGATAACTGAGTGGTATGTCACTATCAGCAGTGATTAGTGTGCTTAAAGCAGAGACTATTTAAAAGGGAAGTAGTACTTTTCTTTCTATACAAAATTGGCTTCAACCTTACAGAATCTACTCAAGTTTCCAGGTTGAAAACAATGTCTCAGTGTATCTTGAAGAATTGAGGATCAGAGAGAACAACAAAGATTTGTAGAAGAGGTGCATAATGTAGGAAGCAATACTTTTGAAATTTTTTTTTTCAATTTGCAGATTCCCCCAAGGTCTGATTAATTTTAATGAGAGTTAAAAAGGAGATAATAAAATACTAGTAACAAACACTTTTCAACAAATCAATTAGTTACAATTTTTAAAATGTGACTGAGAATTATTTAACTTCATATTTTGAAGTTTTTTGTTTTGTTTTGTTTTGTTTTTTTTAACAATAAGATTGTGGAGTGGATTGAAGTTCGCCACAGTTCTGGATGAATTAAATTACAAAGAAGGTATTCCAATTTTGTTTTGCATCAATCGATTTTTAATTCCAACATTTTATGTTGCTCATGGACACTATATCTGGACTCCAAGAAAAAAGCAAACAAACTTTAAAATATGCTGTTCCTCTTATTGTTTTTGTTGTTCTCCTTATAAATTGGCATTATTATTTTCAGCATTTATAAAACTGACACTCTAGATTCAACAATATTATAAATTTTCTCCTAATATTCCCAATAACCTTCTCATCCAAACATACTTTTACACTATTTTCATTTTTCTGTTTTTTATCTTGTGAACTGAAAAGTGATCTCAATTTTCACCTTGAAGAACTACTGGTGAGCACTGATTTGTTTTGTTTTAACATAACTCTGCATGTCCAACTTATGATGATCTCCTACTGAGAATCATTATAGAAGCAAGCTGAATAATGGCTTAAATGACAGCTCTCCCAAGTTTACCAAATGGAACAGATAAACTAGTTGAATAGTAATGGCAAATGACAAATGACAAAAAAAAAAAAAAAAATGTAAAAGAGAAAGAAAACTATCTCACCTCATTCAAACTCAGTAAGGGTAAGCTTTATTTTGACTATTTTCTTAATCTATTACTTCTAATAGATAAGTAGAGACAAAGATATCCTGTGGACAGGGTGTAGAGTTAAATGTTATATTTAAAAATAGTCACTATTCTTCATTTTAAAAGAGGCACAATCAATATGGAAAAAGGCTAACACATTAAAATACATATATTTATAAAAATGCATATCTATGAGACCCAGAAAATACATACATAACAATGTCATATTTGCATTATTTACTTCAGTGTGTTTTCATGGTGTGTTTTATGATTATCTCTGAAGTTATTTAGATTTGGATGAAAAGCTAGGGTGAGTGAACATTTGTTTCTCATGTTTATTCACATGGTCTTCCTGGTCTTAGTCATCGTATCATTTTGGGAATATTCTTTAACTTCATGGTTTTTCTATGATTTTGAGGTGAGAAATTAGAAATCATCAAGCCCTAATTCTTTGAGGAAATAAAAATTGAGTAATGGCAAGTAGTTTCTATAAGGTTATACAGATTTAATTGAAATATATTGTTATAAATTATATATATATATATATATGTTTTGAACCCATGTTCTCTGATTTTTAATCCATTGATTTTTATGCTACAACATAGTGAAGCCCTCCCTGGAAAAAAAAAATTGGTTACCAAATTAGACAATTACAGTAAAGAAATGGGGTTAAAGATTTCAAGAGTTCTATGAACATGAATTGGGGGAAATAAACAACAACAAAAAAAAAAAAAAAAAAAAACTTTTTCTTTCCATTAGATTTTAACTGAACTCTAGAATACCTTCTATTATTTAAAGATATGTTTGATGACACTGCCAAAGATTTTTGACATAAAAACTAGTTAAGGACTCTTGAGAAAATATCTTACTAGAATGTTTCATCTACATTTTACTTGTGTTTCCTATGTCAAAAGACAAAATTTAATGTAGCAAAAATATTTTGAACAGAGTATTCCAAAAAAGGATCAAAGGGTAAATGTAATGTCCAGGCTAGCTTTCTGAAGGTCCTCCAGATAGGCCATGGTTTCAGCAGGATAGCACCACAAGGATGGTCAGGAATAGAGTCTAAAGCCTTTATTGTCTCCTTCACAATCTATCTCCTTAACAGTCTGTGTCTGTCACAGTCTGCCCCATTTCACAGTCTGTCCCAATCTGATTCCTTCACAGTTTGTTCACTCTGACTGTCCTCATTTCTCTCAGATCTTAAATACCCTATTACAATTACATCATTATAGCATACTGATTATGTGTGAACTAGATTACCATTATATCACCATACTAAGTACTAAGTATATGTAAACTAGAGAACCATCATCTCATCAATTCCACTGAGTTAACACCTTGTTGTAAGTATCCTTGTTTCAAGTATACTTCTTATTTCTGGCCCTCTATAGGAAAAATTCTTCATTTTTCAATTACATAAAACTAAATAAAATGATGATTACTTTTATATATTTATACCATCATTTTGTTAGTGAGAAGACAAAAATAAGAATATGAAAATAGAGTGAGTGAAAATGAGAGTTGGATTTGGGGTGAGAAGTCAGAGAGGTAGTAAAGGAGTAGATGAGTAGCAAAAAGAGACATGCAGAAAACAGAAAAAAAAGAGACATATATATATGTGTGTATATATATATATATATATATATAGAGAGAGAGAGAGAGAGAGAGAGAGAGAGAGAGAGAGAGAGAGAGAAAACAAGGGAAAGAGAGATTGAGGAGAGAAATAAGGAGAGAGAGATTTAATATAAATTCTTCAATATGTCACCTATCACTTCAGGTTGTCAGATATCACTTTACTTTGTACAGATCAAATTCCTCAGTCCCTTCTGACCTTTCATCTTCTGTTTGTTTTTCAGATTTCCTTTATTCCAAATTTGCCCAAAGCATTGGAAATCCATCTTGAATTCTTTTTAATATTTATGTGTATTTCATTATGTATAGAAATTTCTAAATAAAATCCTTCAATTTTTATTTGCCTATTTACTTTCACAATGGGACCATCTGAACAGTTATTATAAAATGATTGTATTCTATGTCCACAAGTAAGTCGCACATCTCTTAATTTCAGGTTGCTGCTTAGTTAGCTAAGAGCTAATGTCTTTATTATTTGCTTCAAATGATTTTTTGTGAGTATATAATGAAATAATGTATCAAAACAAATTTGCAAAATTTAATTTTTTAGAAATGTTACTTATTTCTGTTCAAACATCTGGTATATCCTTAGAAGAATATTGGGGAAAAAAAGATAACCTTTTGTGACATCAAGCAGTTGAATAATTGAAAATATTGCCATTTCCCCAAAGAAACCCAGTCTGACTTAGTTTCTCCTATATATTTCTGAGCCCACATCATCGACCATCTACAACTTGTTTTCAAGAAACAGAATGATAAAATTATTTAGTGAGATGACTCTTCACAGACATGTTGCAACCTGAGTGAGATACATTTTCCATTGCCCTCATTGTCTCATTCCAAATGGTTCTGGCAATTAATTGCATTTGAATAATTACAAATTAAGTTGATGATGTTTTAGAGTGTTTTTGACCTTGATGTTATTAGCACAACATCCAATACAAAAGCATATTTGTAGAACCCCAGTGTCATTAAATAATTATTCTTCTATTTGATCCTCCTATTTCATTACGCTATGTCTTCTCAAGAAACAGGCAACAGCACTTTTGAACATATTTATTCTTCTATTATGTCTTATTGATTTGCTCCTTCTTTCATTAACCCTGCAAATATATTTTTAAACTCTATCTTGGCCAGATAACTGGGATCTGAGAGAAAGAAAATTTAGGGAAAGCATTAACCTTGCTGTCATAATACATGCAACCTGGTGGGTGGGAAATAAGGGAAAAAAAACAAATAAGGAAAGAAGGAAGAAATGAAGGAAGGAAGGAAGGAAGGAAGGAAGGAAGGAAGGAAAGAAAAAAAGAGAGGAATAAGAAGAGGAAGAAGGAAAGGAAAAAGTTCTTGATCTCAAAAAGACTATAATCTATTTGTGTTGTGGGTAGAAGGGAAAAATCATGCAGCCTTGAATAAATAAGATTTACATAGAGTAAATTCTAAATAATCTGACAGGGAAGACATTAAACTAAGTCAGACTAGAAAAGGCTTCTTGCAAAAGATGTAGTTTTAGCTGATTTGAAGAAAGTCATGAACTAAAAGTGAGGAATTAATTTCATATACAGAAAATATCCAATAAGAAAGCTTAGAGTTAGGAGAGAGATTTTTTTTGTCTGAGTAATAGCAAGAAAGACAGAGTCACTGGATTACATAATGCATATGGTATAATGTATAAAAAGACTGAAAATGTAGGAAAGGTCCAGGTTATGAAGTTGTTATGCTTTTTGTTTTGTTTTGGTTTTTAAGCTAGACAGAGGATTTTATATTTCACAGCAAGATATTAAAGCCACTGCAGTTTATTGAACATGAACATATTTGTACTTTTAAAACTTACATTGATAACTTTTTGAAGGATAAACTGGAATAGGGAAGACTGGTGATATAGAGACAAACAGTAGCATATTGAAATACTTCACATTTGCAGGGATGTGGTCCTATATCAAGTATTCTGAGAAATAGAGTAAATTCTTCATATAAAAAAAAGTTGACCTTGTGTTGTAGTGATAAAGGTAAATTTACCATGAAAAATGAAAATAGGAAAGTTAACAATGGGGGAATAAATGGGACGATGCCGAAAAATAAAAATTTTCAACAGTAGAGTCAATTAAAACCTAAAATAAAACCAAATACATCAACAGAGATGATACTAAAATTGAAACAGAAGACAAGTACACAATTTACAAACCATGGACTTCTGAGGCAGAGGCAAAATGGCAGAGATGGCATGTTTCTTTCTGACCTTTTTCACAATCCTCACAATAATTACAAAATCCAGCCTCTGAATTAGCTCTGGACCAGCAGAACCCCAAAATATTGGGAATCCAAAAAATTATCAGCAGAAGATAATCTCAAAGATCACCATAAAGAGTTTGATTCAATTGGAAACAGGAGGGAGGCAGCCAGCTCAACCAGCTATGTACAAACACCAGCTCAGCCAGCTGAGAGTCCTGGGCCAGTGCAGACTCCATGTAGCAGAGAATTTAAGAGAGGAAACAAACCAGAAAATGTCTGTTTCAATCTAAAACAGGAGGAAGGCAGCCTAACACAATCCACTGACCACAAATGCTAGCTCAGACAGCACAGAACCCCAGGGTATTGCTGACTCCCCAGGCATTGCAGAATCCATGGGCAGTGAATATCCATGGAGAGGAATCTACAGTAATCTGCAGCAGTGTTGGCCACTCTGCCCTGGTTGCAAGCCGGTAGATCAGCAGAGAAGTTATAAAACATCCAACACAAGCATAAAAGATCAGTAGTGAACCCCAAAATGCCAGAATCTCAGGGAACCTGGTCATGCCCACCAGCACCAAGAGTGAATCAGCACTGAGCCAGCACTGCTGACAGTTGGAAAACCTTTCCCACCTTAAAGGCAGACCTTAACTTAAAAAAAATGACTAAAAAAGTAAAGAGAACTCTAACAATTGACAGCTTTTACAGCCAAAGAGAAGAGCAGATTTCAAACCCTGAGGAGACTAAAAATAAATTTTTGTTTCCAGATGAAGGCCCAAAAGGTTATATAAAGTCCCAATCACACAAGGCTCTCCTAACAGGAATTTAAAAGAGAGCTAAAAGAAAAATGGGGAAAGGAAATTAAAGTTTTGCAAGAGGGTTTGACAAAGGCAATACAAAATAGATTTAGTGAAAAGGAAAAAAAAATATAAGAAAGCAACTCTTAGAAAAACAGAATTTGTGAAACAGAAAAGGAAAATAACTCCTTAAAAAAAAGAATTTATGAAATCGAAAAAAAAAATTACCATAGGATAAAACAACTCATTTAAAAATTCAATTGGCCAAATAAAAATAGAAGTAAAAAAAAGTTAATAAAGAAAATAAGATACTAAAATTTAAAACTGAACAAATGGAAATGAATTACTCAATAAGACAACAAGAATCAGTCAAACAAAACCAAAAAAAAAAAAAAAAAAAAAAGAAGAAAAGAAAAGAAAAAAAATAGAAAAAAGGTAAAATATCTAATTGGGAAAACAACCAACCTGGAAAATAGATCTAGGAGAGAAATTCTAAAGATTATAGGACTCCCTGAAATACATTATGTAAAAAAGAGCCTGGACACTATCTTTAAGGAAATCTTCAAAGAAAACTGCCCAGATATCATAAAAACAGAAGGTAAAATGATGATTGAAAGAATTCCCAGAATCCACCTCTTAAAAGAGATCACAAAATTAAAAGCCCAAGGAATATTTAAATACCAAGGAGTCAAAATAAGGTTTACTCAGGTCCTAGCAGCTTCCACTTTAAAAGATTAAAGGGCCTGGAATGTGATATTCTGAAAGGCAGATGAATGCAGCCAAGAATTAATTACCCAGCTAAACTGAACATTTTTTTTTTCAGGGAAGAAGGACATTCAACAAAACTGCTGAATTCCATGTATTTTGATAAAAAGACCAGAGTTAAATAAAAAAAAATTGGACATCCAAATAGAGAACTCAAGAAAAGCATAAAAAGGTAAAAAGAAAAAAAAAAGGTAATGATCTTTTGTTTTTTTTTTTTTACTGGGACTTAATTTATATTAAACTATGACAAATTTATATAGTCCATTCTTTGACTATTATGATTTTGGTGATGCAAGGTAGTCCCTTAAACAATATGTTAAAAAACAGAAATGAAAACAGAAATGGTATATTCAAAATCACTTTCACAGATAGGTGGTATCTATCCTATAAACATGTGTGTGTGTGTGTGTGTGTGTGTATGTGTGTGTGTGTGTGTGTGTGTAGTTGTTCTCTCATTTTCATTCAAGTTTACTCTGTAGAAATATACCTCAAGTAAAGGAAAGACAAACACAAGAGAATAAATGCAATATTGGATATAGGCTACCATATGAAACACTATTATGTATATAATGTTATTCATCTCATTTATCAGATCTCTGATCTATAATTATCTCTTCATACTCCCCTGAACAAGAATGTCTCTGTACAAAGATTTTTGTATATTACATTGCAATCATACTAGTTCAAGCACTATCATACCCTATTACTATTCTTCCAATGTCATAGCTGGTCTTCCCTACCTCAAGTTTCTTAACATTCTATGGCTGATATTGATGTCTCTGGATGGTAATAGAAAAGTAGTCACATCATTCTTCTGTACAAAAAATGTTCTGTATCTCTCCATTGAAAACATGTTAAAATATTTTTTTCTTTTTTGTTCCTTTGTTATTTTTTTCTGAATTAAATAATATTTTATTATACATTGTAATAGCAAAATTATCAAAGATCAATTCTGATGAATGTGGCTCTTTTCAGGAATGAGGTGATGCAGGTCAATTCCAGTGGACTTGTGATATAGAGAGCCATTTGCATCCATGGGCATATTTCACATCAGCTACAATAATCATTGCTATCTCTACCGGCATTAAAGTATTTAGCTGGCTGGCTACAATACAACGGGGGAACATTAAATGATCTCCATCTATACTGTGAGCCCTGGGCTTCATTTTCCTTTTTACAATTGGACAGAGTGAGATCTATTGGGACTGAATGTGGAACACAATGAAGTATTTTCACTGTTTTTGTTGTTTGTTTGCTTTTTGTTTTCTTTCCTCAATTTTTTAAAAATTTTTGATCTGATTTTTTTTGTGCAGTATGATAGATATAGAAGTATGTATAGAGGAATTGTGTATATTTAACATGTATTAGATTGCTGGACGTCTAGGGGAGACGATAATGGGAAGGTAGAGAGCAGAAATGGGAGCACAAGGTTTTGCAGGGGTTGATATTGAAAACTATCTTTGCATGTGTTTTGAAAAGAAAAAAAATATTTTTATTAAATAAAGTTCCTGGGATTGTCTTGGCAGATAGACCTCCAAATATTTTACATTATCTAAAGTAATTTTAAGAGGAATTTATATTTTTTATCTCTTGTTATAGTGCTTTGTTGAAAATATATAGAAATCTCAATGATTTATGTGGTTTTATTTTACATTTTACAGTTTTAGTAAAGTTGTTGTTTCTAGTAGATTTTTTGGTTGATTCTAGTTAGTATTCTCCAAATATATCATCTTCAAAGAGTGAAAATTTTGTTTTTGTGTTGCCTTTACTGTTTTCTCCGATTCCTTTTTCTTATGTTATTGGTAAAGCTATATTTCTAGTACAAACTTTAATAATAGTGGTGATAGTATATCCTTCTTTTACCCCTTATCTTATTGGAAGTGCTTCTAACTTATCCCCATTACATACAATGATTGTTGAAAATTTTAGCTAGATGCTACTTAATATTGTAAGGGCAACTCCAATTATTTAAAAAAATTTTCTTAGTATGTCATTAATATCATGCAACAATTGAATCTCAGCACATGTCCAACAAGTGATCTTCATCCATCACACATTGGTATGACCTCAAAGCCAAAAAGACTTTGCTTCAAGTTCCACATCTGATTGATAGTGACTAGGGGACCATGAACAAGTCACTTAAGTTCTAAACATAATAAGCAACATTAGAAAGATAAAAAGTTTAAGGGAAAACAACAACCTGATTTTTTAAAAGTTTCTACATCAGAAAGCTCCATTATACCACAGAAATAATAGGGTCTAAATAGCCCATTTTTTTCATTTTATAATCTAGTCAACTTAGACCACTTACTTATTCTTCCTGATTTTTCCCATGTAGTCTTCTCCCTTTTTGCATTTCTTATTGACATCTTCTATGCCTGAAGTAGAGTTTCTTCAACTATTCACTTAAAGGAGACCATTCCTTCCATCAAAATGTTTTCTAATAGGCACTTGATTGGATTTATGGGTGTCCTGCAACTATGTATATATTGCTTCCCCTTTACTAGATTGTAAGTGTCTTACTGTCATTAACAATATTTCATTTTTCATTTTCATATACCTAAGACCTAACACAATTCCAGCTTAATAATCAGAGCAGTTCATTATCCATTTACCATAATTGAATATAATCAATGAATAAATCAATTGAAAGTAATCAATGAGTTGAGTTTTATTAAATAAACCATATCTATTATAATAGCAGGGAGATGATTCTCTGGAAAGAACATATGGGAGGATTGGCTGAGATTAATTCAGGGTGTGGGGAAATGATTAAATATGTGTACCGATTTTAATTTTCATGAATATATGTCCAACAGTCTCTTCTTTTAGTCCCCTATAACAATGCAAAGATCTTATATATAATGCTTTTTATACTCTTGGTTCAACTGATTTTAAGAAAATTTTTAAGACTAATTTAGCTAAAAATGACTTGTATATTATAATTATTTTCTGGCTACTGCTCAGTAGTAAGCAAAGCTGACCATGCATTTTCTTCTGAAGCTGAGTATAATCTTGGCCTGTGTAAAAATCTAAAAAACAAGTATTGAAAAAGTGTTTTCTACAGAATCAGGCCAAAATTGTAATATGTTTACATATATTTGATTAGAAAAGATTATTTGGGAGGTTTGCTCATAAAATATGCTTATCTAGGATAACTTGGGTTCTGGTTCTAGTACTTCCACTTATTATGTGCTCTTAGTGTTTCAAATGATTTGGCTTCAGTGATCCACAGTTTCTTAATCTATCAAGTGACAATTTCAGAGTGCATAATATGGACAATGAGGCTAGATTTCTAGAGCTATATTCTAATTTTAACACCTTAAATGTAAGATTTTGTTGTTTTAAGCATGAAATGAGGAATTATGAGTACTTAAATCTTTTTTTCCACCTAAAAATGCAAAGTTTTCAAAAATATCAGTAAGACAAATTGAGTAAGATTATGACCAAAAGACTTAATCCAACCATGTGTTCTGACTGTGGATATTTCCTTCTAACCTTAGGATAGCATACCAAGTGAAAAGAAGTCGTAAAAAGCCATCACTCTGACATTTCGTCTTTAATGGTCTTCAATAAATAGTCACTCTCTGAAATATATTGATGTATTTTGAAACTGAATTTAGCTCCTCTAGAAAGGTTCATGTCAGGCCATATACTGTTTTTATTATTTCCTCTTTAAAGTATTCCCAAACCCATTAGACACAGAAAGTTGTATCATTTTTCTAGGGTGTAATTTTTGGTTCTATTGCAAAGTCCTTAAAAAATCATAAAGAGTCTCACAGAATCTAATGTATTTAAATTTAATAATAATAATAATAATAGAAAGTTTAAGCTAGATGGCATCATCTATCATGTAGTTTAATTGCTTCATTGTACAAATGAGGAAATTGAAACAAGAAAGAATACTATAAAGAACTACAAGTCTCAGTGGTCACCTATTTGAATATATAATTTATCTTATCAATGCAAATGTATTTCAAATATAATTATAAGTAGATATAAAACTAATTTGAATTTTTAAATGAATTACATTTTTTTATTTTATGTCTAATAGATTAAAGAAAATTCACTATTTAAAGTGACAAAAATTGTCACTTTTAGTATCCTTAAAGAAATAACTTGCCCAAATGACGCAAGTTTGAAATGTCAGAGTCATTAAAGAAATAAGAAGAAAGAAACATTCTTTAAATAGCAGGCTGGTGAATATTAATAGTTGATACTAATATTATACCAGAATATTTACATAATGGTTCACATACACATACAAATGTGTGCATGTGTGTGTATATATATGTACATTTTTGTGTATTTACATGTCTTACATGTGTATATATGCATTGTGTATTATATATGTGTGTTTTGTGTATGTTTCTGTATAAAATATCAATATAGCTTTTCCTATCATTTGCATGATCTCAATGCTAAATAAAAGTACATATCATAATCTATGCAGAAACTAGGGTTCTGAGAGAAGAAGACATATATAAAAATCATAGAGAAAGTTATTCTGTAAAATTGGCTTTGTACTCAATTCTCTTCTGACTCCAAGTTCAGTGCTATTTTCACTTAAGTGTGCTGTATCCCACAACTAAAATCCAGCTTTTGCAATATCCATTCTGGTTTTTTTCTCTGCAACAAACTTCAGTAATTTTTAGTGTACATAAAATAAGCCAAGACTCATTTAAATATGAAAATAGAACATTTAAAAAGGACTAGAGTAAGAAAATATTTATAATAGTTAGTAAAAAGTAACCCTATGAATGAGTATACATAAGTTTTCAATCAACATGATTAAAATAGAGAGACAATCAAAGCCCATCCATTCCTTTGATGTTCTTGTCCTTGTCATTCCAAAAAAATTTATTTTTATATGATACTTCAAACGTGTTGTAAATCTGTTTCTTGTTCTACCATATATGGTAGAGTGGATAAAGCTCACAATCTGAAATTAGGAAGAACTTCAAGTTCCACTATATGCTCAGATATTTATTAGAATTTTGACCATGAGCAAGTCTCTTAATCTCTGTATCAGGTTCTTCATATCTAAAATGGGGAAAATTAAAGCATCTACCCCTAAAACCTGAAAATTAAATGAAGTATTTATAAAATACTAGCCATGGAAGCTACCATATATTAGATGTTTCAAAAATGCCCCTTGTCTTTTCTTTTCCTTATCGTATTTCATAAATACCTTTTGTACATCAAAGTTATTAATCTGTTTCTGATTTATCACTACATGTTCTATTTTCACTCATACATTTCCATGGAGGCACATCTTTCATTCTATCTCTACTCAGAAGTCATTGTTGATATTATTCAATATCTTATTCAAACCTGCTAAGAATAATCCTGTTGCCATTCACAATTATTACCTGGTTCTGCTAATTTCACTTCATGTAGATCTTTCCTAGCCCTTCTGAAATCATCCTGCTGCACTTTTCTTATACATAAAAATATTCCATAACATTCATCTATCAAACCTTGTTCAGCTATTCTCCAAGTGATAGGCATCCATTCACTTTTCAGTTTCTTGCCACTACAGAAAGGTTGTCTGCTAGAGTATCTAGCAACAAAAATGCTAGGGAACAGAGTAACAAGAGTCTGCATTAATCTTGTAGTCTTTCATCATGTACCTTGCACACAATGCCCCATTTGCATAGGGTAACAAGTCTGTGCAGAGACAAGTCTTGTGCAAACTTGACTCTTGTTGTCTTTGGCTGGTTGGATCTCAGTCAGCTCACTCTTGGGAATGGATGTTGAGGGTGTGGGTTTTGCTTCACTAGCTAAAGATCTGGGACACACCCTGTAGACACGCCAGCACAGGCATCGAACATGCACCAAATCAAGATCGCCCCCACCATCTCAGGAGTTGGGCTCCTGGACCAAAGCTAAACACATACTTGTTGTTGAGGCACATTGGCAAGGGAGATGAGAGGGTTATAAGTGCAGGAAAGCAGAGGAAGAGAAAGGAAGCAGGGAAGCAGGGAAGCAGGGAAGCAGGAGGAGAGACAAAATGATGTAAACAAGCAATAAAGCTTTTTTAACTGCATTAGTGGTGTCAGAACTATTCTGTCATATCTGGAAATTTCCATCTTTTGAAGGTTGTAGAGATGAAGATAATTGTGGGTAAATGTTCAGACACCATTTGGTGTCAGCAGGTCTGCACTAGCTGAAGACCCCAACAGTTGTCTAAAATAGTTTTGCACTTGTGAGTCCCTTTCCCCCCTTTAATATCTTTTTGAGATATAAGCCCAGTAGAAAAACTGTTAGATCAAAGGTATGTACAATTTGATAACACTTTGGGTATAGTTCCAAATTGCTCTCCAGAATGGTTGGCTCCATTCACAGTTCCACAAACAATGTATTAGTGTCCCAGTTCTCCCACATCCCCTCCAACATTCATCATTATCTTTTCCTGTCATCTAAGCCAATCTGAGAGGTGTATAGTGGTATCTCAGAATTGTTTTAATTTGCATTTCTCTGATCAATAGTGATTTAGAGCACCTTTTCATATGACTAGAAATAGTTTCATTTTATTTTTCAGAGAATTATCTCTTCATACCCTTTCAACATTTATGAAGTGGAGAATAGCTTGAATTCTTATAGATCTGGGTCTATATATTTTAGAAAAGAGGCCTTTACCAGAACCTTCAATTATAAATGTTTTCACAGTTTATTTCTTCCCTTCTAAACTTGTCTGCATTAGTTATGTTTGTACAAAAAAAATTAATTTAATATAATGAAAATAATCTATTTTGTGTTCAATCATGACCTTCAATTCTTCTTTGGTCACAAATCCCTTCTTTCTCCACAGATCTGAGGGGTAAATTATCCTATATTTTTCTAATTTTCTTATAGTATCACTCTTTATGTCTATATCATGAACCCATTTTGATCTTATCTTGGTTTATATTGTTAGGTGTGAGTCAGTGCCTTGTTTCTGTCATACTAATTTCCAAAATTTCCCAGAAATTTTTGTTAAATAGTGTGTTGTTATACCAAAGACTGGGGTCTTTGGGTTTGTCAAACACTAGATTACTATAGACATTGCCTATTTTGTTTTGTGAACCTAGCTTATTCCACTTATCAACTACTCTATTTTTTAGCCAGTGCAAATAGTTTTTATGACCGCTGCTTTATAATATAATTTTAAAACCAGCACAGCTAAAACACCTTCATTTGCATTTTTTCCATTAATAAATTTCCATTCCATTGAAATTTTTGACTTTTTTGTTCTTCCAGATTAATTTTATTATTTTTTCAAGCTTAGAAAAATACTTTCTTTGATTGGTATGGCATTGAATAAGTAGATTAATAATAATAGGTAGTACTGTAATTTTTATTATATTTTCTCAGCTTATGCATGAGCACTTGATATTTTCTCAATTGATTAGATCAGACTTTATTTGAATGGAAAGTGTTTTGTAATTGTGTTCATATAGTTCCTGACTTTGCCCTGGCAAATACCCTCCCAAATATTTTATATTATCTACAATTGTTTTAAATGGGATTTCTCTTTTTATCTCTTACTGCTAGACTTTGTTGGTAATATATAAACATGCTGATGAGTTTTGGGGATTTATTTTATATTTTGTGATTTTGCTAAATTTCTGAATTTTTTCTAGTAGTTTTTTAATTGATTCTCTAGGATTCTCTAAGTATACCACATATCATCTGCAAAGAGTGATAATTTGGTTTCCTCATGACCTACTCTAATTCCTTTAATCTCTTTTTCTTCTCTTATTGTCAAAACTAATGGTGATAGTTGTTAACCTTGTTTCACCCCAATCATTTACAGAATAGTTCTAGTTTGTAAGTTTTTCCTCATTACATAAGATGCTTATTGATCATCTTAATTAGATGCCATTGATCCATTTTAAGGAAAACATTATTTTTTCCTATACTCTCTAGCATGTTTTTTTTTTTTTAATAGAAATGGGTTTTGGATTTTATCAAATAATTTTTCTGCATTTATTGAGATAATCATATCATTTTTTTCAGTTTGGTTGATATAATCAATTATGCTAATAGTCTTCCTAATATTAATCCATCCCTACATTCCTGAAATAAATCCTACTTGGTCATGTTGTATTATCCTGATGATTACTTTCAGCAATTCTTTTGCTATTATTTTATTTTTTTGCATCAATTTTCATTAAGGTAATTAGTCTATAACTTTCTTTCTCTCTTTTGACCCTACCTGCTTTAGGTGTCAGCACCATATCTAAGTTATAAAAGGAATTTGGTAAGACTCCTTTGTTCCCTATTTTTTAAACTAGTTTGCATAGTTTTGGAATTAATTGTTCTTTAAATGTTTGATAAAATTCACAAGTAATTCCATCTGGCCTTGGAGATTTTTTTAAGGAATTGATTAATAGCTTGTTCATTTTTTTTCTGTAAAATGGAACTATTTAAGTAATTTTATTTCTGTTTATCTGATCAATCTACATTCATCAGGAATTCCTCGGTTTTACTTAGATTATCAAGTTTATTGACATAAAGTTGGGCAAAATAACTCCCAATTATTGCTCTAATTTCCTCTTTATTGGGGGAAAGTTCTCTTTTTTTTTTTTCATTGTTGGGACTAATAATTTTATTTTCTTTTTTCTAAAAAAAAATAATTAAAATTTATCAATTTTGCTGTTTTTTCATAAAAAAAATTCTTAGTTTTACTTATTCAATGATTTTCTTTTTTTTTAAGTCCATCTTTATTTGAGTATAATTGTCTTCTTTTGTAATCTTTTAATTTTTATTTCAAACCTTTTAATAAGAGCTCCAAAGGTTTTACCAGATTTTCTGTTTTTCTCCCTGAGGCAATTGGGATTAAGTGACTTGCCCAGGGTCACACTGTTAGGAAATGTTAAGTGTCTGAGACCAAATTTGAATTCAGGTACTTCTGACTTCATGGCTGAAGCTCTATCCACTGCACCACCTTGCTGCCCCTCAGTGGTTTTCTAACTTTCACTTTTGGTTGCATCCCACAAATTTTGGTATGTTGTCTCATTTTCATTCTCTTGGATGAAATTATTGATTATGTCTATGATTTGTTGTTTCAACCATTCATTCTTTGGGATTAGAGTAACTAGTTTCCAATTATTTTTTTAAAATCTATTTTCCCCTGTCCTTTTAGTACATGTAATTTTTATTACATTTTGATCTGGAAAAAAATGCACTTATTATTTCTGCTTTTCTGCATTTCATTTTGAGGTTTTTGTGCCCTAATACATGAATACATGATGAATTTTTGTATAGCTTCCATGAACCACCAAATATATATATATTCCTTTCTGTCTCTATTCAATTTTCTCCAAAATTTCTCTATCATACTTAACTTTTCTAAAATTACATTTACCTTCTAAACTTCTTATTTATATTGTGGTTTGATTTATCTAGTTATGAGAGAGCAAAGTTGAGACCCTCCACTAGTTTAATTTTGCTGTCTATTTCTTGCAGCTCTTTTAACTTCTGGTTTAGTAATTTGGATGCTATACTACTTGGATGCATAGATGTATAGTGCTGATATTATTTCATTATCTATGGTACCCTTTAGCATGATATAGTTTCCTTTCTTATCTCTTTTAAATAAATCGATTTTTGCTTTTCCTTGATCTGCAATCAGGATTGCTACCCCTTCTTTTTTATGTTTCACCTGAAGCAAAATAGGTTCTGCTCCAGCCTTTTATCTTTACTCTGTATGTATCACTCTGTTTTAAATGTGTTTCTTGTAAACAACAATTTGTTGGGTTCTGTATTTTCATCCAGTTTGTATTTCTCTCTCATTTTATGAGAGAGTTCATCACATTCACGTTCACAGATAAAATTACTAACTCTGTATTTCCTGCCTTCTTATTTTCACCCAGTTATACTTTTCTCTTTTCTTTCCCCCTTTCTCTCCTTCCCAGTATTTTGCTTCTGACCATCCTCTCCCTCAGAGAGCATTCCCCTTTTACAAGCCTTTCCCTTTTTTATACCTTTCCCTTGCTACTTCCCTTTTCCCTTGTTTAGCCTTCCCCTTTTTATTTTCCCTTTCTCGTCCCACTTCTGTATAAGGTGAGAGAAATTTCTCTGTAAAACTGAATAAGTTTGATATTCTCTCTTTGAGCCAAATCTGATGAGAGTAAGATTCACAATATGTTCATTCCCCTTCCTCCTTTCCCTCAAAGGTCTTTTTCGTTTTGAGGCCTTTAACCAGACATAACCAATGAATTCTTTCAATGTCTATTTTACCTTCTCGTTCTAGGGTATCAGGGCAGTTTTCTTTGATGATTTCCTGAAAGATGATGTCTAGGGTCTTTTTTTCCAGCATGGTTTTTGGGAAGTCCAATAATTCTTAGTTTGTCTTTTAGATCTATTTTCCAGGTCAGTTGTTTTTCCAATGATGCATTTTATATATATTTTTTTCATTTTTAGGGTTTTGTTTGACTGATTCTTGTTGACTCATTGGAGTCATTAATTTCCATTTGTTCAAATCTAATTTGCAGTGAATTATTTTCTTTAGTTACCTTTTTCACTCTTTTTTGTTTTGCCAATTCAATTTTTAAATTTGCCATTTCAATTTTTAAATGAGTTGTTTAGTTCATTGCATTTTTTCCATTTCACAAATTCTGTTTTTCAACAAATTGATTTCATTTTTATATCTGTTTTGTAAGGAGTTACATGCTTTTTCCATTTTGTCAGATCAATTTTGTAGGGAGTTTATGTTTTTCCCATTTCATTATAGCTATTTTTAAAGAGTTTTCTTCAGATAATTTCTGATTTTCCTTTTCCATACTAGCTTGCAAAGATCTCATTTCCTTTCTCCATTTTTCTTCTTACTCTCTTTTAATATCCTTTTTTGAGTTCTTCCAAGAGAGTTTTGTGAAATGGGGACTAATGCATATTATTCTTTGGATCTTTATCTGAAACTGAATTGACTTTAGGAAACTCAGGTTTTGAAGTCTGTTCTCTCTATAAAAGATGTCTATAGTCAAGAGTTCTTCCTCTTTCTTTTCTTTGATCTTATTTTGTTCTTATTCTTTTCTCTCTAAGGCCCACTCTGTCACTGTTTCTGTCTCTCTGTCTCTGACTATCTGCCTATATGATGTGTGTATGTGATCTCCCCTGCAAGTATAGTGGCCACTCAAGAACAAAATATTACTGTTGATTTGCCCCTCTTTAGGAAATGTAGTCTCTTGCAGTCCCAACTCAGCATATTTTCCACACAATGCAGATACCTGATCAATTAATTTAATACACTGTAGGTCAGAACCTCTTGGCTTAAAGGAGTTGAGTCTTTGTAGTAGAAGTGGAGATTACAAGCATTTAACATGTACAGTTAATTCATATGTTCTTACCTGACTTTTGTCATGTATCACCAATTGCTTGTTAGGTATTTTGAACTTGATACACCATAGGCATCTCAAACTTCATATACCCATGAAGAATACATTTTATTTTTTCTTCAAAATGCATTCTTTCCCCCCTACTCATGAATTTTCTTTTTATTTTCTAGAATGCCATCATCCTCCCAATCACCCAGGTTCACAACTTTAGTGTTATACTTTTCTGAAGTCCTTTCAAAGTATCTTCTTCTGTTTCTGCCTTTCCAAATATTTTGATTTCTGTCACTCCAAAACTAGTTCAGAGGCTTAATCTGCTGTTGATTTGAAGGAAGTTCAAAGAAGTTCAGACAGAAATGTATCTCCTTTGAGCCATCTTGGCTCTGCCTTCAGCATCTTTCTTTTAAAATATATCTTCTTATTTTTTCTAAGGCAGATATTTTGTAAATTAATTTTATTAACACTAAACAGGAATTTTAGAAGGTAAAAAACTTTAAATTTACAACATTGCAGAATAAGATACAAAAATCTAAGCTTCATATACTGAGTATGCTGGAATTAGTGTAAGACCCTACGAATTTCTTATTGTCTTTATATTGGCCCCCAAGGAGCTGACATTCCTTTGAAGTAAACAATATAATTAGTGGAGGAAATAACTACATGTATAAGGTTAGTAAGCACTTTTCCTAAAGAAGCTGAACTCCTTTAAGCCAAGGGGTTCTGACCTACTGTGTGATAAATGAATTGATCAGGCATCTGCAATGTCTGAAAAATATGCTGAGGTGGGACTGCAAAAGACCAGATTTACTAAGGAAGGGCAAATCAATAGTAATATTTTGTCCTTGAGTAGCCACTATACTTGCAGGTGAGATCACACACACACACACACACACACACAGAGTTAGAGACAGAGAGACACACAGAAAGACAGAGACACAGAAACAGAAACAAAGTGTGACATAGAGAAAAAAGAATAAGAACAAAAAGAACACAATAAAAGAAAAGAAGGAGGAAGGACAACTAACATAGATCTTAGACTCATCAGTATAAACATGGTTATTGAGCTTATGGGAATTAGAAATATTATCAAGTAAAATAGTATATAAAAAAAATAAAACTGAACAGAGCCCAAGGGTGATACTCACAGTTATGAGGCATGATATGGATTCAGATATAACAAAAAGTATTAGAATCAAGTGAGAAGAACCACAAACACTAAGAGATGAAAAAGTATCCAGAAGATCAACAGCCAAAAACACAGAGACAAAAAGAAGGATGAACATCTAGAAAAGACAAATAAATTTGACAACTGAGAGATCATGTATATTGGAAAGAGTGCTTACAGTTGAATCATGAGGTTGAAAAACAAATTGTAGGGTATATATAATATATAATATTTTAATAGGTTTATAACACAAGAGGAACAACAGGATGATAGCTAATGAAAATATTGGAATCTATTAAATATATTCAATTTTATTTTTTAATTTTGAGGAAGAAATAATGTGTGTGTGCATTCATGTATGAGCGTGTGTTTGTGTTTGCATTTGTGTGTGTGTATCAATAAGAGAGGAAGAAAAACTAGGAAATCATGCATTCTCTTCAGGTAGATGCAATAAAAGATGGAATAAAAATCAAACAAAGGTTGATTACACTTTGAAGGCATAAAGGCTCTGAGGTAAGTAGTCAGATCAATCTATTATATTAATAACAGCACATGGGGGTAGGAAAGACTGATTTCTTTGTGCCCTATGTACTATGGTAGCACATATCTTCAAGTAGAATTTATTAGCTTCCTACATTTAGCCATTTGAAAAGGTAAGACTGCCAGAGTTCAAGAAAAGGTGAATTAGAAGTGGTTTAATTTAGTGAAGAATTTCTGTAATGATTTCTTGCTACAGAATATTCCAAATATTTAATTTACAAATTTGATATACTCATCTCTTCTCCACCGTTCAATGCATGTTATAATTATATATTATAATCATTATATATGTATATCATATACATATATATTTACATAATAATGACTTGAATTTTTCTCATCAGAAATGTCTCAGTATCTTGGTTATTTTGCAAAATACTTTTCCATCTGACGTTGTGTGTAAATCAGTACTAACATAACTTACTTAATGCTATTGTAGTATTTATTATCATCCTATTAAAATAAATCCTTGGTTACATGCATGGAGATACTCTGGCCTACAGTAAAACAAATTTCCAATGACTATACCACCCAAATAAAAAATTCGTCTAATTGGTTTCACAAAATCTTATAACTGAATGGTTCCTATGTAGCAATAAAAGTAGTTGTAGCCCTCAGGGCACAGACATGACTTGAGCAGCCCAGGGTAAGTCATAAAGGTTCAGGAAGAATGATATGAATCAGTTTCCCAATATATAGTTCACAGTGAGACAGTAGAAGCACAGAACATATTTTTATTTGTACATGCAAAATAGTTTCTGATAATAAAAATGTCACCATATGATATTGCAAGGAATTCCTCACCCTACTGCTCCTCAGAGGGATTCATAACAATGTAACCAGCACTTGCTGTTCTCTGTGGATTTCAAAATGCAAATTGATTTGTTCATTTTGCTGGTTTAGAGAAACATAATATGTGCTTTCTATCCCAAGAGATCTTTTGGTTTTTCTTGACTAAAAACAAAATACTTTTTAATCCTTGTGAGTAAGTGTCCCTTAGTCACATTTAAAGTGAAACAACTCTCCTTAAATAGCTGGATAATTTCTTTTTTTCCACATTATTTGTTTTTTCTGATTAATCAGGTAAAATTCTCAAAACAATGTTTTTTTTTTTTAGTCAAATAAACAAAATTTGTCAATATGTTTAAATCCTGTCTTACTCTGAACCTTGGTAACAATAAATAAAGTTGTACTGTCAAACTCTTTTTCCAAAAGACTTTGACAAAATTATGGAGATTGCTGTAGGCAATATTTTTTTTTAAAGTCGATACAATTTGGATGGCAGTGAGAAATAATTTATAAACCAAGTGAATTGTGGGGGAAAAACTTCCTTTACAATAAGATTGATAAAATGACATGTTTTTATATAGTAGTGGTTTTAGGATACCTTTTTCACTTTCTTTAATTAGTGTGTAAGGTCTATGTAAATTCATGAGGCCCAGGACTCAGGGCAATATTCTAGAGTTTTACAGGATCTTAGAGAGCCAGCATGGAAAATTTAGGAGGTATATCTTATGTTTCAAATTTTTAGCTCTTCTTATTAGAATATTGTTAGAATGTTGATTCAAAGACCCATGAAGCTATGAGATGGAAATTAATCCCTCAAAACAACAACAACAAGTATTTATTGAATTTTTGCTGTGTTCCTGATTTCATGTTAGTCACTAGAGATATAATAACAAAAAAACAATATTGTCTTTTAAGTCATTTCATACATATATAAATCTAATAAAAATTAGCATATACAAATAATGTACAAAAACAATAAAGATGAAGTCTAACATTTATGCCTTCTGACCTACAGTATTCCAGGCCCTCTGATCCTTTATTTTAAAAGCTGCTAAATGCTGGATAATCCTGACTGTAGCTCCTTGATATATGAATTATTTTTGTCCTTCAACTTGCAGTATTTTTCCTTGAGATTATAGTTTTGGAGTTTCACAACAATGTTCCTTGGGGTTTTCCTTGTGGGATCTCTTTCCAGAGATGATCGATGGATTCTTTCAATTAGGATTTGTCTTTGTATTTCAAGAATATTGTGACAATTGTTTTTTTTTTGTGTGTGTGTGTGTGTGTGTTTTGTCATGGCCTTCAGATAGGACAATAATTTTTAAATTATCTCTTCTGGATCTGGATCTATTTTTAATGTCAGCTGTTTTTCCAATGAGGAATTGTACATTTTTTTCATTCTTTTTTGTTTGACTGATTCTTGCTGCCTCACAAAATCATTATCTTCCACTTATTCTTTCTAGTTTTTAATGTATGATTTTCTTCAGTTACCTTTCGTGTGTGTGTGTGTGTGTGTGTGTGTGTGTGTATTTCCATTTGATTAGTCCTACTGTTTAAGGAGGTTTTTTTTTTTTTCAGTTTCTTTTTCTTTCCTTTTCTAAGCTGTTGACTTTCTCCTACATACCTTTCATTTTCTTTTTCTCATTTTTTTTCTCCTACCTCTAATTTGCCTTTTGAAGTCTTTTATGAGCCCTTCCAAAAAGCCTCTTTGGGCTTCAGACCAATTCATATCACTTTCTGAGATTTCCTCCGTGGCATTCTATCCTCTTCTGAGTTTATATTTTGGTTGGTCCAGTCACCATAGTAGCTTTCTATGGCCAAAGTTCTTTTCCATTTCTTGTTAATTTTCTTTTTTTTCTTTTGGTATTTTCTTTTCTTTTCTTTCATTCTTTTTTTAACTTTTAAGATGGTACTCTGCTCCTGAGGCAAAGGGGGTGCTGTGCTAAATTCCTGTGCAGCCTTGGCTTTGAGAATAGGAGCCCATTGTGTTTGCAGGAGATAGCTTTGCTTGCTCTGTTCAGGAAACATCCTGGTTTCTCAGCGTTTGCCTCCTAAGCTAGGAGTGGAAGCTGTCCCAGTGATTTGTTCCTCTACTGAGCCAGGTCTGAGTATCTTGTTATTGTTGTGACTAAGATCCTCTCAATGGCTTTCCAAAAATCTGATTTCAGCAACACATCCTTTGCACCCCAGTGAGATTATTGACCTTTTTTTTGAAATTTTTTTTCCATTTATTTTCAGCTGGAGAGTGGTTTCATTCCATCAGACTCTGTTCTGAGGCCTGGTTTCATGTGGTTTTTGATAAAAACTGGGAGAGCTCAAGCAGTTTCTTGGCTGTATTTTGTCATATTTGCTTCACTCCAAGTCTGGCATTTATGCATTGAAGAATAAATACTTATTGTCCAGAATGTTATATGATATAGTAGAAAATTATATGGTTTTAAATCAAAACTCCAACCAAATCCCAATTTTACATTTACTATTTGTCACAGATCTCCATAGGAAATAGTTTGCTAGTGGTCAGCTGGTTGTCTGGTACTAGTTTTGCAAGTATCCCTTCTTCTTTCTCTCAAGCTATATTCAAATTCAAATTAATCAATTTCATCAACTTTTTATTAAGCACTCACTATGGACCAGGACAAAACTAAATCCTGAGGGTAAAAGGAAAGGAAGAAAATCATCTTTTTAAAGTGCCTGTCATGTGTCAAACATTGCACTTTGCAAATATAATTTTACTTGATCCTTACAATAATCCTATAAATTAAGTGTTGTTATTTTCATTACTTTTTATTTGCTAAAATAAACCAAGTCAAACAGATTATGTGTTTTGCCTTGAGTAGGCAGTTAATAAAATGCCTGAGTCAGGATTTGAACTAGATCTTGATAGCTATTCCCTAACTCCAAACTGCTTAGTAAAGAAACTTACATTTATGTAGGAGAGATAAAATAATCACATAGGTAAAAATAAGGTAAATTTAAAGAGAAAGACTGTAGTATCTAGGGTGAGAGAATGAGGTGAGAAAGGACTGATGCAGAAAGTGAGACTTCAGATGTTTCTTGAAAGGAGTCATGAATATGAAAATATAGAAGTGAAGAGGGAGATTTCAGGAATGACAGAAAGCCACAGGAAAGGCATGGAAGTAGCAGATGGGAAATCTCTTTTCTTTCTTTCTTCCTTTTTTTTAGAACCATTTTTAAGGAATAAAATTTACACAAAATTGGTCAAATCATGGATTTTATGGAATGGAAATAAGTATAAATAGATAAGAAGAAAGAAATTAGGCTATAAAATATTTAAATATATAAAAATCCAGACCTAGGTACCTGGAGAAAATGTTGTGAATGTAGAAAAGACAAGGTGAGGCACTTATTGACTATTGCTAGTGAGTAAAAGCCGGGAGATAGGGATGACAATACATTTGTGATTCTGAGTGTCTTGGAGAATGGAGGTACTATTCACATTAATTGGTATATTCAAAAAAATACTCTGCTTTCATTCTAAATGGGGGAGATAGGGAATTCATAATATATTGTTTATGAATGTAAAGAAAATATATCCAAAATTAATGTAAGATAATTTCTATTAAAATAAAGTCACTATATTTTCTTTATATTTATTTGCCTAAACTTAGATAATTCAGCATTTCAGGAATCTTTCAGAGCTTATCCTTGTCCTGTTACTTTACATTTCATGGTGAAATATAAATGACATTAAAAAAATACTGATTAGTATTTTACTCAGAAAGGGACTGAAGCAGATATTCTCATTAACATAGAAGTGAAAGCCATCACCAGAGCCTCTTTTTTCACTGATAAATTCCTTTTTTTTCTATTTTTTTCCTTTTTAAAATATATTTCCTCATTTCTGGTTTCCATTCTCTTTAAACATCTAAAGTTTTACTTATGCCTAGAAAGCTGTATTATTCATAGGAAAAGGAAGTTGTGACATGAATACAGAGTACTAGTGCTTTATATTACTTTCAGGCTGGACTTTTCACAGTTTAGAGCACTTCCAAAGTAAAGGGAGCTGTGTCATTGGAAACTGTGTTTTGTCATCTTCAGTAAAAGTCACATTTCACTGTCACTTAGATTAGCAACAATACAATATGATTATTTCAGTTCAAAATAATAGTATAACATTAAAACACCATTAAAATTTATTCAGCTTTGGGTGTTTGTTTTTGTTGTTAATGTTTGGTTTTTAGCTCTCTGGTGCATTTTGGATAGATTTTTTTCATAACTTTTTATTTATTTTATTCTTTCTAATTTGTTAGCTATAATAGCAAGGTTATCATTAGAAAGATAACTATTGTCTTTCATAACTTTCACAACAAAATTTGATTTAATGCAGAGCTTTGTAAGGTTAACTAGAAGTACATAGGTGAGATTAGAAGTAGAGGAGTGGAAAACTAACCAAGGCTCATCTAACTGGCTCATTAATTTTGAAATGCAGAGATACTTGAATTGTTCATAAAGGAATACTTTAGAACAGTGGTTACTCTTTCAAAAGCCACAAGCCAGGAGTGACTAATATATCTTTTTTTTTTTTTTTCAGTTAGAGGAAACCACTGTGAAAGTATTATGTTCCTATTTCAACTGGAATATTAAGGTATTTCATAAAATACATGTAACTGGAAAATGAGGTGAACAAGTATTGAAATCTCTTTCTGAATCTAAGGGTAAATGATACAGCTTACCCAAGTGTAATTATCATTTTTCTTTCTATGTTTGTTGGTTTGTTAGTCTTTTTTTTTCTGGACTTATGATTCTATCAGTGTAGAGAAATTCTAGGGAAGAATGCCCTCTCCCATTACAAAACACTGATCTACTTGACAATTTAAATTAATAGTATCTTTTCAGGGACACAGGAAGGTTTAGTGACTTCCTAGAAACAGAAAACCAGTACAATAAATTGTGATTTAAATCCACATTTTAAATTCACCTTATAAATCTTGGTTTACCAGCTTTGTATACTGTTATACCACTTTTACATAACAAGTTTCTTAGTTTGATTTCATTATAAAAGGATGTATGTTGAGAAATGGAGTAAAGATGAGAATTGAGGGTTCATTTTTGGTTATCACCAAATATTTGTTCTTTACAGTTACTTAGAAAACAAGATAAAATATTGATTGGAAAGTCAATAAAGGGTTACAATGAGTCTTTTATTTTATTTCTTTTACCAAGTAACATAAGAAAATATACAGGAACATCAGTAGACACTGCAGGGGGATTTGGCCAGGACAACCATAAAACTACCAGGATCAGGAAACATGTCCATATATAAAGAGAGTAAAAAACCTGAGACTGAATGAACATCTGTATAGGAAATATAGGGACAGAAAAAGATCCTGTAAAATAGTGCAAGGATCAAAAATGAATATTATCTATAGTTCAATTGCCAAGTACCCAATTGCAGGTCAGAGTTTTAGGTTGGAGAGGAATGGTTATATGTGAGGGGGTCTTAGGTGTATAGATTTTTTACTTTAAAGCCAGGAAAAGCATGGCTACTCAATTTGAGACTTTACTCAGCCTATAAACCTGAAATGAAATAACCATAGCAGAAGATCAAAGAAAACTCAACAATTCAATGACTCCGAAGCTTCATAACCTCCCAGGCAAACAATGACTCATTCCAAAAGCAGTCTACTGAAAACATAACTTCATACAAGATAATAGTGACCCAACTATGGGCTATAAACTTGCAGAATGCAGACAAGAAGATCAGTAATAGGATTTCTCATTTGGTCACACCAGTATGGAAACACTAAAATCTTTCAGCTTCCTAGACTATCTGTAAAAGCAATAGAGAGCTTTGGAAACACAGAAACACAGTCCAATATGCTCCACATCCCTCCCACCCCCCGGAAAAATGAGAATAATGCTTACATAAGCTAACTAATATAAAATACAAGGATGAAAAGTAGTCTTGAAGAATGGGGGGGAAGGGGAGGATCCTATGATGAAGAATTCTTACAGTGACAGAGAAGCCTCAAACACAAAATTAGAAGATTTTTGGATTGATACATTTATAGAGAAAGCTTCAAAGAATGATTCAGACTGAATATAAGCCCAACAAGGATATGCAGAAGAATAAAAAAAGACTTTAAAAGGAGAATTAAAAACAAAAAGCACAAACAGATACACAGATCACATAATGTTTACAGTCATTAATAAAAAGAATTGAATACCTTACATATATTATATACATATAATATATACTACATATATTACGTTTACCTTACATACATTCCGAAAGTCAAGGATAAAGGATTATGACCAAAAATAATTATCTAGAAAAAATTGAGTATAATTCTAAGTAGGAGAGGTTATGGATATTTTATGAAATACAGAACTTTTGGTTATTTCCATTGAAAAGATAAACACTAAATAGAAAATAAGACAGTCAAACAGTGTCCTCAAGAGAAGTAAACTCAAAAAAGGTAAACATGACTAAAAAATCATAAGGAACTAAACAAAATTAAATTATTCTTCTTCTTACATGGAGAAATTATACATATAATATCAAAAATTTAAATATCATGAAAAGTCTTACAGAGAATTTAATTAAAGTGCCTTTGGAGAGCTTCTATTTTGTTCACATAGCCTCAAAAGAAGAATGCTACTTGAGGGAAAAGCAATGTACTAGGAGTGGAAAAAGGGACATATGAGGAAAATTATTTCACAAAAATATTGCATACATAAAAGATTTTATATAATGGAAAAAGAAACTTTTGAAAGAGGACACTTGAACCTTGTTCTAATCTGAACTATTTCATACATACAATTGAGGACAAAATTATTCTTACCTAACACGAGAATAGGATTAAAAGGAATTAAGAGGGAACATATTAAGAAGGGCATATAAAGGAAGGCAGTGGTCAAAAGCAAAACAGACTTTCTAAGGGAACAAAGTAAAAAGTGACCATAAACATAATAGAATAGAATGAAAGAAAATGAGCTATTGACAATCAAAACTGTGAATATCAATGGTATGAACTCATACATAAGAAATATATAACATATAAACAAATAAAAAAGACAGCTATATGGATAAGAAATTAGAACCAATAATATGTTGTTCAAAAGAAACACATGAAGCAGAAATATAACGATTTAAATTAAGGGTCTAGAGAAGCATATGTTATTCTCTAGCTGAAGTTAAAAAGGGAGAGGTGGTAATCATAATGTCAGACAAAGCAAAAGGGAAAAAACCTAATTAAAATTAAAAATTTGAGTAAAATATATATTGCTGCAAGGTACCATTAGAAGATGAATTAACATCAGTAGTAAACATATATACACCAAATGGCATAGAATATCAATTGTTAAAACAAGAATTAAATAAGTTCTAGGAGGAAACACACCGTAGTTTGAATTTGGGGAAAAATTAATGAGTTTTGTATTGATCAAGTTGAATTTAAGATAAATATAAATAATTCATTTGTAAATGCCCAATAAATATTTGATGATAGGGACCTAGATCTTAGGAGGAAAATATATCATATAAATAAATGAGACATATCTGCATAAAGATGATAGTTAGGTGATGAAATCACCAAAGGACAAAAATGATTACATAAATGCAAAGATCCAGAAGAAAATGGTTTATGCCCACAGTCTGAGATAAATATGTGAAATGGGTAAGAAAACCAAGGATTGGATAAATAAAAAGGAGAACCATGAGAAACCAATTTTATTATAAGTTAGTTTCCAGTTAGAAATATTGATTACCAGTGTCTAATGCCTGCAAAAAGCCTTATAAGAATAAAAACCATGGAAATACCACAAGATCTATTAATTAATTTATTAGTTGAAAGTTAATTAATAATTTAGGAGCTAGAAAAATGAGGCCCAGAGAAATGAAGATACTTCTTCAATGTGACATAAATAGCATGTGACAGATTCAGCATTCATATTCACATCATTTCATTTCAAATCCAGCACTCTTTCCATTATAAAGAAACTCCTTCATTTCCAAATCAAAAGAAATAGCCAAATAAATTTTACTAAAAATGGGTTTCTCTTAACCAATTTAGAGAGAATATAGTTTATTTCTCAATTACAAATTTCATAATTAATGATTGAACATATATATATATATATACAACATTAAATGTAACTCAATAATTAATCAACAATAAATAATAATGATAAATAATAATAAATTGTCAAAGGATACGAAGTAGCAGTTTTCAAAAGAAGAAATTTGTAAAAAAAAAAAGCTCTTCACTAAAAGACAAACTGAGACATTGATAAAGTCTGACATTTTTGGTAATGTTCCCTAACTGTCCCTTAACAGTTCAAAGAAGTTCTCTTCTTTTAAGTTATATTTGATCATTATAATTTTGCAGCCTTCACACTTGCCTTTTTTTAACAGATGAAAAGATAGAAGAGACCACCAAAACTGCCAGGCAAACACTCACATTGTCAATACAGAGTGTTATATAGCAAGAAATTGGAGCCAAGAGAGCCTATGTGAATTTCTCAAGGTCACAGGGTTGTGAGAATCAAAAGTAGAATTCAAATAGAGGCTTTCTGACTTCAAAGTTAGTCCTCTTTCCCACAGTTCCATATTTTATTCTTCTCATTTACATTTTCTTAGTTATTGTTATTTTATTGCCCTTCTAATTACTTTATTTGCCATAAATTCATATATATCTTCATAATTTTTAATGGAGTTAGGAAGAGTTGGACACACTTAATTGATTATTAAATCATGACCAAATGGTTCTGCAATATTGCATAAAGCTGAAGCATCTTATACAGGGGTCCTCAAACTTTTTAAATAAAGGGCCAGTTCACTGTCCCTCAGACTATTGGAGGGCCGGACTACAGTAAAAACAAAAACTTTGTTTTGTGGGCCTTTAAATAAACTTCATAGCCCTGGGTGAGGGGAATAATCGTCCTCAGATGCAGCATCTGGCCCCTGGGCCATAGTTTGAGGATCCCTGAATTCTAGATGAAGCTGGTGGATAGAGTCCTGGGCCTGGATTTAGAAAGATCCTCTCAGACTCTTTTTAGCTGTGTGATGTTAGGCAAGTCACTTAAGTTTGATTTACCTGTTTCTTATCTGTAAAATGAACACACATTGGAAAAGAAATGGCAAACTGTCCCTGTATCACACAGAGTAAGATACAACCAAATAACAAAATTATAGAGGTACTTTCTTCTTCTGAATTTAGTTCTTGAGATTCTCTTTAATTCGTAGTTTTTTTTTTCATTGTATTTTGAGTTTTCTACTGTTTACCCATACATTTGGTCTTAATTACTAGAAGAAAACTTTTTCCAGAGCCAAGATCCATTCCTTCCACACCTATCAACCTGGTTAGCAGACTTTCATTTGTTCTATACCTAATGTGGCATGGATATTATGGCTATCAATATGATAATTCTAAATGGAGTGTTTGTTCTTGATTCAGTTTCCTGTCCTCTGGTGGTTTTGAATTAGGTCAACAGGGAACAAAATCATGTAGTAGTTACTAAATATAATAATTTGGTTCAGTTTCAATATGCCTCAAATTACTGCAACATTCATTGGCCAAACATGAACTGTTTAACATAGAAAACTTTTCACTTTCCTAAGTTGTTCCTTACACACTAGTGGATTTGTAACTGGCAACATCTTTAAACTCCTTTCTTATAGATTATGTGACCCTGAACTGCACTGATGAACTTTATAATGTTTTCTTTTTGTTTTAAGTTACTAATTGATCTGGTCCTTTTGTTTTTAACCTTTTCTCGTCATTTCCACAAAAGTTCAGCTACAAGTTCTCATTTGTCAATTTTAATAGAATTTCTTTGATGATTGAATCTATTACAACTCTGTTTTGGGGGAGATTTCACAAGATAAAGGATTAAACAGACTAGAAAGGACAAAATGACCATTTCATATATGTAGTACTAAAGAATGTCAGCATAAACAAAACCAAATGAGGTGTAAAAATAAGAAAAGTTATAAGTTTGGGAAAAGCATTTTCATCAAATACTGTAAGCAAACAGAGACATGACAAATCAATATGTAATTATCACAGTTTGACAATGAAATAAAAGCTATCAAATCTTATGTAACAAATCTGCATATCACTAATAATAAAAGAAATGTAACTTACAAAAATGATCCATTGCCTCATCTCTATTTATTTATTATTTTTAAAATTCTATTTTATGTTTAATTCTTTTTTTAAATTTTCATTTCCAAAGTCTCTGTCTCCCTCTTCACTAATCACTGAGAAGACAAGAAAAACAAAACACATTACCATAATGCATAATCCTGCAAAAAAAAAATTAAGCATTAATCTTGTCCTAAAAAAAAAAAAAAAAGATGAAAATAGACTTCAATATATACTCTGACTTCACCAGTTCTGTCTCTGAATGTGGATAGTGAGTTTCTTCATGGGTCCTTTGGAATTGTGGTTGGTCATTACGCTAATCAGAGCTACTAAGTCTTTCAATATTGATTATCTTTTTCTATAATATTTAATAATATTCAATATTGAAAGACTCAATATTTCAAATTAAAATTTCAAAATTGAAAATTAATAATATTTAATAAATATTATTCTTCTCCTTGTTCTACTCATTTCACTTTTTTTCCAGTTCATACAAGTGTTTCCAGGTTGTTGTTGTTGTAGCTGTTGTTGCTGTTTTTGTTCTTTTTGATTTTGTTTGTTTCTAAAACCATCATCTTCAACATTTCTAACAAAACAATAACATTCTGCCATATTCATGACCATAACTTTTTCAATCATTGCCCAAGTAATGAACATGTCTTGAGTTTTCAAATCTTGGTGACCATAAAAAGCATGTTGTTAAAAATATTTTTGTAGATGAATTGTTTTTTCTTTCTTTGTCCTCTGTAAGTTATACATAATTTAATAACTTTTTGGAATAATTTAAAATTGCTTTGCATTGGATTACTTCCCAGCCTCCACAAAAGTACATTAGTGTATATATTTTTCACATCCCATCTAGTATTTGTCATTTCCCTTTTTATCACCTTAAGAAATCTGATAGTTATGAAGTGCTGTATATATAATAAAAATTATAATAATTTGAACTTCTCTAATTATTTAGAACATTTTTGTAGCTACTGATAACTTTGATTTTTTCCTTTTAAACCTGTCTAGTCATATAATTTGACCATTTATCCACTGAAGAGTGGCTCTTAATCGAGTGCATTTGTCACAGTTTCATATGTATGAGACCAGTTACATATGTATGAGACCTGTATCATCATACATATGTATGAGACTTTTATCAGAGAAAATTGTTACTCAGAATTTTTTTTTAATAATTTTCTTCCTATCTTCTAATTTTAGCTAAATTGCTTTGTTGGTTCAAAAACTAACATAATTAAAATTATGCATTTAACTTCTATGAACCCCTCTATCTCTTGATATAGTATTGCTAAGTCTCTTTGCTTCTGTTTCTTTTGTTGTTGTTGTTGTTAATTCCTTTTATTGTCTCAACCATTTTCCTCCTCCAGGTCAATTTAAAAAATTATTTTTCTTACCTCTATAAAGTAATTAAATTTTAGTTTGATAAGACATCAAAAAAGTAAACTTTTTAAGGCATTGTATAAGTAGCTTAATCTAAACCTATTTCTGCTGATAGTATTTTATGTAATCTTTTGCTCCCTTGTATCTTCACCAATGCCTGGGAACCTAAAATGTATCAATTATGCCAAAATGATGTATCTGTGGAAAGATTTATTTACTACCTTCTTACTCTGAGCTCTGAAAGTTCCTGTTTCAGGTTGGAGTCTACTAGCTTTTGTATTACTGAGTTTCATAAGACAGTCTTAGACTCAATCAATGTTAGCCCATTGTAAGGTTCTGTAGGTTCAGAACAACTTAACTAGTGGCTCCTCATTGTTCTGGGTCTCCTGCACTAATTATTCTATTGCAGGATGTCATTCTGGGCTAAAGACTAGAAATGAATTTTCACTATAATCATAGACTCAAAGCCACAAATCTACATGAGTAGATAGAACATGAGATTAAATTTATTTTAAAAAAGCCATGGTGTAAAGGTTACTAAATAAAAGAATGGGGATTGTGCTGTGTATGTATAAACATGTGCAAAAATATGTGCATGCACATGAGTGTAATTTATTAGAGGTGAAATGTAAATCACATATGTATCAAATAAGTTATAGATTGTGATGGGACAAAAAAACAAATAAACAAAAAACAGATGGTAGAATAAAGGAAGTATCCAGTCGAATTTTCCAAATATTCCTGTTCAAACAATTTTAAAATAATACCTCATTCTCGAGTCCGAGCCAACAAAATGTCAAGGTGAGATATTCTTCAAGGTGAAGACAATTTAGGATGATGAATGACAAGATTGTGAAGGTTGGCCTAGGACCAACATAGACAAAACACTGGAAGTAGGTCATGGCTACAAAAGCAGCAGCACCTTCAAGAGTTCTAAAGCTAAAGATGGCCTGTCAAGGGAATATATCACAACTAGATACAAGCCTAGATGCTGTTTGAAAACTTCATTGCCCATCCACATTTCTGGGTCTTGGTTCAAACACACAGAGAAGCACTTTCAGTCAAGAGGGAACAGGAGTCCTAAGATACAGCATTACTTTTGAAAAAAAAATCAGAGAACCAGAAGAGCAATATCATTCTGGTCCCAAAGAAGCAGGGGCCTTAAGAAGCAGTATAGATTAAAATCCCAAAAGATGAGGAGCTCTTTCTGTTTAAAGGCCATAGTACAGCTCAGGAGAGCAGCAATCACACATCTCTCTAATCATATCTCTTGGAAGCCTTGAAAATTCCAAAACTAGGATTAAAAATAGTAGTCCAAAAAAGCCTGATACTTCAGACAATCTGAAGCTTAGAGGAACCTTCCTTCCCCACTCTACACCTGTCAACAGAGGCTAATCCGGCTATAAATAAAGTAAGAAGGAAAATGATAAAAAAAAAAAAATCAACAACCAAGCAATAAAAAGTCATTCTTGTCTTGGGATGATGTAAAAAAATGATAATTGAGAAAGTGGAATGCCTTAGGAAAAGGAGGAAGAGACAGAAAAAATGAAGAAAATTATCTGACATATAAGAGACATTCACAGAAGAGTTTTTATGGTGGAGGGGAAAATAATCCAGGGAACAGCAGAAAACACTTGGATCTCACTCATATTTAGACTGGTTCATAAAAAAGATATACTTGTACATATGTATGTATACATATCGATTTAGAAAATATATGTGTGTATATATACATGTATGTATATATGTGGTATAAATTGGTAACCAAATTTTATCTCATGTAACAGAGTCAAAGAACAGTTAGAAGAAGTTAAAAGAAAGCTGGAGATAAAGGAAAAAAACATAAAAGAAGACAGATATTAATAGAAATCAAGATATTTAAGAAGGGTCAGAATAAAGAGAATTTGAAAAAGAGAGAGAAAAAGGGAGAGCAATGCAAGTTAATAATCATAACTTTGAATGTGAATAGAATTAATTCACCCATAAAATGGAAGCAGCAGGATGATGAGAAGGCAATAATCAAAAATATTTTGTTAACAAAAAACACTAGGAATAGAAAGACACACAACAATTTAAAATAAAGGACCTTGTCTTGTTTCAGCTTTCCCTCCAAGTTAGGAATGAATTGTTCATGAATACAGGATCACATAAATCTGTTGACATTAAGTCTTTTGGTAGCCATATTACCTTGGGGTTACTGCTTTTGTTTAATGATTAGTCCAATACTTTGTACCAAACATTGCCTTTATCACTCTCATATCCTGTCTGTCTCTCCTCCTCAATGTTTTCTGCAAGGTTTTAATTATGATGTTTTGTTGCATTTAGACAAACAGAAGATAATATTGGTAATAAAAAAAGTCATGAGATGATCAAGTCTTTAATAGTAGGTGATCATTGCTGTTGTTTTTGACACAGTTCTTCGCAAGGATTCCCTGCCAAATCTGATCGTTTGTGCTTACTCTGGCATTAAAGTTACACAGAATTATGTTTGTCCTCTTTTGGCACATTGATGGAGAGGATCTCCAGGTCTTTATAAAATTTTCTTAGACCTCATCAGGGTTTGTCATTGTAGGAGCACATACACTGATGATGATGATGACATGATACTTTCCCACAAGGAACAATAATATTATCTTGATTCTGTTTAATCCTTTTTAGTATGCATACAAACTTGTTGATTTGATTAGTTTTGATTGAAAAATTTATCCCTACTTCCTAGTGGTTTTCATTACTGCAATTACTCCAAAAAATATGTATTCAGCTCTGATTTTGGGAAACCTTCATTTTCCACCATTGTTTCACTCAGGATTGCTATTTGGTTGAATTCTCTTGCAATAAGACCTGTTTGTCTTGTAGGTCTACTGAATTTGAACTGACAGTGACTGGAATTGTCTTCACCAAAATTGTTGCACTTTTTTTGTTTGTGTATTTCAGCCACAAAATTAGATCCTCAATTTCTGCAGTATGCAGAACAGGGTTTCATTATATGAAACAAATTATTTTTATTATTTTTATTTTTTTGAATTGTTAAGATGTATTGTTGGCTGTAAAAATCCAATTTTATTTACAAAGCACATTACATACATCTCATTTTTATCTGCACAAAATCTCTGACAGATAAATGTTATTCCCATTATACAGATGAAGAAATTGAATCAGACTATAGTTAAATGACTTTTTACGATAACACAGATGGTAAGTAAATTTTTAAAATAATTTTAACTTTTTTATTGATAGAACCCATGCCTGGGTAATTTTTTACAACATTATCCCTTGCACTCACTTCTGTTCCTACTTTTCCCCTCCCACCCTCCACTCCCTCATCCAGATGGCAAGCAGTCCTATACATGTTAAATATGTCACAGTATATATTAGATACAATATATGTGTGCAGAACACATATATTTCTTGTTTTCTTGTTTTCTTGTTGCACAGGAAGAATTGGATTCAGAAGGCAGAAATAACCTGGGAAGAAAAACAAAAATACAAACAGTTTACATTCATTTCCCAGTGGTCTATCTTTGGGTGTAGCTGCTTCTGTCCATCATTGATCAGTTGAAACTGAGTTAGATCCTCTCTTTGTTGAAGAAATCCACTTCCATCAGCATACATCCTCATACAGTATTGTTGTTGAAGTGTATAATGATCTCTTGGTTCTGCTCATTTCACTTAGCATCAGTTCACCTAAGTCTCTCCAAGCCTCCCTGTATTCATCCTGCTGGTCATTTCTTACAGAACAATAATATTCCATAACATTCATATACCACAATTTACCCAACTATTCTCCAATTGATGGGCATCCATTCATTTTCCAGTTTTTAGACACTACAAACAGGGCTACCATAAAAATAGCAAATTATTTTTAAACACTGTTTCTAGTTTCTACCTTACTCTAGTTGGTGAGCAGTGTGTCCTTTAAAAATAGTCTATTCCAGACAATTTTCAGATGATGAAATTGAAACTATTTCCACTCATATGAAAGAGTGTTCCAAATCACTATTGATCAGAGAAATGAAAATTAAGACATCTCTGAGATACCACTACACACCTGCTAGTTAACTAAGATGACAGGAAAAAATAATGATGAATGTTGGAGGGGATGAGAGAAAACTGGGACACTGATGCATCGTTGGTGGAGTTGTGAACAAATCCAACCATTCTGGAGAACAATCTGGAATTATGCCCCAAAAGTTATCAAACTGTGCATACTCTTTGATCCAGCAGTGCTACTACTAGGTTTATACCCCAAAGAAATACTAAAGAAGGGAAAGGATCTGTATGTGCTAAAATATTTGTGACAGCCCCGTTTGTAGTGGCTAGAAACTGGAAAATGAATGGATGCCCATCAATTGGAGAATGGTTGGGTAAAATGTGGTATATGAATGTTATGGAATATTATTGTTCTGTAAGAAATGATCAGCAGGATGAATACAGAGAGGCTTGGAGAGACTTAGGTGAACTGATGCTAAGTGAAATGACCAGAACCAGGAGAACATTATACACTTCAACAACAATACTGTATGAGGATGTATTCTGATGGAAGTGGATTTCTTTGACAAAGAGACCTAATTCAGTTTCAATTGATCAATGATGGACAGAAGTAGCTACACCCAAAGAAAGAACATTGGGAAATGAATGTAAACTATTTGCATTTTTGTTTTTCTTCCTGGGTTATTTTTACCATCTGAATCCAATTCTTCCTGTGCAACAAGAGAACTGTTCGATTCTGCACACATATTGTATCTAGGATATACTGTGACATATTTAACATGTATAGAACTGCTTGCCATCTCGGGGAGGGAGTGGAAGGAGGGAGTGGAAAAGTCAGAACAGAAGTGAGTGCAAGGGATAATGTTGTAAAAAAAAATTACCCAGGCATGGGTTCTGTCAATAAAAAGTTATAATTATTTTAAAAAATAAATAAATAAAAATAGCATGTTCAGGAGCTGCCAAATCCTATTGCTGCTTCTAGGCCAATGAGAAGACATCTCTATGTCCTAGAGCATCTGTATTTTGGTTTATTACTATAGTTCTCAATATATCCACACCTGATCACCTGGTTGTTGCCACAAAATTTTGAGGTAAATAAAAATGGTAAAACTGTTTGCACATAAACTGGCATTGTGTGGCAGACTTAAGCAAAGTTCTCAGCCTCCTTTTCTCTTCTAGATCCACCAGAGTCCCGTGACAAAACAAAAGACAGTGACTGGTGGTGTCTCAGGACACAGTGGATGAGTTTGGTGTTTTCTAATGTCTAACCAAGTTCTAAGTTTTATACAATGCATGCTTTAGCTACATCCATGATCATTGGGACAAAATGCTTTTATCTGCCCACTATACCAAAGGAAGCCTTCACATGCTTGGCTTAGATATATCCATAATATACCAATCTACTTGAAAACCCTGAGTTACTCTCAAGTTGATTTTGTCGATCTGCCTAAATGGTTGCTGGGGTGTGGCTGCTGTTTTTGATACACCTTGAAGAATCACAGGTGACAATTATGTGAATCAAGGTGGGAAGCAGCCCTTAAAAATACTTGGCAATCTTCACACTATTCCCTCAATATCCTTCTCTCCAATGGAATGGATAAACCCAAAGATTCAAGCCTTGGAAGCAAAATCTCACTATTTGACAAAAAAAGAAAAAAGAAAAGAAAAGAAAAAACAGAAATAAATTGAGTATACACTAATATCTCATATGGTGAATAAAGAAAAGCCCAAAATGAATAAATTATTTAGATATAAATAATTATGTCACAAGCAAATTAATGGAACACGGAAAAGATATTTTGTCATACTATAAATAAAGGAAAAGACTATAAACAAACAAAAGCTAAACTGGATTATAGGAAGTAAAATGAATAATTTTGAATATATGAGATGTAAACAAAAATAATGTAAACAAAATTAAAAGCAAAAAAAAGTTTTACATCAATTTTTTTCTGATTAAAACCCTTTTTTCCCTCTAATATATCAGGGGAAGAGCTGTATTTAAAAAAAAAAAGAGCTACTCTCTAGTTGTTCAATAATCAAAAGACATGAATAGTCACTTTTCAGAAGAATAAAGAATATTTCCAGTTACATTAAAAATAATCTAAATCACTAAGGATTAATAAAATGCAAATTAAAACAACTCTGATACCACCTCATATCTAACAGATTGGCAACATGACATTAAAAAATGACAATCCCTGTAGGGGATGTAGAAAATACTGGATGCTAATGGACAGCTGGTTGAGTTGTGAATCAGTCCAACTATTCTTTAAATCATATTGGGACTATGACCAAATATTTAGAAAACAATACATCCTTTGAATCAGCAATACTATTACATCTGCATTCCACAGAAAGAAAAGGATAAAAAGGAAAAATCTGAGAGAAAAGTTTCCAGATATTAAAAATCATTTTATTAACTTGACCTTATAATAATCAACAAATTGATGGTCAGATGTTACTCTTGGTAACTGAATACAGTAAGGAAAAGTACTACACCAGTATAAATCCAAGTCTGACTTCTTGACAGCACATTAGGAACTCTCCTGACAACAGAAAAGCAATTCTTGATTGGTGAATATTAAATGAGGAGGTTAGCTAATAATTCTCAATTCCTCTTGATTACTCATCATGGGGTGAAGGGTGAGAGGGAGTCTGATGAAAAATGAAGCTTGGTCATGAATTTTGAGACCCCTCTAGCACCCACATCAGATTCTCTCTGCTTTTACTTCTTTCTCATGAGCCAAGTCATCTCAAACTGTGAACAAAGGACCAAGGGCATAGGAATCTCTCCATGTGGCATTTACCAGCTAATTTTGGCATCAAAAATCCAGGCTCTCATTTGGGAGGAACCCAAGTCCAAACTTATTAAAGAGCAGATGACATGGATGCTAGGAAGATTCACATTACTGTTTTGTCATTCAGTGAATTTTCAGGAATGGGTTCTTAACAAAAATAGGAGGAATAAGATGAATCAAAATTTAATAGGATGAAAAAGGATTTATCACAAATTAATAATAAGTTATTAAAATAATAATAAAAGTTTAATTTTCTTGAGACTGAATTTAAATTAAAGAAGATGAGTTTTCTTGACTCCAGGCCTGCCACTCTTTCCACTGTGCCTCCTACCTGCTTTTCTGTTTGTTTACCTGTTGGGTATGTGTCTGTCTGTGTGTGTGTGCCCTCATATGCACATGCTCCTTATTTCAACTCAGTGAAGAATGAGGCTCATCTATTACCTTATCCCCTGGTCTTCGTCTTCATACTCTTCTTTTCATGCAGCACAAATATAAGAAATATCAAGTTTGAAATCTTTCTTTATCCATTCTTTAATAGTATGTTCCAACATTTGACTTTATTTTTCTTTTTCTTAAAAAGTATTTGAATACTCTTGCTTGAAAGTAGTCTATTACATTACTAATACATTTTCCACTCCAGAAATATATTCAGTTTTTCAACGTTAAATTATTCTTCATTCAGTTTATTTCTTTTGTCTTATGAAATATTATATTCAAAGAATTACTCTGCTTTTTTGCTAGCTTAGCAGTAACAAATATGGCAATAATTAGGTAGTTTGCTTTTAGGCTTGACTACAACTTGGAACTTTAATCAGTTCTATAAGGATTGTTGAACTTTTTTTTTTCTTTGACATTATGGATCTGGACATTGCCTTTCAAAATCCTGGGACTTTTGCTTTTAGAGTTCTTTAAAGAGATGATCAATGAAATATTTCTAATATTTTCACCCACTCTGGTTTTGATAGCTTTGGGAAGTCTGAATTAACATTTTCTGGAAATATCTTGATTTCTATTTTGTTTTTGCCATCTTAAAATGATCCCTTTAAAATGTCTTTATGGGCATTTTGTTAAAATTAGATATTTTACATTTCTTCTCATTAAAATATTTTAAGTTTGTTTGTTTTTTCTGTCTCATTAAACCATTAATTTATTTTTGGCCTAGTTTAGCTTCCAAGGATTTCATTTCCTGATTTACCACATTTCTTCTAAACTCCTTTTAATATTTTTGGTCAAAGGATTTTATTTTTACTGTAATTCATTTGGCTCTTGTATCTTTTATTGTTTATATAGTCCTTATGAAAAGGAAAAAAAATTCCCTTTAACTTCTTCATACAGGAATTTCATGTTAGCCCCTGAATTCACGCATTGGAATTATATTTCATCAGCATCCCCCCTCTGCATATTTTTGTCTCCTCACAATACTTCTACTTAAGGATGGTATCCAAACTAGCAATGTCTAGCTTAACTTTGACTCCTTCTAAAAGGTCACTTTTCAGCTTCGTTTTATGTTTTTTTTTTTCTTTTATTAGTGTGTAACTTCCTTGATAACAGTGACTCTCTTGTATGCTAAGCACATAGCATAGTGCCTAACTGGCACATAAGAAACCCTTAATGAATGCTTCTCAAACAACTGAGTTTCAATTTGTAGCTATTGGGGAGTTAAATATAGATACAAACACATGCATAATATTCATACATGTGAAAATATGTAGATTCCATATGTAGATGTAGAGAACACGTAGAAAATACATGTAGAAAGTATGTAGAATATAAATACAAGTGTATGTATATTTATTATACATGTGTGTATGTGTCTCTTCTTCTCCGTCTGTCTTTTTCTCTCTCTCTTTGTCTATATCTACGTGTTTTTGTCTCTCTCTCTCTGACTTTGTCTCTATGTTTTTATGTCTCTCTTTTTCTGACTCTGTCTCTATCTCTGTTTTTGTATTTTTTTCAGCTTGTCAAAACTTCTAGAGATTATATTCCACTGACTTCTTTGAAAAATAAGTTACTCTCATACCACAATGAAATATGCTTGTAAGATTCCTTTGTACCTTCTCACACAGTAAGGGTACAATAGTACATACTGCATGAAACTATATTAAAATCTCATCCAAAATTGATTAAAATTAAAATATCTAAAATGAAAGCCTTATTATATGTAATATATAATTATTTCAATAACGTGTAATATATAATTATTTCAATAACTTGTCTATGTTTGAATAAAGTACTAAATAAACTTGTGATTATAAACATTTTCTCATGTTAGAATTATGGAGAATGGGATGAGGAATATTAAAACATTAACAAAAATAAGAAATTTTATCTCATACACAAATCATATCCTCTTTATATAAAACCTTTTACCCTATGTATAATTTAGTAGAAATGAAATCATTCTTTACCTTTATTTCTCTGGCAGTTTCTTTTCCTAGTTTTAAAATCAATTACTGTTGGCACTTAGTAATTAAATGAACTAATGAGATGTTGATTCAAATTAGAACTATATTTCCTTTGAACCATCATTACATAAAAACTTTACTATCATCCTGGCATTGTTCACATCTTTTCTACTTTTTACTTTGTTTGTATTCTAGAACATAACACCTGCTTTTATAAGGGGAAACAATTATCTAAATACTCTAATTGCATCCTTCTGCTAAAAGTTGAGAGGCATTATAAAAATGTAGCATCACTAAGTAATATACTTCACTGTAATGACCTGTCTCATGTCATATAAGGAATAGATATTGTAGTATGCTTTTGCAGTCAGATTAATTGCATTTAATTCCATTAAGTACATTACTAGGTACGCTGTAAATTCATTTGAATTGCTTGTCTACTCATTTCTGATTTTTTAATGACATATTAAAAAAAAACTGAGTCTTTGTTCCTTATGCATACATATAAGATTCCTTCTAGTTTCAAATAAAAATTAGGGGTGATAAAGTTTAAAGTGTTTCATCAGTCTGGTACTGGCTCAAGCATTAAAAACAATGCTAAAACTCCTGTCATTGTCCCATTGCTCAATAATTTTCTTTCTTTTTAGAACTCTTATGGAAATTAGGAGATCTTCTAGAGACAAGTTTTGACATCTATAAATAAATTCATTGTTAGTCCCTAAATAACTAGTCAGCAAGGATGTGAGTGAAATCCATTTCAGAATTGTTCCTTGGCTATGTGGAATAACTTTGTACCTATTCATGTGCCTATATTTCTTAACACAATTCTAACTAGGAAAGGGTTGTTTGGGCTTTGACCTGATGTTAAGTTTTCAACACCTTTTATTCTTCAGCAATATATAAACAACTGAATTTTGCACATATTTAATAGTATTACTTAGTTAAAATAAGTTACCAGATAGAAGTTTCTTTTCCCGATTGGCCATACCCCAGACAAGCTCTTTCTCCTCTTTATGTCCTGAAGCAACCATGTCCTGATCATCCCCAGTCCTCAAAGACAAGTTCATGGGCACTAGCCTAATGGTAAGCAAAGCTATGCAACATCCCTTCCCTGAGGAAATTGAAAGTACACTCTAATGAGACTTGGACAGTTTTCTCAAGGTATAAAAATGGTTCCTTAACACTTTTCTTTCCAGTCTTTGGGTATGATGTCATTGTGTTCTCATCTCACTTTTAGATTATAAGTTTATAATTAAGAGACATTTACTATGTGTCCTTTCTTCTCAGAGAAGCTAGTATAGCACCATGTAGGAGCTACATTAATGTTATTGATTC